>NC_036638.1:10301339-10406762 GCF_002806865.2 Cucurbita pepo subsp. pepo
ATACTTTTTTTTTTTTTTTTTGTAGATATATTATTTTTATCGAAGAAATTTCAAAGTCAATAAATTTATACATTTAATGGCTAAAAACGAGTTTTATGTATTTTGTTCTCAAAAAATTGTTTATTATGTATTCTCAAGTATTTGATACGTTTTTGAGCCGATGCTTCGTTGATGGAGGATTCTTTTGAAGGCTTGCTTGCAGATAACCTCAAAAAAGGGTTGAGATGAGAGCATTATTTAATTCAAGGTTTAGAAGGTTTAGATGGAGTGCTTTGACGAAGAAACTCTCTTTAAATAGTAAGCATTTGAATCAATCACTTAAGCAAAGATGATGCTGAGCAAGATCTCTTTGGGAAGAAGAGTTCAAAAATAGCTACCACGACCGAGCAAATTCGAAGGGAGAAGATATGATCCCCAGATAAAAGAACTTTCTATAAATATCTAACGGTCGAAACAACACTATCTTGGGGAGGCCGCGCTCTCTTCCTTCTTAATAATGGAGCATAAAACCTGTCTTGAAATGTAGGTCTCGAGCTCTTTGGACACTTGCGTCAATTTCAGGTCAAAATTTCTTCTGTACTTGTTGTGCTTTGGGGATATGGATGCCGCCCAAGCGACCGAGGCTGGGACCGTGTTAAGGGAGCTTGAGCTACGTCTCCTTGGGCTCGAAAAACTTTCCGGGGAACCAGAAGGGACCTTCCCCTTAGCCTTAGGCAGCACCCCATCACATGAACTCTTTGCATTCCCCCAGCTCCCCCTTCCATCTATATCATCACAATTACCAGTACTAGTAGTAATAGTGTCAGTCAGTAGGCCAGATTTGGTCTCTAGTGGCAGGGGCTTCAGGTAGTCCTGTTTGGATTTCTCAAGCTTTTCCTTGGCTTTCTCAGCCGCTGCAAGAGCCTTGTCTCTGCTCAGAGTTATCAATTTCCATGGATTGATACTGATACGAAGGCCTTGTTTTCCAGTGGATGGAGTCTGGGGATTTGCATCTATTTTTATGGACAATCTTGCTGAGTCCTAAACAGACAACACGATAGATTCAGGCATACCATTCATATTTACACTACATAATCAAGACTGCAGTTTGTAGCTTAAACTATACAATTACCTCTTTGACTCGTCCTTCTCCTTGGCACAAGCCAAAACGTGACACCGAAGTCGGTTTTTTCTCAGGTGAATCAAAATCATCGTCCGAAGAGAAATCCGAGTAGTCTTCATCAAATGGATCTTCAATAATAGATTGGCTCTCCTCTTTCATGGCCAGTATGTAATCATATGTTCTCATTCCCTGAAACCAGTGGCTATATATAGAAGAACAGACTCATCCTTGGATGCCATAATCAATCAAGTTAAGGGAAAAGGAAAATCTACCTTTTGTATGAGAACTAGGTGAAAGAAAAATAGTTGTCCAAGTGCTGCTGAACCATAAGCAGTCAGCAACACAAGCAAGACCTGTCATGCCATTTGAGGAATTTGGTTAACTTGTGTCAAACCGAACTCCATTAACACAGAAAGTTTGAGGAAAACTTACTGAAATTGTGGCAAGCGCTTCTCTTGGAAAATCTCTGTGGAACCTTCTTTGCAGCTCCATTTCCATTCCTTTCTTATCTGCAAAACACCGTACGAATATGGCAATGGCCGTTCCTCCTTGGATTGCTAGCTGAATCCGCCCAATTTGTTTTGTTAACCAGATGTTCATAGAATCATACTTGGACAATACTCAAAGGTAAATGGGCGACTAACCATTAACAACACGAATATCATCAGAAGAAAGAATGTGGTATAGTTCTTTTTCCCAACACAGTTGTTTAGCCACTGAGAACAAACAAAAACAGCCATTCATCGGGAATCAAGAAAGCTATCCATAGAAACATGAAAAATGATGAAAGTAATTTGTAGGATATTTGTATTTTACCCTGCAATGGTGATCGAATCCTTCAACGCAACGATTGCAGGTCCGACAGTGCTTGCTGTGCCTCTTCACCTGTATTGCAAGAAGGAGTTTGATAAGGATCATAAGCAGGCTTGGAATGGATTGGATACAAACATTAATTACATAAACATTAAGTACCTCGAAATTACAGAGAGAGCAAAATGTTACATCCTCCTCCTCCTTGGGATCAGGAGTGATCACATCATCCTTCGTTACAAGAAGATAAGGGAGCAAAGGCTCCATTTGAGGGCCAACCTTCCATGGATCCAGATACTTCCTCCGGATGAATGTTTTGAGAATCTTTCTTTCTATATTCCTAAAGCTCCTCAAAACGATTTGCCTGAGCATTAATCCAAAATTAATTCTAGAGAAACTCTTGGATTTGGATTTTGATTCCATCTTCTTCTTGTTTAGGACGCTGGTTTTGTCGGTTGGATCAATAGCCGTGCACCTTATGAATAGAAACATCACTGAAAGCACCTGAATATAACGATCAAACAGAAACCAGTAAAGATCTTCGGAGTATTAGTGAGAGAGATCGAGAAATCGAGAGAGAAAGAGAGATCCAAGCTCCATCCGATTACAATACCACAAACGAAAAAAGCGTCGTGACTGTAATTTCGGCGACTCTGCTTCCAAGGAAAAGCCCTAAGAAAGTGTAGAACGCCATTACTAGAAAGCTGTAAATCGCGATGGCTACAATCTGAAAGAAGAAGGAAGGAAATAAGATTACGAAGGCTTCTAGTCTGCAGATGCATTGTATTAAATCGACAAGAACTCAAGTTCCATTCATTGAAACCCTAATAGTGACCGATTTCTCCATCTAGAAACACAACGAAGCAGGAAATTTCAGAAATTAGGCTAACCTGTAAAGGATGGAGAGGGCGCTGCCAGCCATGGCGTCTCATGATGTTTGCCTGAAGAATGGGCGAGAGTTGAGAGTGAGGATGAAGGAGGAAGGTGGCGTTCATACAAGCCCGCGACAAAGTCCCGGCACTTCTTTCCATCTTGCCTCCAACGGTCAAATGTCACGTGTCCAAGTTTGAATTTTTAACGGCACTTTGCTTTTTACAACAAAGATTATTTTCCATTGCTTATCAAATAAATGAACTAATGTGGGCCATAAATCAAAATTAAATAATTAGAAGGGTAAATTTGAAATAAAGTTTTTCAATCTCTCGCCTTTGGTGTATTAGTTATCGTGCCCACAGTAAACGCTGGGTAACCAAGTGTGGAGCGGATAACTACTGAAAGCATCTAAGTATTTAGCCCACGATGAGTGCTTTCATATGCCGACTTTCCTAGAACCTCCAGCAGCACAACCGAAACCGGGATAGGTTCTCTGCCCCTGATAGAGCGACAAAAGTTTTGAGAAAATATAATACTAAATAATATGACGAATTATTTTTTTCCCATTTGGAAGGATATCGTCTCATAATTATCTATGACTGTTTTTGTTTCTAATATGACCATTTGATGAAATAGCGAGGGAAGCAGGACAAATAATCTGAGACTACTAGAAGGATTCCTCTTTGGATAATAAGTACTGTAACTAGTATTCCTGTGATCGTCTTTTATGGTTCATATTTCTAGATTAGATTCATCTCTGTAATAATCTAGAGCTGTCATCTTAGGTTTATAAGACTTGAAGCACAATCTGACCTGCTCCATGAGTCGTGACATATAAACATTTATTCTAAAATTTTAGTACATATGAGTCATAATAATCTCCACTGTTCGATACTTAGGTGTCAGCCTCTTAAGGTCCCATTAAAATTTAGGCTTAACACAACCGTTCGATCTTAAGATATCATTGTTTGAATCGTATGTGGTCAATCCAAAAATTGAATTTGTTGTGATTTCGAGGTTTGTTGTGCAATTACCAAAGAGTTTAGGGATATTTTTGTAATTTCCTATTTTTAAAATATCTTATTAAAAAATCCAACTTTTTTTTTTTTTTTTTTTTTCAAGTCAANTTTCCTCGACTAGGTGAGATTCCTTCTCCATAATTAATTAAAAATTCAAGAAATTTACTAAAAGTTTGAAAAATAACCATTTTGTTCTTTTTCTTTTCCAATTTTTTTCTAATTTGGTAGTGCACTTAATTTTCCGAGACGAAATCCAACCTCTAAAACTCTCGATAAAATTCCAAGAGTTGAAATTTTAAAAGATACGTTGAAAATTCATTGACTTCGAGGCTCAGTTGTTACACCGACAATGACGACTGGAATGAAACTCATTTCTCCACCCCAACCTTCCCTCCGAGCAGCTGATCCTCGTCAAGATCATTTGCCTCATCCTTCATACCCCAAAAATCTCCGAAAATTAAACAAAGGATTCCTTGTAATAAGCACTCCGATCTTGGGTGATGTCTTATTCAGCACTGCCACGATGCATTTTCTCTTTGATGTTAACCAAACCTTTGACAATTTGACTGATAAGGCCTAATGGTTCGGTGTAACATTTTTTTTATGACGGCAGTTGATTCTCAGATTTCTTATATGTGTCACAAGTAGGACGTTGGTTGATCTTGGGCTTTGAGCTAATGTAATTTGAATTCAAGTTAAGGGTATTAATGTAATTTTTTATAAGTTTCGAGGTTTTTATTTATTTTATTTTATTTTATTTTATTAAGGTTGAGATATTTGTAAAATAAAATATTAATGAAACTAACTATAAAAACATTTTTTTTTTAACAAATTTAAACCTATTATTGAAACTAATAGAAAGTTAAATGTATTTTCTATAATTTAGGAACATAAATTTAATTCTCTTTCAATCTCCAACGTCAAAACTGTCGCAGAGTTCCGGCCAAATAAGGGCGTTGCAATGGCGCTCCGCCAGTGGATCGACGGCGATGAGACCGCCGCGGAGATGCTCACTAGAGTCCTCAAAGAGCGAACCTCCTTGCTTGTTCCGCCTCTCCACAGAGTTCCTCTCCACGTCGGCAATGTGGTCGAACTTGTTGGACCCTCTGGTTCCGCCAAGACGCAGATCTTAATCCAGGTCTAATTATCAAGTTGAATTTGTCCATTTGAACTTCTTGCATCGTTTATAATTGACAACTTCGATGAAAAATTATTGGTGATTTACCTCGAAAGCATTTGAGAACAATTTGTGGGATATTAAAAGTAGACTGCTTCTGTGAGCAGGCTGCAGTTAATTGCATTCTTCCCAAGGAGTGGAATGGGATCCGCTATGGAGGCTTGGAGTGTTCAGTGGTGTTCATTGACTTGGATTGTCGTCTTGACATCTCAAGGCTTTCCCAAGTTTTGAAGCTTCGAATTTTGGAAGGAAATGGCAACGGTGAGCTATTTGTGCCATTTAATATTGATAATATATTTACTTCAAGGTTATCTTCACGAGCTGAAATTTTGCTTAATGATATCTGTAATGTCTCGGGTCATTTCTAGGATTTATTGCGTCTTTGAATTATTAATCCGTATGTGTGCTTCTGTTATACATTTGATATAGAGCTTGTCTTGATGATTGCTATTCTGCTTGCCTAATAAGAAAATAGCGCTCTCAGTAAAATATTAGTTATTTACTATATTTCTTGGAGGATTCTATTTCTTTGATGTGCACTCAGAATAGCGAAAGAAAAATAACCCTGCTTATATTCAAAGATATCTATGGAGAATTTCCAAGAAAGATTGGCAATCTAGCTTCCAATCACCATTTAAGACAACGATGGGTTCAATCTCTGGCCTTGGAGATGAAGAATTTGACGACCTTGAAGGTCTTCATTGCTTAATCTATGTTTTCACTGGTCTTTGTCCGGTAGGGAGGCTTGGGATATTTGATCTTTACTTTCTTTGTTGGATTCAGTCTGCAAATGTGGGGGAGTGGGAACTTTTTCTCTGGATCCCTTTGACCCTCTGCAGGGTTTTTCCTGTAAATCCTCTTTAATCTTTTGTGTGACTCTCACCATCCTTGATCTTTATTTACCTTGTTATGGAAGGTTAAAGTGCCCAAGAAAATCCTCATTGCTTATGGTTTGAGCGGAATGGGAGAGTTTTCTGAACCCCACTTTTTGTATATCTAGTTTGAGGTTTGGAAGTTCCTTTTATGTTGGGCTGTTTCTTTCTATGCCCTTCATTATTCTCTTTCTTTTCTTGATGAAAGTAGCTTTTGTGATTAACTAAGATGGGTGAACTTTCATGCCAATAGCTCCAGTATACACGTTGTTCCAAGCTTTGCTACACAGTTGGTGGAGAGGTCATCCATAATCTGTAATTTCACTTGAGAAATATTGTTGGCTGTTTTTTGGATGGGGAGATAGAGAAATTGTGGACTTCTGTATCTTTTGAGCATTAGTTGCATTTCACTTATCCAATGGAAAGTTTCATTTCTCGTTTTAAAAATAAAAAAGAAAACAATGGTAAACCACAATTGCAAGTTGAGTATCTGTTCGTGAAAGAGTTTGAGACTGTCTTTTCTGTCTTTCCTAGTTTTGATGTTCCTAAAAACATTTCTTACTATTTTCATGTATCCTAATGAACACGCAGCTTGCTTAAGAAATATTGTTGTCTGTTTCTTGGGTGGGGAGATGGAGAACTTGTGGACTCTGTACCTTTTGAGCATTAGTTTCATTTAACTTATCCAAAGGAAAGTTTCATTTCTCGTTAAAAAAAAAAAAAAGAAGGGAAACCACAGTTGTCAAGTAGAGCATCATTTGCTGAAGTAGTTTGAGACTGTATTTTTTGTTTTCCCTAGTTTTGATGCTCCTAAAAAGATTTTTACTATTTTCATGTATCCTAATGAACGCGCAACTTGTGTCTCTAGAAAAGATAGATGAATCTAAGTGTTAGACAAGTAGCTCAGAGTAGTGAAAAAGTGTAGAGGAAATAATCCATAGGGTATTAGAGGGAAAAATAATTCATAGGGTAGAGGAGATTCGATGTCATGGAAGATTTTCATTAAAAACAAAAATAAATGGCTACACATATTGTCTATCTTCAAGGCTTTCCGTATTTGTTACTTAAGCATGAGAAGAAAATGTCATTGTATTTCTTGTATATTATGAGTTAAATACGAGGCTTCTTATATGGAAGAAAAACCATCTACCAATAAGGAAGAAAATCTTACAGATTAAAATATATACATAATGCACATCTAATATTACAAAATATAAAGAAACACTCCACCTCAAGCGGACTTATAGATGCCTTCCACAGCCAACGAAGTTGATCGAATTGTCCTTTCAAGAGCCCTTTAGTTAGAATATTAGCCGTTTGTTACGTCGTTGGAGATCAGGTATGCATATTACATATGCAGCAATCTTCTCCTTTATGAAATGCTTGTGAACTTCAATATGCTTCATTCTATCATGTAGAACTAGATTGTGAATTATAGCAATGACAGTCTTGTTGTCACAATAGACGTGCATAGGTGTCTTTTGAGACAATTTCAGTTTTTCAAGGATTCTGTTAATCCTTATACTTTCATAAATTCAATTGGCTAAGGCCCTAAATTGACTTCAACACCACTCCTGGCCACTGCATTTTGTGTTTTTTTACCACATCACGTAACTAAATTTCCTCCAACAAAAGAAAAATAAGCAGACGTAGATATTCTATCAGTAGTACTTTCTACCCAATATGTATCAGTGACACTTCAACTTGGAAATGGTTATGTTTCTAAAATAATATACACCTAGAGTTTCTTTCAAATACCTTAGGTTTCTTTACAACTTGCTATTATTAGTGAGCCAATCATTTCTTCTTAGTCATCCACTGAGGCTAATACTACGGATCCTGATTTAGTTGAAGAAAGTTTTTCATGTCTCTTGGTCTCCTCTTTAAGACAATGGGGCAGTAGAACTTACTAACATTACCTCCATCAAAGCCCTCAATCCTGACTCCTAGTAGCCATAAAGTTTTCTCCACATAAGGTACATTTTTTATTCATAAGGTGATTCAAGACCCTACAGTTCATCTTTCACCCCTCTCAGTGTGATGACTTTGATGTTGAATATGAAGTTAGCCTAAGCAGTATGGAATCTCTTATGGAGCCTATGGTCAATCATTTTGAGCTTTTATTTCAAGAAAATGATAAGGGGATTTTCCATTCTTCCTCTTTGGTGCCTAGCAAATTTGTATCTCTTATTGAAGCTTGTGGTCTTGAATTACGGGGAATTCCTCCAACATTTTGACTCCTTTTTTTACTAAAGTTTCCAGAGAGCTTTTTCTTTACTTTTTCTTTTGGCAATTCAAGTTTTGGGGTTCTCGTTCGTGGAGTATCTCAGCTGGTTTGTTAGATCTTTTTTGGATGAGGATTTTAGCCAACTTTTTCTTGTATTTTCTTATTTTCAGTTGTTGTGTTCAAGTTCTCTTTGGAGTTGAGCTTTGGTTTGATGAGTCCTTTTTGTTTTTTGGTCGTTCTTTTTGTTTGAAATTGTTTTAAGATCTTGTTCTGCTTTCTGGTTCTATTTTCTTTTTCACTGCATTTGGGAGTTTGTATGTTTTGATCATTTTCCTTTTCATTTTCATTATATCCCCAATGAGAAGTTGTTTCTTGTTAAAAAAAATGTATTTGATAAGTCACACAAACGCAGGAGATTTGGGAAATTTTGATGCACTATATACTACATGCCTGAGAAGATTCTTTTACATCCGTTGCTATGACAGTTTTGAATTTCTTGCCACTCTCAAGGTAAATTTCTTCTTATTTAAAACAAAGTTAGCCTTCTTCATGCATTTCATTCACATACCTTTTTTTAAGAAACAGATTCCATTAATAAATGAAATAACAAAAAGGAGTAAAGCCTCAATCTATAAACCAAAGAAGTTGTTAAAACTATATGTAAAAAAATTAAATTTAACATAACTAGTTTTCAGTTCAATGGTAGCTCTCTCCAATTCATATTGATTTCCACTTGTTGGGTTTGCAACCACAAGTGAGGACACTGTCAAATTGTATTTAATAGTATATAGGTAAATATAGGAGCTTATTAGTCTTTTTTCATTTATTGTAATTTTACTATTATTGGTTTAGGACTTCCATGTGTACTAATATATACTCTGCTATATAGATCATGTATTATCCTCTACTATACAAATCATGTATTATTCTCTACTATATAGACGATGTATTATTCTTCCATATTTGGTCTCACAATAACCCAAAACTAAATATACCATAACATATCGGCCTAAACTTTTGTGTTCAATGGTGATTTAACCGTGAATGAAAAAGCTTTCAATTGATGGATAAAAGGATATAATTACATAACAAGGGATAGCAAGATTCTCTATTGGTCTCCCTTCTAACTTCGTTTGCTACTTGAAATTTCCCCCGTTAAATTAAATCTTTGGAAAGCTAAGATCTCAAAGAATGCTAGAAAATGAATTACAAAGACACAATTGATGCAACCCTCAAAGTTTAGGAGTATAAATTGATTTTTTCTCGAAAAGTTACTAATTTGTAGTATGACAGAATGCTAAAAAACACTGAGTAACAATGAGTCAGCCTACCTTCATAATTGAAATCTCTTCCACTAGTCAATTTCATAATTTACTCCATGATGGGCCACCAAAAAGAAGCAGTCTAAGGTGACCTCCTAGTGGTAGACCAAGATAAGGAAAAGTAAGGATTCAACCTTACAGTGAAGCCTGGAGGCTACAAGAGACATCTTTGGCCGAATTTATTCTAAAACCTGATAGGCATTCCAAAAACCTGGTGACCGTTAAAAATTTCCCTCTGTTTTTCTTATAAAAGAAGAACTGTTTTGATTCAAATATTCAGCATCTCCAATCTTCTGTTTTATCCACCGTTGTACTTCAGGTTGGCTCTCTATAATTTTGTGCAACCTCCATTGTGTACAATTTGTCAATTTAATTCTGTAGACCTTTTGAATTTCAGACCATGCACCATAAACTTCAAAAAGAAAGAGATGACCTTGGAATTCGGTTGCATCTACTCATGATCGACAGGTTTGTGCTAAAAATAATTTGGAACCTCGTGATGCGTCTCCTGCTAGATAGAGTTTCCAATTTCTTCTTATTTGTCGATTTATTTCATGAACATAAAAGATAAAGATGTATGCATTCTTATGTTTTTTTTTTTCTATCTTCCTCTGCCATGTCATTTATGCCAAAGGACTTTAAATTGGTTTTGCTACTGAGAGTACTGTAGAAAATACTCTTGTCTTAACGCACGTTCATTGTTCTTTTTTTTGGGGGGGATAGAAACCAATGCTAAGTTTTTATTTTTTTTATTTTTATAATGACTCTTCTGGCCACGGGATCCTCATTGATAATGCCATCCTCCAATTGTTTATCGATCACAACAAGTTCATGGGGAAGAGAGTTCTCTGCGAATTGGTATTGCCGAAGGTGTTTTGGTTCCATTCTTGTAGTGATATTTTGAGGTCTTTCAATTTCTTTATGAACCCATGCCCTGGTACCATCAGTCCTCAACAAAAGTGCTAGAATAACTTGTGTTCCAACCACATATTTTTTCAACTTGAAGGGGGAGGGACCCTTGCTTGGCTGCCAAGAGTTTAGGTGGCCATTAGATTGAAATTCCTCTAAACCTTTGAAAGTCTTCTCGCAAAAAATACTAATCTTTCAAGAAAATTCAATTGTGTATCCATCAGGGCCTAACGCTTAATTCTTAGGTTTTTCATAGCCATTCTTATTTCTTCTAGAGAAAATGGAGCAATAAGAACAGAATTTTCTTTTAATAAGAATATATGAAGACACCGTAGACCAGCAAAGATTAGAAGGAATAGTACAATTGCCTGGTTTTTTTTTTTTTTTTTTTTTTTTTTTTTTTNAAGAGAACCCTAGAATTTCCTGCTCAAATTTTCTTTAAGCAAGAGGAGAAGCCCCAGTAATAGAAAACAGTTCTGAAATCAGATTTTTTCATTTTTTAGCTGCCAAGAATTGATGTAAGAAGCTTTCATCACCCAATTTTAATCAATGCAACTTACATTTTTAATCCAATTTCTTTCCTCAGAAATAAAACTCCATAGTTTCACCTTTAATCGCAATTATGATGTCTAGCTCAGAGGAGATAACACATTAGTTTCTGATTTTGCATCAAAGAACTCCAGTTCAGGTATGAGACTTTGTTCCTTTCTTTTCCTTTGTGTTTCAAATTCAGCATATCATTTCTCGATATCTTCTATTAATTTTCTGAGCTTTGAACTAATAAAAAATTCCAGCCCATCCTTGAGAACAATCTTGAACAAGGGATTTCTCTATAACTTTTCCATATTCCGAATGAATAAGCCAACTGTTGTAGAACTGAAAAGGGGAAGGACCCCAAATGAATGCTCCTGCGTCAAGTAGCAATGGAAAATGATCTAAAATGTGCTAGCTTGTCTAGATTCTCTGGAGTTATCAAACAAACCATTCCATATTTTTGGTCAATAATCTCTATTTCTGCTGGAATAAAACCACATTAAAATTTCTTCTCTTGAATTCTAAAAGCTGAACAATCCATGCAATTAGGAGTATGATAAACTAAACCCCCAAAGTGCTGCCCAGTTTCTTCAAAACAATATCTTTTCCAGTAAGGCAAATGAACCTTTTTCAAAGAAATCCAACCACCATATCCATATCAACTTAGGATGGGAACGATCATTTTGTGACCATTTCTCAATTTTCAGATGGAAATTACCAATTTACCTCCACCTACCCTCAAATTCAAAAACTGATAATTCATCATTTAACTTCTCTGCCATAAATGGATTGATTATAACTTTGGATTGTAAATAAACTTCTAGAGGAAATTGAATATCCTTCCAAGAGTTCTGGGCTAGCAAACTGGATAACAAAAATGAATTGAAAAATCTTTCACCTACATCATTGTCTTTCCTAATCCAACATTTAGAAAGGAGGAGTCTTCTAGGATGAAAACTAAGTGTGGGGCTGCAATAGACAAGAGCATTATAATTTTCTATTTTGAAAAAAAAAAAAAAATCCCAAATCAATAAAAAGAATAGCAAAAACATTTAGGTTAGAAAGGAATGGCAAGAGAATCTCCAAAGTGAGTAACTTGTAATGGCGGTTAAGAAAGCACAAGGTTAAGCACAAAATTAGATTTCTTAGTGGCGACTAGTCAATGATGAAGCCCAGCATGACCCACGACAAGGTAGTCTAGTGATAATGTAATTACAATGATGGACTCCGGTGACAATGTGAATCCCTTCACCCTCGAGGTGAATCTCTTGTGTGAGGACGAGTCTCCTGATGGTGCCCAAATCTTGATGGCCGAGACCTCCAACATGCTACATATTTCCTGCGACAGTGACACTAGACATGCCAGATCCTTGGTGAACACACCTACGGCCAGCTACTCGTGACAGCCAACCTTTAGCATGATCTTTGTGCCTACAGCCCCCTGCTACAGGCCATATTTGTAAATTCGAGGCCTCTCCTTGTGAAGGTTGAGACCTACACCAAGTAGTCCAGTACCGTACATTAGTTTCCCTCAGTCACAGGGGACTTGCCATCTTCTCTCTTATGGATTATCCTAGCAACAACTCACTCGAGAAAGGGAACACAAAAATGGCTTTTTCATTTTCTTAGTCATAAGGAAGGAACCTTCTCTTATGGATTATGAGCTAGATGACAGATATAGGGAAACAAGAATAAAATTATCAATGATCATTAGAGACAAAGCCTTTTTCACATTACTCAAATGAGATTTTTTCCAATGACTAATAGCATCTTACCAGGCCCTACTATCAGCCCCACTGAATCAAAGTTCTTCAACATTTTCTAGAACAAACCATTTGGATAGAGAAACTCATCAACAAGAAGGGTACTATGGTCGATATTTCTCAGTTCCATAGAAATGGTGGTCTTATTTAACTTTTTGTTCGAGTGTTGAACAAAAATGATGGACAGCCTTCCTCAGCCTCATTGAAGATTAGCCTCTTTCATCCACCAAAAAACTTTTTGAACAACTAAAACCCAATCAACTTCAGAATAGGAAGCCAACCGACAAATATGCTTTCCGTCCCTTGCCTTCCATAAAAAAAATCCATCACATAAACTAGAAAATCCCTATACAGAAACATACCTTTCGATCCTCAACAAAAAGGGCAAGACAGTCATCACAGAGTTTCCCCGCTCTCTTGTTCCCATTGTTTGGGATACAGAGTTTCCCCGCTCTATTGTTCCCGTAAAGAAAAAAAGAGGTGTCCATCTCTTGATAACAGTCAAAGATTGAGTTTTTCCATGCTCCTGTCTTTTAGGTTGCTTCTTTTCTCTTTTGTTTTTAACGCTACTTCAGGTTTCTTATAAAAAGGAAAGGAAAAAAAAGTTTGGAATTGTATTAAGGTGCACATATGTGAGAATTACAAATCTTTTCTTCTGCTCAACGTACTGCGAAATTGCTTGCCTAATTTCTTATTGAATATCCTATTGTATGTATAAATGTTGAATTTGGGAATCATTTCTTTCTTCTTTCTGTTTAGTATTGGAGCTTATCATTGGGTTGATCGTGTCTCTTCATCCTTGCCTTTGTGGGGTAACAACAGGTAGTGCCTTCAAATTTTAAATTGTTTAATTATATATATAGCACACTTGTCAAATTAGAATTCCCACTAAATTTTGGGAAAAGGAGATTATTAGCTGCCATTTTTCTTTTCTGGTTAAACTTTTTCAGGCATTCCAATTTAAGTCTTGCATGAGCTTCTTATTGTGAGTTACTGATGGAGCAGGGTTTGCGACAGAGAAAATCTCCAGTTACATTTTATCATGTGATTTTCTTAAGAGATATTTTGATTTTTTTTTCTAAATTCTGCGCATGGATTTTGTCTCCTGACATATTTCTTAGTCCCTCATTTTCCTTGGTTGATTTTTCCCTTTACAAGTGTGCCTAAATTTTCTCATGCATTTTTACAAATTCGGAGGATATTACTTCATTTTAATCTCACTCCCTATTTGAAGTTCAAGAAAGTTGATTAGACATACTAGGAATGTTTGGTGGTTTCTGCTGCTTTGATTAGTTCTTTTACAAGGTTTATTAACATCATCTCTCTTTCTATTAAAGAATAGATTAAACGTCCTAGTCTAGGATATCCCAATTTTTCTCTCTCAAATACTTATTTCCAAATCATCTCTTCGAGTTAACGTCTCAAGCTCCATTTCCGTCCTTTGCAGGGGTTGACTTTATCTCTCTGGTCTATAAATTTTTTAGGCTCCCTCTTCTTTTCATTGATGTGATTGTTTCTTATTAGAAAGAAAAATAGAAAACTATTCCCCCGACTGCTTCATATAGATATCATCCATAATAAAAGAAAACTAAACTACATCTCATCCAAGCCAATGGTAACTTTTTTCTCGCATGCATAATTTTGTGAGAATCATCCAAAAAAAAAAAAAAAAAAAAACANAATTGTGTTCCCATTGTTATGTATTCCTAGTGTTATGACAATTTTATGTATTTACTCTCTCAGGAAAGGCTTTTCTCTTGCAAATATGTTAGAAGCGGCAGTAGAAGAAATTAAAAAGCTTTTGCTGGTGCATCCGAGTATTGTTATTGCTTCAAAAGCTACCATTTTTGGGGATAGATCTTCTGACATAGTTAGACGGTGAGTTTTAGGCCAAAAGGGACTTTTTTTTCCCATATGTGAAACAAAAAGTTGCATAGCATAGTCTTAACTCTTGAAGAATTATGTTTCTTGTACTTAACTGCCTAATTCGGTATGCTTTACAATATTGGTGATATGTGCCTAGTCTAATTCTCTAAGACTATTATGCTTCATATTGCTTGAAGACTTGCTATGCGAATTGGGAGATCTATGATATGAATCTACGTATCACCAATTCTTTTGTTATTCTTGCCCATGTTTTGGTTGCTTCATTTTCAATCTCTCTTTTCTTGGATAGGAAGCAACTACCTTCATTGGTTCTTCCATCAAAAGAAAAATAAAGAAGAATAAGGAGAATGATGTTATGCTATATGGTGTGACCTTGATTTCCAAATTGATGAACTTTTCAGGTATTGATATGAGTTGGAAACTGTAAATTTCACTTTAACTATATTTAGTCTTTTTTAAGACAAGATTTCATTGAGATAAATGAAAGAATGCAAGACATAAAAAACAAGCCCACAAAAAAAGAGGCCCAACACTAACTATAAGAACGAATCCAATCCAAAAGAATGTGACAAGTAATTACAAAAAGTGTAATTAATATACTCACACAAAAAAGAAATAAATCTAGCTAACCCTCAAAACTCCTCCCAAGACCTCTCAACCTCTCTAATTATCCTACCGTTCATCTCAAGCTAAATTTCCCACAAATGGGGGGGAAAAGAAAAGAAGCCTTCAACAGTGCTTTCCTTTATCTTGAGAAGGAGGGTTCAGGAGCACTTCCTTATCATAGAATAACAGACTTTGTCGCGAGCCAACACAATCCCATAAGTCATGAAAAATTGATTCCAAAGGAAGAGAGCAAACCGACAATCTTTCTGTCGTTTGATGTACTCTTCTCTCAATAGGGGTTATGTTTTTTTCTACTTTTTGGAAGATTTATTCCAAAGAATATTAAGTTCTTTGTGTGACAAGTTATTCATAGATGAGTAAACACTCTTGCTTTAATCACTATAAATTCTGTTGGAACTAATAATTATCAACAATTGAAAAGCGTTCCTTTTGTAATAGCCCTTTAGCCTTGGTTTGAGAAATATTAAAACTACGGACATTGTTATTTTGATATTTCTGTTTCTAGCTATGCTTCTTTTGATGATATGACATACACTAACCCTCACAAACTTGTGTGTCAGTGAAAAATCTTTATCAGAGACGGAATTAAGACATGGGAAAACCGATGGTGGACAAGTTTTGTACCGTGAGTATATGCCTTCTGCATGGCAGGTAATCTATGAAATTTTCCCTGCCTATATTTTCTTTTATGAAAGCCATAACTTGCGTAGTTAGAAGTGTTGTCAGATTTTAAAGATAACAAGTCTCTCGATCACGTTAACCAGACTTGAGGTATTGCCTGAATGAAGAAGAAAACAAACATAAATTTAAGGATAAAAAACTAGAAATAAAATTGTTATCAAACAGTGCCTAAATCATATAAGAAGAGACAAGACATCCAAAGCTCCTGTTGTTACCATCACCTTCCTCTGAATTTAATGCATCATTCACTGATTTTCTGGAGACATTGTCCTCGCGGTGTACCCAAGGCTCAATGTTTTCCTTTCCTTCTTCTTCTGTGTTTTGGAGTCGAGTATTATAAGTCTCGTTTGCTAACTATTTAGTTTTTAAAAATTAATTGTATGAATAGTCTACCTAATGGTTTCTTTGTTTTATTATCTACTTCTAAAAGTCGTCTTCAAAATCTAAATCATGTTTTGAGAACTAAAAAAATGTAGTTATGTTTTTAGAATTTGGCAAAGAATTCTAGTATTTAGATAGAAAAGATGAAAACCAAAATCAAATCCAAATAGTTATTAAACGAAATCATATCTATTTGTTTGGATTGAAAATTATATCAAGCATTATTTGATGATCGCTATCTTTTTTTGTTTTTTTGTTTTTGTTGTTGGAATGTCTTCTTATAGTAAACCACAACTGTAAACACATTCTCATTTTTAAGCACTATCATTAGAATCTTTCTTAAATTATAAACAAATAATGGAAAACTAGTCATTTTGTATTTAAGTCTTATTCCATTTTAGTCTAGTTCCGAAGTACACCAGAATGATATTTTGATCATTCTAACCTTAGAAAGAGACTAATTTGTTTGGGTTTTGCAGTCTTTTGTAACGCACAGAGTTTTTGTTCGAGGCTCAGGTTTGATTACATATTATGCTCAAAAGTGGAATGATTTGGTCAACTTTCTATATATTCAGTCATTTATCTGATAGCTTTTATTGCCTTGCAGACGAATATCTTACAGTGAGCAGTTGTGAGCATCAGTCAATATATTTTTCTGAATGGCTGCTACCATCCCTGGGTGTCCTCGATAAATTTATTGTCAAAAATGTGAGAAACCAACCCATTTTGCATATATTATCACTAAACTCGTCAAGCTCCACACTCATCGATAGTAATTGATATGTATTATTTGTTTTAAAGTTAGAGGTTCAAATTCTCGTAGTACTAACTTTAAATGGATAAGGGGTTAAATGTATTTGTTGTCTAAATAAACTTACATGAAAAAATTTTGGATTTTACATTTGTACCTGCAGGCTGGCGTCTTTATGGTACCATGAACTGCATTTGTTTGATATGCCACTGACCAGTTCTTGGGCGTTCTTATGATTCCAGGTCAGCCTTTTGTTTTTATTTGAATAACGTTTGGATGTCCAAGTTTTGTATTATTATCATTGTAGTTGAAGTTTTTATTGTTCAACTATCTAAAAAGCATCTACTTTATTATGATAGTTAACGTCTAGAAGTGGCGTTTTAAACTATGGTATGCTCGTCAACAAAGATTAATGTTGATGTTTTCTACCTCAAATATCATACAAAAATGTAAATGATTTCAGTGATATTTTCTTTTGTTGACTTGTATTCATGGTTTAGGGTTTAGCGTCCAACTGAGGACCTAATCAGTTGGACCTAATCGAATAAGGGAAAGGTGGTTTGGTTCGTGGTTGGTTGGATTGAGCTTCTCTTTCTTTCATTTTCTTCGTTTTCAGTGTTTGAATAAATAGGTAAAGGAGAATGAATCTTTCGTCTTTTTCTTTTTCTTTTACCGAGTGAAAAAATAAAGAGGAGAAAGAACCAAACAGTTTAGAGCGGTAGGAGAGAAGCAATGAAACCAATAAGAGATTCGTTTTTTTGGCCCAAAATTTCTCCTTTTTCATCAATTTCCTCGATCTAATTACTACATGGCTAAATAAATATACATATATATAAAATGATTCAAAACTTTCAAACGTTCAAACAGACTCGTTACACTACACTGAACAAGCCAGCCTTACAAAAGATGTTTATTATTTATCTCTAATTTTTCTTCGATCATCAAATGTTGTAACTCTAATATGTCGATTTAGATTCTACAAATCAAAATGAATAAGAATAATAAAGATGTTGGGCCAATGTGGGATCTCACAACGATTGACAAATGCATGTTAAACGACGAAGATGGGAAGTTTTAAACTCATACATCGATCTTTGAATGATAAAAAAAAGACATTTGTATTCTCGTGTGTTCTTGCAAAACTATCATTACTATCCTATAACAAATGTGCTCTAGAGGAACTAGAGTTATCTAAATAAGTAGCGAGTGTCGTATTTTTACCTATACAAAAGAAATATATATATGTTAGAAATATACCTTTGATCTTTGTTCGTATAAGTAAGCTACTTGTATATCCACTCATTGGCGCGACCACTGGACTCATCCATCATTTCAAAGTTAATATGAAACAACATAAATTACTAAAATAAGTTATCACACGAAGAAATAATTTCATGAAAATGGAATGTTTGAGAGTGATTTTGAAATAATGGAAATCACGTTAAACTTATATTTTTCTTTTCACATGAGACAAATTTGAACATCTGGTTTTTTAACCAATAGTATATATCTTAATTAGTTGAAATATGCTCAAGTTGACATGTGAATTAATAAGTTACTTTAAAGTTGAAAGTGACGCCAAATAGATTTATATTTTATGTTAACATCGAGTCTAGTTAGTTTAGGTTCTCATGTATTTGTTCATTGATTTGAGGAGTTAATACTCACAACGTGTTATGTATCACAATCGCACACTATCAAGACTCGCAACACGATTGTGTGACATTTACTCTCATTCTCGAGTAAGTCAGCCAATTTGGATTGTCATTGGCATAAACAACATATGCTCAAACCTTCGACCTCGTTCCTTAAAGATATATTTTAGAAAGCGAAGATAGATAAAGTTTTAGAAAGCGTTTGAAAATTGGTTTGTAAGAAAGCAATGGTATGGGTTAAGAACAAATAAGCAACAACCACAACTTTAACAGCGTATAACTTGGATAGGAAGAATTGACAACTATTCACATCTCCTATACTACATCTTCAGAAATTTTAGCTTTGACATGTATAGACATGATTTTCGCATTGCCATAGCAATAATAGTAAAGACTTAATTAACATGAAAATAAGTAAAAATGGTTTGGAACATGCATATGGACATAGGCAACATGCTAAGCATGATCAGAATATCTAATACGCAGCTACAAGCCACACACCTTAGACAAGCATGAGTGTGACACTAGCCTCTTATCCCATGTTTTATGTGTTTTTTTTTTTTTTTTTTTTTTTTTTTTTTTTTTTTNTATTTCATGCTTTCATGACTTGTTTGTAAGAAAATAATATGTATTTTAATTCTTTTTTGTTGCAAAATTAAGTAATGAAAACGTCCCCTAAATTACAAAAGTGGGTTATGTGACATACATAAACTTTATCCTAGAGTAACTTTTATCCGTTGAGCGACAACCCTTTCATTCAACACCATCGGATCATTAAGGCTGACTTTCATCTCTAATCGACGAGTGGGGCTTGTAGTCAAGCTCCCTTTTTGCCTTTATATTCAAGGGCCAATCTCCATCTGGCCCGAAGAAACCTTTGCACGCCTCCGTTACCTTTTAGGAGGCGAGGTCTCTTACTATATATATATATATATATATATATATATATATATATATGAAATTATGAGATATTAGGGGCAATAAGTAAGAAATATATTTTAGATTTATTTATTAAAAAAAAATGCAATAAAAAATTAAAAAAAAAATTAATTGAGAATAGAAATTTATGTTATTTAAACCCCCGATAAACCCAAGTTCAGGGTTCATTGGCCTCAAAGCTCAGAACTGAGAGTCGATCTTTCACCACTGGAAAACAGTTCAATGCAACAATGAAAAGAGAAGGTTTGTGTCGTCATCTTCAATTTTAGGGTTTGGAAATGGATCATCAAAGTGTTTCGTCCCTACTTAGAATACGCACTAACGTTTTCAAGTTTCTGTTCAACTCGGTTTCGTCGTCTGTGCAGTTCATTTGAGCAGTTCGTTTGGGAGTTTTCAAATTTCAGTAGCTACCTCTACTCGATAAGTTCCTGCAAGATTCTGATGATAAGGTGTGCTTGTTTCGATTCACAGGATTTGTGTATGTTTGATTTCCGACGTTCGTTTTAAATTCAATCATGACCACCAATTTTTGAGATCTGTTTGATTAAATTTTTGGATTTGGTGGCAATCTATGCATTTATATTCTCGATTATTGAATTCTATATGAATTTTGTGGTATGAAAGATTGATTGCCCTATGCTAAGAAGGAGCCGACGTTGTACGGAACCTCAGAGCTCGTTGAGCTTCTTTTTCCTTTTCTGAAAAGAATGGCTGGTTTGGATTCGATATGCTGCGAGACGAATCTATTTCTCCAAAGTGTATTTGCTATTGTCGTAAAAGGTCATTGGAAGCACCTCTTGAAGCCCAAGATAAGTTCTAGCCTGACATCGATATCCATCCACCAGATTCTCCTCCAGCTATCGTTTTATTGTTCAGGTCCTTCACTTTCTTGGGCGTTTTTCAAGTGGGTTGAGTTGATTCCTGATTACAAACACTCTTTACAATCCTCATGGACCATGATATGCATTCTCACAGAGCACAAACATTTCAGAACTGCACAAAATTTGGTTGAAAAGATTGCACATAAGGATTTCATATCCTCCCCATCGGTTTTAAATGCTTTGGCAACCACCTATGATAATTCTGATGTCAATGCACATATTTTGAGCTGGTTAATGATAATATATGTAAATTGCAAGATGTCCCAGGATGCTATTCAGGTTCTAGAATATATGAGGCTTCATGGATTTAAGCCTCATTTGCATGCTTGTACTGTGCTTTTAAATTCCTTGGCAAAGGATAGGTTAACCGACTTGGTATGGAAGATTTATAAGAAAATGGTTCGAATTGGAGTTGTTCCTAACATTCATATATACAATGTGCTAATTCATGCTTGCTGCAAGTCTGGGGACGTTGAAAAGGCTGAACAACTATTGAGTGAAATGGAATTGAGGTTTGTTTCCCCTGATCTTTACACATACAACACGTTGATATCTTTGTATTGTAAAAAGAGTCTGCATTATGAAGCTTTGTGTGTTCAAGATAGAATGGAAAGGGGAGGAGTGAGCCCTGACATTATAACATATAATTCCCTTATATATGGGTTTTGTAAAGAGGGTAGGATGAGAGAGGCTGTAAAGCTTTTTCGTGAAATTAAGGATGTTTCTCCCAACCATGTTACATACACCACGTTAATTGATGGATATTGTAGAGTAAATGACCTTGAAGAAGCACTAAGATTATGTAAGGTGATGGAAGCGAAGGGTTTGCAACTTGGGGTTGTGACTTATAATTCAATTCTCCGTAAGTTATGCGAGGAAGGCAGGATAAGGGATGCAAATAAACTCTTGAATGAGATGGGTGAGAGGAAAGTTGAACCGGACAATGTCACTTGTAACACATTAGTTAATGCTTACTGCAAAATAGGAGATATGAAATCTGCATTGAAGGTGAAGAGCAAAATGTTGGATGCTGGACTGCAGCTCGACAGCTTCACGTACAAGGCGCTGATTCACGGATTTTATCGAGTAAGAGATATGGAAAGTGCCAAAGAGCTCTTATTTGTCATGCTTGATGCAGGATTATGTCCCGGTTATTGTACATATTCATGGCTAGTTGATGCTTATTGTAAACTAGGAAATGAAGGAGCTATCATAAGTCTACTTGATGAGTTTTTGACAAGAGGTCATTGTGTTGATTTATCAGTTTATAGGGCACTAATAAGAAGGTTGTGTCACAGAGAAAGAGTTGGTTTTGCTGAACAAATATACAGCACCATGCAACAGAAAGGTATATCAGGAGACAGTGTGATATATACAAGCCTGGCATATGCTTACTGGAAAGAGGGGAAGTCGAATCTTGCTTCAGAGATGCTGCATGAAATGGCTAAAAGAAGACTAATGGTAACCCTCAAGATTTATAGATGTTTCAATGCTTCTTATGGATGCGACAACCGAATCTTGAATCTATTTTGGGATCATGTTTCAGAGGGAGGCTTACTGTCTAAGAGCATCACCAAGGAAATACAAAAAATGAACTTGCAAACTGGTTGATCAAAACCTTTGCTATTGCTAATTAGAAGATATGCATTGGTTCACATCAGCATGGATTGTTGAGCCAATTCTAGTATGAGAGGACCACTGTTAGATGCATTCCTTCGATAGCCAGGGTTTCCGCCTATTTCAATTGATCAGTCGTCGGTCAGTAATCTTGTACTCTCGACTGATTTAGCTTGCTTACCAAGCCACCCACTTGAGAAGCTAGTCGCCAGAAAGAAAAGAAGCGAGAGGAAGAAAGCTGTCGTAGAAGCAAAGTTTCCCCTGCAGTCGTAGTACTCAACTCGTCCCTACTTTGATTCAAAAAGTCTCCGACGGTTCTCCACTTTCTCCAGTTTCTGCAACCGTAATCATTTGTCACTCCCATTATTTCATCCATCAACCTTTTTTTCTCATTTCACGGGGTGAACCAATATTGGTTCAAGAACCACTCCACTGTGCGGACCCATGACTTACAAACACTAAAACTTACGATCAGTTAGATCAAAGGAAAAAAGTTTAGAAAATGAGCATCATGATCATATCAGGAAGGGACAGGGTTTATTACTCTATCAGTTGTCGATCCCAGCAGGATGTCGAGAGGGTATTATGCGATTTCATACATTGCCTCGTTCAGTTGAGCTTTGCATTTGCATCTCTCCAGGTACTACCATTCTTCATGACTTTGTTGTGCCTTTTTGTATAGATGATTAAAAGTTAGCTATGAAGTATAGACTTCCGTACGCCGACAATGTAGGTTCATGTTGAACGTGGATATATCCGAACACGCCCCAAACATGTGTTGGAAGGATTAATGGACGATCCGAACTAAATTCAAAGTAATTGTCACCAGAACATTTACTACAATTGGTAAGAAGAACAAGACTGCTTAGAAAAGAACTTTAGATAGGAAATTTCTTTCCAATTGAAAATGGAAGAAAATAGAATGGTTTTGGTCTAATTCTATTCTATTTATAGAGAGACCTTGAAGGTTTAATTAAGTTCCAAAATTAATTTTCAACGTATGATTTTTAAAGTTAACATGTTAGGCGATATATGCTTCCTATTCAGGACAACATCGGTATTATTCATGTTGAACTGAATGAAATGATTTGATTGGGTCTTCAATGGCTTCCATTTTTTAATTCGTTCTTTCCCGCTTGCGATCTCTCTCTAATGGTCCGATCTCTCTTTAAATGGTTCATGTCATTCTCTCTCAAGTCAAATTCTCTAATGGTTCATGTCATTCTCTCTCAAGTCGAATCAAATCGAACATCGACACTCTCTCATGTTGGGGTTGACAATCTCAATAATATTGTTTGTTTACTATTTTGTTTAATTTTGTGGATTTGCTGGGATGTAGAGAGTGATCAAGAATGGTCAAAGAGTGAAGGAGAAGTTAAAAAATTACAATCATAAAAAATAACCCAACTCGAATATGGTTAGTTCGTTCGATTTCCTTTTCCATATAACCAAAAATTGAATCAGGTCAGGTCGATTTTGTAGAAGAACGGATCTAATCTGGCCTATTTTTACCTCTAGTTATGGAGAATATTGATGACTACTAGAAATACAACTAGAAAAGTATATTATTCATTCATAAGAAAACTATTTTCACATCCTTGAGAGATTTACCTGCTAGTTAAGGATATTCGTAAGAACCTGAACAAACCACTGCTAGTTAAGGATATTCGTAAGAACCTGAACAAACCACTGCTAGTTAAGGATATTCGTAAGAACCTGAACAAACCATACATTCTTAGACAGATCATTAATAATAATGTACATAAATATATCTTATCCACATAGTTGACATAATGTACATAAATATATTTATATTTTATCCACATAGTCGTTCATTCAGGAACGAAAAATTGGATTTATCTAATGAGTATAGGTAAAATGGTTTATTGATATTGGATTTGATCAATGCAATGAATTGTTTCATCATAAGACCGATCCTAATTAAATTGATGAGCCCCACCCTAACGAAATTCATTTGATTGAGACATGTACACCCACGAATTGAATATAGATCCATTCACCGAATCATNGCGGGATATTCTTAAGAACATTGTTAGACAGATCATTAATTGATAACTTCCTTAATAATTACTGTGGGAGTTTCATTGATGGTTGAGCAAAGCTCTCAATCCAATCTGAAGAAACAATAAGCTGCAACGCTTCTAAGAAACCTATTAGCCTCCATATCGTCTGAGAACCAAGAAATACTTTCCTATTTTCAAGCAATTACTAATAGCAGTGAAAAGTAATGTGCCTTCTTTTTTTAAGGCATGTCAAACGAAAAGACCACAATAAAATTTGATCCTAAGTCACCATCGGGATTCCCAAGGACATGATAAAGGAAACTTAATCAGTATGAAATAAACAACTAAATCAAATACATCCAAGACAGGATAAAGATGGTTATACAACCTAAGCCTTAGCAATTGTGAGGAATATCTTAAAAGCTACAAAGATTACAGAGTTGAGTTAATGAAACTTTAGCACGTCTATTTATTGCATTATAACAACTGTGTCACCCCATATGTCATATGAACAATCAGGTGTAAACTTTGTGAAGAAACAAACCAGATTCAATCAAGATTCATAAAGAGGCTCTGGCTGCACTTTTCTTCTAATCCTGTATGAGAATGAAGGATGAATGTTAGGAGATGATATATCTGAGGGAAATACAAACGATACTCCTCTCAATTTAATAATTATTATGAATCAATGTCAACTTATCCATTATTTTCAATGGCCACTATAATTAATGTCTGCATCGTTTTTTTGGAGCATTTTCAGTCAAAACAAAAATAAAAATTTTAAAAAAGAATCCTCATACACCGTGCCTAACATCCCAAAATTGAAGCTGGAGATTCCAAACTGGACCAATAGTTTTTTTCCTGACTCAACTATGGGCAATAATCTTAAATACAATGGAGTCAGTCACTGCCTCGCAGCTTGCCCCAACTATAAATAGAACTTCATGTTGAAATAGCATTGCCTCAAACCTAAAACAGAGCACAGATGTTGATACAATAGGATGCCTCATAGTTTCTAGCATCCGTATAAATGACTCCTATGTTACTCATCTCAGATTCAGCTTAATACAATGAAATTAAAATTGACATTCTTTTTTGCAAGAGATCAACAATGTTGAATCTCCTCCAAGCCAATAACTAAAAAAATATGTTAGCTTTAGATGGGAATGTAGTACTGAACCATAATCTAAGGAACTAAACCAGAATGGAAGAATAATCTGGACAGACTTTCTTCATCCAAGCTAGAGCTAATGTGATTCTTCTATATTCTTCAATTGAGTCAACTACGCTAACATCCCCTTATAAGACACATGAAAACACTTAATTTGGAAATAAAGTAAAGAGGTTAAAAAGAAAACAACCTAAAGGGCGAAGGGGTCCCCTCTCCAAGGAGTAAGAATACAGCCACACCTTCCATTCTAAGCTCATATGGAAAGTGGAGTTTTTACAAAAAGGCCTGTGTTAGCTACTCCAATTAGAGGCCGTGAATTGTACTAGGTCACAAAGGTAACCACAAGAATTGTGATTATCTTTACAGAATCTATCGTTTCTTTCTTTCAAAATCAGCCCTTGCCTTGCAAACAAGCCGCCAGCCATGCAAGACTTCCCTCGACCACTCTTCCTTTCGCTTTAGAAGGATTATTAATAACCGAGAGATGAAGGTGGTGTCTAAAGAATACTTCAAAGTTAAAAGAACTACTCTATTCCGGATAGAACAAGGGAATCAGGATCTTGACTTGTCTAGTTTCCATTCTTAAATTTTTCCTGACACAGTCTTCTCATGTAAGAGAATTTGGAGAATTCAACTCCTTCAGAAGGTGGGGGTTTATACATGCCATGTAACCAATTCGTTCATATGATCTCATTTGGAGGATGTTTGCTATGTTCAATGCCTCCAAACTCACTAACCTAGGAGGAAAAGGCCCCAAGGATCAACGTCTCCAAATTCCTTGATTTTCCCACAAAATCGTGTACAACCCTTTCTAGAAGACCTGAAAGGTGGTGCTTTGAGCCAACTGGCCAATTACTTTTCAGTAATGAGGTTGTATGTGCATTTCAAACTGCCAAACCACCTTCCATGGGTGGTGCTGCATGTGTGATGAGGATGCTGGATCAATAGGACATCCGTTCGTCTCAAACCCCTAAGGTCATAAATGTTGGCCTTTCAATCCGAGAATCTTTCAATTGGCATGCTGCAGTCCGGAGTTCCTATCAATCCAAGCGATTTTCTTGTTGCCAAATTGTTGGGTCACCCATTTAAAAAAAAGAAAGAAATTCTGTCTCTAAATGTTAGCCTTCTTTGGAAAGCTTTGGTCACAAAAACAATATCATCTTACTGAAATGAAGGATACTTCTGAATCTACTTCGAACAAAGTTCTCACTTTAGCACTATATATGAGAAAACGTTATCTTCCTTTCTCCAACTATAGGTTCAGCATTCTTTTGGTCAGATGGAAGGTCCTTTTGAAATCCAAATGACTTGGGAATCTCCCCCTCTTTTGTAATTTCATTCGACAACAGTATTTCTATTTCCTTTAAAAGAAAAAAACGGTTCTGCTTAGAGCCTTAATTATTTTGAGGCATCTCTTTTCTTATTATAAATAATTGGAAAATTAACTAAAGAGTGGAGCTAACCATACACATATTAGCTTAACTGTAGGCTTTGTGAGGGAGGTATCTTCCACATTTATAATCATATCTCTCAATGAAAGTTTGTTCTAAATTCTATGTAAAAATAAAAAATAAAAAAAATTTATATGCTAGATGAAAACATTTAAACAATAGCTGACGGAAGTATTAATATCAAAACTAGTTAAGGTTCCTTCAATAACAAAATAAAATGAATCTGTCTATGGAAAATTAGCCCCTTTATTTAAGAGAGCGGGTAAACAGTGCAAACTTTTATGTACTCACCAATTATCTGGAGCCCATACACAACCTTCTGTATCAACCACGTGTAGGCTATACGCATGTCTTGATTTTGGAGAGTGATTCTCAAAGCTATAGTTCACACATGAGAGAAATTGGACAGCAATGAGCTTCGGGATAAAATTGTCATAATTTATATTTTAAAGGAAAACATACAACTGGAGAATTTAGCTCATACTCCTCAGAGTGCTTAGAAAAATCACCAAACTTAGCATATGATGTTGAATCTAATATTAACCAGTAGTCTCCGGACAAACACAAATTCTGGGACATTGTTTTATATATATATATATATATATATACTGCATCGCTTTTCACATGAATTAACATCACTAGCAATAGTGAGATGGTATGCTGTGTAGCCACTTTTAACAAATGCTGAGAATGAATAGTACTTTTTGAGTCAATGGTGATGGAAACACAAAAAAAGTTTCTTTGAATGAAAAATTGAGAATAGTATAAATTTATAGACAACCTGTCAACGTCGACCAACTAATGAAATAGTTTAATATTCCTTACACATACCTTTGATGAATAAGGTCTCCATGAATAACAACCAATGATCCAGCTCTCACTTCAATAGGCACGAAATCTTTATGTTCGTAAGCAGGAGAAGGCTGATCAAAGTACACCCCGTTGTCGCCTCTAAGAAATCTTCTAACAAGTCCATCTAGAAATAAAGAGATTCAAAAAATAAAATTAATTAGACATAAGGAATGACAGTTTGCTATCTATGAAGTTGCTTGTCAGGGGATACTTTTATGTGATCCAGGAATAGCCCAAAGACAGCCGTTCGTTGTATTTGCATCTTCAAGTGCTAGCCATAGCCCTGTGCATGTAGTTGGTTCGGTGTAAAGAAATGAGTTATCCTGGTGAGGCACAACTTCACCTCCAATGCCTGGTTGCTGTCAGAGTGGCCTCCAAACATTAATATATAATTAAACTTACTTGAATAAAACTAACACACTAGTATTAATAAATTATACAACGACAAAGGGAAAACCTTAAATATGTACATAGACTGAATGACTATCGGCTTCTTGTACCCCAAGGACAACAATAAACCTGAAACCTTCTTAGAGCTGGAGAAGCTTTTGAAAACTGGGTCAATCTCATGTAATGCTACAAAAAGGAAGGGTTAATTATAATTTTTATTATAAAAAAGTCCCCAATTTCGCATCATTAAAAAAATCCTGAATTCCAAGGTTTTATTTTATGAGCTTCTAGGCATGGAGAGAATCTATTTTGAAAGTCATAATGGCCTAGTGAAAGTAATAAAAGTTAGGAGTACATTTAAACCCAAGTACGCCAAGATGAAGTTGAAACCCATGCTAAAGAGAGAGAAAAGATATAAAAAGTTTCTATCGGGATCAACAGTCTACTATAATAGAAGAATACAAACCATGACCAACTTTGTTAATTGAGAGTTCCTTCGCTTGTTTCAAGTCTCCATCCTCTTGAAATGCTTTTTCTGCAAAATAAATAAAAGGGGGGGCGATTGGCATGGACCATACTTATGAAAATTTTGTATAGATTCGTGAATAACATATTCAAATCCTACTTTTCACAAGAATAACAAAGCAAGTTTTACTATTTGATCATTGGATTGAAGTTGCTAAATACTAACTTCAAATTAATAGGTTTGGACCCAATCCCATCCAAGGCAAAATCATGTCCACATTTCTTTGTAACCAAAACTTATTTATCCTGAAATCTCACTGAAGGAGCTCCATCAATCACGAATAATGGCCAGTATCTACAGCTAACACATATTTCTTTCGCACATGAATGAGTATACAAGTTTTGAATCGGCATCATAAAAATTTTCTTAACTAAGTTCCCAAAAACTCTGATGCTAAAAGAAAAAAAAAAAAAAAAGTATATGTGAAACTATCACAATGAAAACTTAGAAAGATGATTAAAATGATACACAAAGGGCAAGAGTGTAAGATACCCTCAAAAAAGAAGGAAATATTCTCAGCGCTTTCGAAGAAATAATCGTCGGTCAACTGCTGCTATAGAGTAACAAAAACACGGGAAAGCACATTTCAACACAAACAGATCATAACGCTAATAGTTAGAAGTTCGAATACAAATTTCTGAAGTTTCGATGAGTCATTACTAAAAAATAAATCAATTATTAAAACAAAAACCTGATTTACAGTAGAGAAAACAGAGGAAGTGGAGCAGTCAAATTCATCGAGCAACTGCTCCATTCTCTTTCTCATGGCATCAATTTCATCAGGACTGGCGAATGATTCAACCACAAGATAACCTGCGAAAAAATAAGAGAAAACAGGAGGAGAAGAAGTTCGATGATGGTGGAAATTGGAAGAGCGATTAAGATTGGAAAACAGAAGTCGATGATGGGAGCGTGGAAACGTACCATGTGAGTCGAAGAACTGGAGTTGATCCGAGCTGAGATCACCAACAATTCCCATGGCGGTCTTACCAAACAGCTTCCAATGCGTATTCTCAATTCTAAATACCCTACGTGCAATGATTGAAATCCCCACCTTCACCCAAACACTCGTGTCCAATATTTTAAATTGAAAATAAGTTTTTATTTATTTTTTTTTTATATTTTTTATATTTTTTCTAAGTAGTGCTGTAATTTATATTTAAGTTTTAATTTGAATAGTTTCTATCTTATATTTTAAAATTAAACTTTTATTATAAAAAAACTGTTAAATTTTTTTAATAAAGTTATAGTACAGTATAAAATATATATATAGATATATATATTGGGTTAGACGAACACGACTGTCTGTGATATTGTCCACTTTGAGTATAAGCTCTCATAGCTTTGCTTTGGGCTTCCCAAAATGCCTCGTACCAATGATTTCTAACAAGGTATCAGAGTCATGCCCTAAACTTAGCCATGTCGATAAAATCCTCAAATGTCGAACAAAGAATTGTGGGCCTCGAAGATGTAGTCAAAAGTGACTACTTTGTTCGAGGGCTCCAGAGAAAAGAGTCGAGCCTCGATTAAGGGGAGGCTATTCGAGAGCTTCATAAGCCTCAGGGGAGGCTTAGAGTGTGCTTTGTTCGAGAGGAGGATTGTTGAGGATTATTGAAAGTGAGTCCCACATTGGTTAATTTAGTGGAAGATCATAGGTTTATAAGTGGGGAATACTATCTCTATTGGTACGAGACATCCTGAAAAAATAAATATTAGAAGTTTTTTATTAAAATGATAGGATGAAGATTTTTTTTTTCCTAAATTTGTGTAGACAGTAAACTTTCCATTTAAATAAATTAAACTCTAAACTTAAGCGCCCCAATTTTTACCCTTGTTTAAATTTAAATGGGCTTCTTGTGATCAAATTTATCCTATAATTTTTACCCTTATTATTTAAATGTTTACCCTTGTTATTTAAATTTTTACCCTTTTCGGATCAAATTTGTCGTTCATCTCACCTTCGTTATAACACGTCCAAGCGTTGTCATCATTATTTGAAGATGTCATGGACTTACTATCGCCTCAAGAATGCTCAGAAGTATAAGTGAAAAGCAACAAGCACGTGAATGTTGAGATGTGATTCAAAGTTTGATAGAGTTTTGAGAAAGTTATTAGTAGTTTCCGAAAATTTATGAATTTATTTTTGGTAAATGGCTCGAGAAATTTTCCGACAAATTATTTTGTCTTCTAAGGTCTCTTTTTAATATTATTTTCCGACAAATTTGAAATGAGAACCATTTTTTGTCCGTGATAGTGAGTGAATACTTATTCTGGGTACTAAAGGAAAGCACGAGAATGATTTTTTTTTTTTTTTTAATGTACTAGAACCGTAGCAGAAGAAAAGAAAAGATCGAGAGAAACCCAAAAGAAGGATATCAACGCTTTGTTTATTATTCAGCAAGCAATTAATGATTTTGAAACTTTGCTAATGACTAACGATAAATCGATTCCTTATTTTTTTTGTCAAAAGTAATGGCAATAGTCAGCCAAATGCGTGCCTATGGTGAACAAATTTCGGATGAGACAATTGTTGCAAAAGTGTTGAGAAATTTAACTTTAAAGTTTGACCATGTGGTTGCTGCTACCGAAGAACTTAAGGATCTATAAGTAATCTCTGAAAACGAAGAAGAAGAAGAAGAAGAAGAAGAAGAAAGGCTTTTTATGACTCGTATTGATACTAAGCCGAAACAAAGTGATTTATGGTTATTGATAGCGGATGCTCAAACCATATGACAGACACCAACTCTTCATTTCAGGGGCTCGATGAGATCCAAAGGGTTAGGGTACAACTTGACAATACAATAGAGATGCAAGTTGAAGGAAAAGACACACGGTAAAAGTTGAAACAATAGTGTTTAATTTATACAATTTATTAATTATTGGACAATTGATGACCGAAAGATATTTGGTTCTATTTGATGACACACATGCAGGCCAAAAAGTTCTGCAAAAGATACTCTACACTATGACGTTTGAGATATAAACATCTTCATACGAAGGGTCTGAAGTTTGATTTGCCGACTATTTGTTTCATGGCTTTAATTTGAGCTGCAGATCCTACTCTGGAGACGGAAATACCCACATTAATAGCAGGTCTGATTCCAGCATTGAATAGATCCGCAGATAAGAATATTTGTCCATCGGTAATGGAAATTACATTAGTAGGAATATAAGCTGAAACATCTCCCGATTGGGTCTCAACTATTGGTAAAGCAGTCGTACTTCCTTCACCTAAAGCAGAACTTGATTTAGCGGCCCTTTCCAAAAGGCGTGACTGCAAATAAAAAACATCTCCCCGATAAGCTTCGCGGCCGGGCGGTCTTCGTAAAAGAAGAGACATTTGTCGATAAGCTTGTGCTTGTTTGGAGGGATCATCATAAATGATTAAAGTGTGTTGTTTTCTGTACATAAAATATTCAGCCAAAGCTGCTCCTGTATAAGGGGCAAGGTATTGTAATGTAGCCGGAGAATCCGCCATTTCGGCTACTATAATAGTGTATTCCATTGCCCCCCTTTCCTGTAAAGTAGTAACTACTTGAGCCACAGAAGAGGCTTTTTGACCAATAGCTACATAAACACATATTACATTTTGCCCTTGTTGATTCAGAATCGTATCCGTGGCTACTGCAGTTTTACCGGTCTGCCTGTCCCCAATAATTAATTCTCGCTGACCACGTCCGATAGGAATCATCGCATCAATAGCAATAAGTCNTGGTGAACAAATTTCGGATGAGACAATTGTTGCAAAAGTGTTGAGAAATTTAACTTTAAAGTTTGACCATGTGGTTGCTGCTACCGAAGAACTTAAGGATCTATAAGTAATCTCTGAAAACGAAGAAGAAGAAGAAGAAGAAGAAGAAGAAAGGCTTTTTATGACTCGTATTGATACTAAGCCGAAACAAAGTGATTTATGGTTATTGATAGCGGATGCTCAAACCATATGACAGACACCAACTCTTCATTTCAGGGGCTCGATGAGATCCAAAGGGTTAGGGTACAACTTGACAATACAATAGAGATGCAAGTTGAAGGAAAAGACACACGGTAAAAGTTGAAACAATAGTGTTTAATTTATACAATTTATTAATTATTGGACAATTGATGACCGAAAGATATTTGGTTCTATTTGATGACACACATGCAGGCCAAAAAGTTCTGCAAAAGATACTCTACACTATGACGTTTGAGATATAAACATCTTCATACGAAGGGTCTGAAGTTTGATTTGCCGACTATTTGTTTCATGGCTTTAATTTGAGCTGCAGATCGTACTCTGGAGACGGAAATACCCACATTAATAGCAGGTCTGATTCCAGCATTGAATAGATCCGCAGATAAGAATATTTGTCCATCGGTAATGGAAATTACATTAGTAGGAATATAAGCTGAAACATCTCCCGATTGGGTCTCAACTATTGGTAAAGCAGTCATACTTCCTTCACCTAAAGCAGAACTTGATTTAGCGGCTCTTTCCAAAAGGCGTGAATGCAAATAAAAAACATCTCCCGGATAAGCTTCGCGGCCGGGCGGTCTTCGTAAAAGAAGAGACATTTGTCGATAAGCTTGTGCTTGTTTGGAGGGATCATCATAAATGATTAAAGTGTGTTGTTTTCTGTACATAAAATATTCAGCCAAAGCTGCTCCTGTATAAGGGGCAAGGTATTGTAATGTAGCCGGAGAATCCGCCATTTCGGCTACTATAATAGTGTATTCCATTGCCCCCCTTTCCTGTAAAGTAGTAACTACTTGAGCCACNATAAGCTTCGCGGCCGGGCGGTCTTCGTAAAAGAAGAGACATTTGTCGATAAACATGTGATTGTTAGGAGGGATCATCATAAATGATTAAAGTGTTTTGTTTTCTGTATATAAGTTCCTCAGTGAAAAATGAGTGTTTATTTTTTAATATTTATTGATGAACTGGATTTACTTCCTACCACATGAAACTTTAATGTGACAGTCACTTTTGTTATCTTTACACTCTAGAACAAAACAGAGTCACTAAACAAAAAAAATTGATGTGAAGATGACAAGAAGTATGTTACCAGCAAGAAAACTTTTGGCAGAAGTTGTACCAACATCTGTCTATCTATTAAATCTCTCACTAACAACGAATTGAATTCCTTACGAAGCATGACAGGGAAGAAAACCATTTGTAAGTCATTTACGAGTCTTTGATTGTATGTCTTATACTTTGATAAATTCTTAAATTCATCAAAAGCTCGATGAAAAATATGAAAAATGCATTTTCATTGGTTGTTATACTCAATCAAGAACAGATAAATTGTATAACCCTCTCAATGAAAATATTTCAGATAAAAGATGTAGTATTCATAAGTTGCATATTCCAGTACTTCTACTACAACACAATCGACTTCAGCATCACCAAACAATAACTCTTCTGTTAAAGAATTTTCGGATGAGACATCGCCAATGAAATATAAATCTGTAGCTAACATATATACATATTGTCAATTTGTTCTTACTAATTCTGACCTTTAAATCATGAAGAAGCAACCGAAAAAGTAGACCGACATAAAGCATGGTAGAAGAGATGCAAACAATCGAGAAACTTGCTTTATAAGAATTATCAAACAATTGGTTATATCACGTCAAAATTTAAAAAAAAATTCTTTAATCAAATTACCTTCAAATTCGACTATTTTTATATATTTTTTCTATTTTAATACGAGAAGTGTTCAAATGATTCTAGATCGGATCAACTTGGACTACTCAACCTAGATCATGAAAATTGAGTTAGGTTGGATTTTTTTTTTTTCGATTTGAATTTTTAAAAAATCGAAAAAAAAAAACGAGTTAGTTTAGGGGTTGACATTTTCTTGGTCAAGTCAACTCGTAAATAGATAGAGTCAAGCTCCAATCCTACTCTAATTCTAAGATTAGTATATGAGTATTAAAAATATTTAATATTTGTAACAAGCATTGTGATCGGTGACAGTTTGAAATTTGAGATTTATGAATTTTTTTTAAATAACTAATAAAAATAACACAACAACTCTTTTCGAGTTTGGTTGTGAACTCTATTTGAATTGTTCGGGCCACAAACCTAATCAATTCGAAATTTGGATCGGGCCCGTGTATTAAAAATATATTTTGACTTAAAATTTAGAGTCAAAGGAGAGAGGAGGTGTGAAATGAGAGAGAGGAGAGTTACATGAAACAAAACGGAAGAAGCGAGCAAAGGCCCCAAGGAGACTATATTCTCGCTTAATTTGCACCAAAACCAGACACTCAACACACAACGAGAAACCCCCCAACCCAAATGGAAGCTCCCGAGCCTTCCAATTCTCGCAAGTATGGCGTCCCTTTCTACGCAGCCGCTTGGGTGCCTTCCATTTCTCTCAAATCCGAGAAAGAATCTCCAGAATCTGAAATTGATCGGGATCAATCCGGTGACGGTGACGGTGACGTTTCCGCCGACGACAAAACATTTCCATCTCATCCCACCACCGCAGTTAATTACTACGTAGCTGCCGCTGGCGGTGGCGGAGAAGGTCGGAGTGGAATTTCCAATGCCCTCATACTAGCTCATTTCGATTTTGAATCCCGCTCGCTCTCTGATCAACCTGTAAACTCTCTCTCTCTCTCTCTCTGTTCTTCGGTGATTATTTTTCGTGTTCGAGTTTTCCTTTACTGGTAAATGCTTGGCGTTATTCTATTTCGTCTATGTTATTGAGTGAAGCAGAAATGGGTAGATTATGATTTTTCTTCGATTGTTCATTCTCTTGCTGACTAGGTGCTATATCCTACTGTCTTTAAATTACGATCCTGTTTGGTTTTTCTTTTTGGTGATTTCTTTTCACCAATATATCGAAGTTTGCATTATGTAAATATTTGAAAATCTAAGACGTTGCTTGCTTACATTGATTTTGCCTCCTCAAATCTCGATATGATTCGGTGGCATAATTGTCCTTTACTCTCCTGCAGTTATGGTTGACCCGATGTTTTTACAGTACATTTTGATGTTTTCGTTTTCTTTAATCTTGGAAATGTGAATTTTATAATAGAAAAATGATTAGTGTTGCCACATATGAAGATAAAACATCTTCCTAGCCTAGCCCAAGTCGATGACCAATATTCTCTCCAATTTGAAATTGGTCTCAGTACATCAAGAAGAAGCAACAGAACAAATAAATTCTTTGTTACATTTATGATTTAACAAAGGCCTGTACATCCCTGATCCTATTGAAAACTATTCCTCTCTAACAGACACTCCTATGAAATAGCCAAACAAGCATTAAAAGTATCTTGAATTTATCATTGAAGGGATGACCAAGGATCATCGAGGAGATATATGTTCAATCTTCTATAGGAAACTCCTTATGACAGATTGAAATTGCTCAATAGTTCATACCAACATCATTTCTTTCATGTAATATATAATATTCTCTGACTTGGGAGTGTAAACAACTAATCTTTATTCCTGCTAGAATATTTTCAAAGGAACCTATCACTTGATGGGCCTCCTTCTCCAATCTCATTTGCGCATTGGACCTAAAGGAAGAAAATGACAGATGGCTTTGGTTGTAAGAAACCTCCTCAACTTTCATGGTTAAGTCCTCTAAGCCGAGACATACACAAGGTTTGAGAGAACGAGGCGACACGAGTGTTGAAGACAAGCTCGAAGAGGGTCGAGTAGGGCCCTGGGCCATAATCTCAGAAGTTGAGGTTTCAATATGAGTTTTGGCATGCGACTTTGGAATTAAGTCTGTCTATACGAAAGATGAAATCTCACCAAATTTGGTGTTAACGGATACTCGACAGACTATGCATAGGGTTGTATGTTTGCTCGCCAAAATGACGTCTACTCGAGAAGGATTGGACATGCCTCAAAATGTACTATAGGGGGAGGCATAGTATCAACTCTCCACCACCCCTAGGCCTTATGGCTTAAGCGAATTACCCTGTAGCACATACGTGTGTCATAGTGAGGGCAAGCGTTACGAGACGAGTGTCTCAGACGACTTCCTTTGAAATGGGTTTTTCAAGGACAGTACCGGGCAGCACAGGTGTGCCGGTATTGCGCCCTAGTCCATGTGTTAGAGGTTGGGTTATGCACCAGCTATCCAGTATGGTGTCTGTAAATGACATGACATGGGCACGGGAGGGCCAACGCCTCGATTGAACCCGGATGAATGGATGTTCGGGATGCCCCAATGTTATGAACGACATGTGGGCCTGTTCTTGATTGCATGATCGAGTGAGTTGTGATGGCCGACGACACCTCGTGACTTGGGAGGATGTCAAGACATATGGGCCATGTCGATTGGGAACCAAGATGACACGATGAGATGCGACGTTACATTGAGCGACCTTGGCCCCGAGTAGAGGCAAGGTCAAACTGAATGACTTGGCCTAGTGCAGAAGCAAGTCGATTGTTTCACGGACGATTGAACGTGCGTGCGTAGATGGCGTGTGTGGCTGAACAAGCTTGGATTCCGCACAAGTGATGTTTAGTTGGCGAAGACAAACCTCGCATGAGGTCCGACGAAGCCACGAAGTTGGGGCAAAAAATGCACATGAGGCTTGGGTTCCCCTTAAGGCTGGTCGTGAACATGAGTAATAACTGTGTTTCCTTTCAAAAAAGAAAAAAAGAAAAAAGAAAAAAAGAAAAGAAAAAAAAAAAATTAAAAAGCACGATTAACAACCTTCACCACTCCCAAAAATTTTCTCAAAGATCGACCAATTTGAATGACACCTCGACTTAATCTCCTGAAGAGAAATGTACATTGTTGTTTGTGATCTGCCAGTGTCATTTACCTATGTGAAAATCTTCTGTAACTACTAACTTTTTTCCTCTATCTTGAAGCTGACTCGAGCAATCTTCCAACAAAATAAAGTGGACAAGTCAATTGGAACAATTTTCATTAAGAATGCATTCAATAATTTGCTTTTTCTATCACCTGCTGAGGCCTTTCTTAGAGAAAATAGCATGCAAAAATGGCCAGTCTACATCGTTATAAGCTTTCTCAAGATTTAATTTGAAGATAATTCCTATGTATTTTCCTTCTATTCTTCCTTTCGTACATACCTTCTTTAACAAATGAATGGCATTGACAATTTGTCTATCGGCTATTACCATCAAATGCAGCATGCTTTAACTAAAACCATGGAGGGTTTGGGTCAATGCCATCAAGGTTATCATTTCTGAGGATTGGTTTGAACAAAATCAGATGATCTATTTTTTATTTTTTATTTTTTATTTTTTATGATCTGCATTTAGCTCATATCCCCTCTTTAGTTAGTTTGCTATTACATTCGTTAACGTTTTATCATATTTGTGTTATCGTAATTTTATGAGATTTATTTGAATCCTGTGGAATGCTTTTTATTTGGTAGCTTTTTGCTCTATTTCCGTACTATCTTTTGCTATCATTTTTTGCTGCTGCCTTTTTTTTAGTTGGTATGCATTCATTAGTGATCTATCCTTCCAGGTTGCAAAATATGGAACTGGTTCTGATTTGCCTTACAGAATGGCTGCTCATCCAGCTGGAGATGGAATTATTTGTTCTTTTCCAAAAAGTTGCAGGTACTACTATTTCCGTTAACTGAATAAATTAATACGAACCAAAGATGATGATTATTAGTTCTTTCTTCGATAGACCTATGGCCAGTCTAAATCTCAATATACTAATAACTGTTTTAGGTAGGCATGTATGAAACAAAAAAGAGAATTGATCAAAGGGTACAAACTCCAAAAAGAATGAAAAAGAAAAATAAAGAGAAATACAAAGAAACGGCAACCCATAACAAATAATAAACTTAAAAAGTTGACAAAGAACTCATTCATCAAATTGAATCAAGAGAATTAACATTGAACTGCTCATAGAAGTTGAAATAGGCTTTTGAAAGCTCCATCAAGTATTGGCGAAGAATTTCAGTCTTCATTTCAAGGAACTGTATTTAACACAAAAATTTCTTTTGAATTCTTTTGAATTCCTCTTTGAGATGAGCTATCCAAGCCGATAAATGAGCACTACATAGCGGTATTTGACTCCATAAGAAATGTTGAAAATAAATCTCAAAGTGAGCCTTGGAAGATAAAATTCACACATCTTCAAATTGAATATATATTTAGGAGAAATGCCAAAAAACTACTTAAACTTTCAAAAAAGGTTCATTTTTCTCGAATAATAAATGATCAATGAATAAATCGAGAGAACATTTGATAGTTCCAAGGAGTTTAGCGTTAAAATTAGTACTATCATGAACCAAGAGCTACCTTGAAACAACGAAAAAACTACATTAAATGCTGCCTTGAAACGATAAGGAAGCCCTAATGATTAATGTAGCCGAAATAACTTCTTGGTAGAAGGCAAGAGCCAAAAAGCCTGGAGTAAAAGCGCGGCGAACATCTTCAGCTAATATTCTAATGAAGAAGTTAAAGCTATCTTGACATAAATTGTGAAATTAATGTTGGCCGCTGAACCTCTGTAATTATTTGTGCAAGAGAGCTTCTTAGAAAATGACAACCAATAAACCCCAATTATGAAGGCAACTGAAATATCAAAAGATGCTGAAACCAAAAACACCTCACCAGGAAACAAACTTCAAAGGGAAAACCTATGCTCGAAGACAAAATATTCATTGAAGCATTAAAAGTATTCCTTGTGGATCTTCTTAGTATTTTTCCGAAGGCATTTAACGATGGAATTTCGCACATTTGTAAACCACAAAGCTTAATTGAAAAGGAAAACTTGCAAGGAATTCAATATTATGAGAATCGTTGTCCAGAAAATCTCCTCTTCTCTTTATCTTTGATCACAATGGATGCTAGACAAGAGTGCTTATCCTGTAACCATTTTTCCAATTTTAGATGAAGTTTCTAAGAATTCTCTATTTTCCACCGCAATACTTTTGTATAACATTTTCTTCCATCTTCAACGTTGCCTTATTGGCCATAAACGGGTTGATGACCAACCGTCCCTGATGATGCTTTTCTAATGTTTGCTTAACATCCTTCCATTTATAATGGGCAAACAACTGGTTAAACACAAATCAGTCACTAAAATTTTTAAAGACTACTTTATCTTTCTAAACCAATCTCTAGAGTCTTGTTCTTTCTTAATCCAATGACGTTGATTTGAAGAATCTAGAGACAGAATAAGACAAAAATTCCTTGACAAAGAGAAGAATGATTCTTCCTTTTTACCAACTCAGCATATGTACTTCATTATGATCGTTTTACCCATCCAAATGATTTAAAAAACCATCTCAAATCATTTCCCAAAAACCCAACCAATCGTTTTTGTTGTTACTAGCTGGAACCATAACTACTGATCTACGACCAGAAGGTTTTATAACAATACCTTGAGAATCCAGCCAAAACAATTCATCTTCTTACTTAACCGACAAATTACAAACTCACCCTTAACAGGCCTAAAGAAGTGTGATGTTAATAGAGACTGCATAAGGTCAACTGAAGCTTCCTCGAACCAAAGAATTTCTTATGATGAACAACAATGGAGAAAAGGCAAGAACTATTTTGTTTTCAATCTCTAAAAATCAGAGCCTAAAGAATTGATGAAAAGTCCTTTCCTATGGTAAAAGGCTTCATATTCTGAAATATCCTTAAACATAACTTGATTTGTGACTGATAAGAAGGCTAAAATGGATGAACTCGAAGATGTATGAAAGCTAGGATTGGAGAAGAGAAGGAAGGAAAGAGAAAGAGAGAGAGTAGAGAGCATATATTTGCTTGCCTGAACATTTCCTTTTCCTTGCTTAGCCTCTTTGATTATGAGTAAAATTCTATCCTGAACTACAAAACAGATAGGCATTCATGACATATGACAAAAACTAAGAAGTTGCAACAGTTTGGTATTTTTATATCCATGTTTCTCATGTTAAGGTCCTCCAATTTGTCAATTATGAAATAAGACTGGAGTACAGTACTTTCAGTCTTGAAATTAATCTTCCTGTTCATCATCCCAAAATAGAGTTGAAGTTTTCCTTAAGAGAAGTTACTGTTTCATAATATTTAACTGCAAGTTGGAGTCGTATCCTGTGGTTAATTTGATTGTCATCTTTTATATCATGGTGTAACTTGAGAAGCTTCGATTTGTAATTAATATTTTGCTCTCTTTATTCAGCTTGTTTAAATTGGATATCAAAAAGGACGATGGAGACCAGAAACTCGGTCTAAAACTCTCTCAGAAGGTGCTCAGCCAGTTGGAAGATGTTGGACTGCAGTTAGCCTTGAAATTTAACAACGAGGGCTCATTGCTTGCCACTGGTGGCGAGGTAGGAATTTTTCTATTTGATTGATCTTTTTTGGGAAGGAAACAACTTTCTATACTGCACACAATTTAAAGTATGAGAGGGTGGGGAGTTAAGGTATTCTTCCAAAGAGGCAAAAGGAGCTTACAAATTCAATCATTAGAAACCTAAAATGTTAATAACTTATGCATTTCTCCAAGTGCTCGCTGTTTGCAACTCTGTTCTGTCATTTTATTATGGTGAAGTTTTGATATCATTAAGTTCACTGTAACCCATAGCTTAAGCTTTTAGGTTAAATGATTATTTAACATGTTACTAGAGTAGAATGTCATATGTTCAAACTTCATGTCATTCTCTCCAATTAATATTGATTTTTACTTGTTGGACTTTCTACAAATTTCGAAGCCCACACGTGAGGGAGAGTGCTAAATTATTGATATGATTAAGTTTACCGCAACCCATCAACTTGAGCTATTGGGTTGAAGAGTGATTTAACACATTGCATGCATATATTAAAATTCTTTAGGATGTTTGATTTTTATCTAGAAGTAGCTTGCATTATTATTCTCTGATTTGAATGCAGTACAGGATGGAAATTTAAGGGTCTTCAAGTGGCCTAGCTTGGACATTATTCTCAATGAACCCAATGCCCATTCTACTGTGAAGGACTTGGATTTCAGGTCTGCAATGTTATAGTTTCTTTTTCTTGATAGATCCTGCATATGTTAGATAATATGATAAGTGTATGTTGTTTGTTTATCTAAACTCCATTTGCGTGATGAAGTTTTGGTGATAGGTGTCATTTTACTTTTGCAGTCCTGATGGCAAGTATCTGGTCTCCTTAGGTGGCCCTTGTAGAGTGTGGGATGTGACTTCATCAACTGTAGTAACTGCTCTTCCAAAAGGAAATGTGAGTAAATAATTGTTTTATTATTTGAAGGCCTTGTGCATTTAGTTTTTGAGGCATTTGCATCTATGTTAAGCTCTTTATTGTATTCCCTTTGATATTTGGGTTCGTGTGGTGTCATTGACTGACATGTACTTGTATTTGCCTTTATTAGATAAACATGAGGTTCCATCTCAAAACTAATTTGTAATAAGAGGAGCAACTCATGGATCTTATAGAGTGAGATCTCTTCATTTTTTTGATGTGAGATCCTTAACATACCCCTTCAAGATGGTGCTTCTTCGACTACCCCATTATTGGGTCGGATCTTGATATTTTTGAGACCAAATACCCATTTAGGCTTCATGGGCTATGATAGCATATTAAATAAACATAGGGTTCCATCTCAAAACCATGTGGCAATGAGAGAGTAACTCATATGTTTTATAAAATTGTGAGGTATCTTAATCTTTCTGACATGCTAACGTCAACAACATTTTTCTTATAGGTTGTGTTTTGAGGGGGATTGGGTGGGCAGGGATTCTTTTGGTCTTTTTGGGGCTTTCTTGATGTGTGATTTCGTTGGGTGCTTTTGGAGGCTTCTCTTTACTTTATGCCTTTCCTGTAATTTTTTTTTTTTTTTTTTTTGAATAGCAAAATCTCCTGCTTGATATGGAGTATATCCTTGACACCAATAAGATTTCGACCTCGACCAAGACCCTTCATACTGACTGAATGCATGGTAGAAGTGATAATTTGTTTATTAATTGCTTTTCTTGACTATGGAATCTGGTTCTACCCCTGGAATCCATGAGAGAGTGAGAAGCATGGCCCACTTCTTACTCCCAAGTTACATCTAGAAATTTATTCTTTTAGCATTTTTCTTATGCTTTTCACTCGTTGAAAGCCTGACCACCACTCCATCCAGATATCATCTCATCCTCAACCACTATGGAAATATTTCCATTTCACATTTCTTTTTACTCTGATTTAGAAGAAGAGGTATTTATGAGTAAAGTTTAGAAGAATAGCCAAGCACCAAGATTGATATTGAACTTGAAGTTGTAAAGTTTGCCGATTAAAGAAATCCTTATATGGTCTCAAGTGGGCTTGAAGAGCTTGGTTTGAATGCTTTGGGAAAGTAGTGACTATGATATGAACCATGACATCAATCATACAAGATAAACTTTAAGGAAGATGTGAAGAAAATGTTGTTCAAGCTTCATTTATTCTTGGATGGTTACAAATTTTGGGTGGATGGTAATTTAGAGTTATGGTGTTTCTTTAATGTATTTTAAGGCTTATTTACGTAGTGGTTAATTGTGGCCATAAAGTATACATAGTGGCTAATTATGGTCATAAAGTATGAAAGTTATCACTCTTGGAAGGTTAAAAGTTTTCATTTTGAGGTTATATGAAGCCATGTATCTTATATTTGTAAAGAGACTTAGTAAAAATAGTATTTGTGTTTTCTTTTAGCCAATAGAAGTTCCTTTGCAATTCAATGTAGTTTAGGTTGCATGTAGAATCATTCAAGCTAGACATGATCGATCTTGCTTGTGGAGTGATTCGAATCTCAAACAAATATTCTTGCCTTGAGATATTTGATCAACAAGGTAATTTGGATTTTACTTTCCCTTGGAGTGATTCTTTATTATTAGGGCTAAGTGCTCTTACCTTTCCTTTGCAATTCTATGTAGTTTAGATTGCATGTTTAGAATCATNTCTCAAACAAATATTCTTGCCTTGAGATATTTGATCAACAAGGTAATTTGGATTTTACTTTCCCTTGGAGTGATTCTTTATTATTAGGGCTAAGTGCTCTTACCTTTCCTTTGCAATTCTATGTAGTTTAGATTGCATGTTTAGAATCATTCAAGCTAGATATGATCGATCTTGCCTGTGGAGTGATTCAAATCTCAAACAAGTATTCTTGCCTTGAGACATTCGATCAACAAGGTAATCTAAATTTTACTTCCCTTGTAGTGATTCCTTATCATTTGGTATAAGAGCTTTCCTTTGGTCTGATTCTTTATCAGACTAGCTATGGCTACCTTCAAAGTCAACGGATCATATGGGAATAATAAAACTACTATTTTAGTTGTGTAATTGATCTTAAGAACAAACTTCGAAGTCTTGAATTTCTTTTTAGGGAGAGTTAGATAAAAATGGCTCAGGGGGATGTTAACAAATTGGTCTACTACCGAAACGAGACTTAAGATAAAATTATTTTTTTTATTTGAAAACACAAAATTTTTTTGAAACAAAAAAAATCGAAACAACAAGAATCATAAGAAGATTTATTATTTGATTCCTATGATACAGAAAAAGATGATATAGAATCAAGGTGCCATTCCTTACTATTATTCTTTATTTTAGTACTTTACTAGAATAGAATTAAAAAACTTGTTAATTTTTTAATTAAAATGAGTCCTCTTTTCCTAATCTCATCAGTCGCCCTGATGAAAATACGTCAACGTTCGAATTTTCATGATTCTTTTCTGATCCGATCTTTTTATTATTTATTACTACGACTTATTTTCGTCTTCGACAAAAGGTCAATTTATATGCAATAATTGCATTGTAGCGGATATAGTTTAGTGGTAAAAGTGCGATTCGTTCTATTAATCCCTTAATAGTTAAGGGATCCTTCGGAATTATTAATATTCCGATCAAAAACTTTTTTTCTTAAAAGGATTTAATCCTTTACCTCTCGATGAAAGATTCGAGGAAAAATATAAATTCTCGTGATTTGTATCCAAAAATAAGTTCAAAATTGAAAAAATTGGATCACGAAATTACGAAACATAATTTTATTGAATTGGATCTATTTTTGTTTATCAAAAGAAATATGTAATTGACTTAGTTCAAGACACATGTTTACTTCGGTTGTCAAACAACAGGAACTCCTATGAATCGAGTCTAGAAGTTAGAACTTGTAGAAGTTGAAGAAGTAAAGAACAAAGACAAACACCTAAGACTTATGGTAGACTAATCAATTTATCTCATACATCTATATATAACATTTATATCAAGTATGGTGAGTCAATTCATGCATTCACCTGGACCCATTCATTTCGAAGTAGTATACAAAATTCTGAGATATTTGAAAGGAACTCCAGGTATAGGTGTATTATTTCAGAAGCATGACAATTTTCAAGTTGAAGTGTTTATTAATGCAGATTAGGTTGGAAGCACTACTGATAGAAGATTTACATCTACTTATTGTTCGTTTGTTGGAGGAAATTTAGTACATAGCAGAATAAAAAACAAAATATATTAGTCACAAGTAGTGCTGAAGTTGAATTTAGAGCCTTACTACATGTAATTTGCGAAGGTATATGGATTAACAGGATACTTGGAAATTGTCTCAAAGCACCTATATAGGTCAATTGTGATAACAAGAACTGATAATTTAGTCTTACATGATAGATCTAAGCATATTGAAGTTGACATTATTTCATAAAACCGAAGATTAATGCAAGTGTAATATGCATATCTTATCTTTTGTCGACAAAAAAATGAAAAGAAAAAAAAAAAAAAACGGTTGATATGTTAATTATAGGTCTTTCAAAAAGACAATTTGATAAACTTATCAAACAAGTTGCCTATGGAAGATATCAACAAACCAGGAGGGAGAGTGTTGAACCGTGTATCAACAAACAAGTTGCCTTGTGTATATTGTACTTTCCCTATTGGTTCATGTTCTGTCTTCTATATATGAGGACCGTGTATTTGTTTAGATGGGTAAGAACAAATACAGTACTATTATTTTTCGTCCCTAAGTTTAAGTCCAGTGTTTTATCTAATTGATTCAAGAATGTCCTGCTTTTTAGTATTGAAAAGCAAATGGCCTTTGTGGCTAATAGACAAATTTTGGATGCTTCTTCAATTGCAAATGAGGTGATTGATGATTGGACAGCATCTCAGAAGAAGGGTGTTCTTAAACTTCATTTGTTTTTGCATGAGCAAGATGCTCATTGGCCCAACATCATTGTTGATAAATACTATCATTCAGAGGCTAATTTCCTTTTGCCAAAGCACATCACGAGGGTCCATACAAATCTCCTTGGTGTTTATTTGTTTCGTCCTTTTGGCATAACTCTTGTTTGACTTGTGGAATTATTGCTACAATTTTCCAAGACTTTTTTGAATAACCACTTGACCTATTCGAATTATTGTAATGCTTGCTCAAGTTTGGAATAGTTCACAAGAAGCTTGGGATTTGGGCTTCATCATGATCTTAATGATTTAGTGGTGATTGTATGGGCCAGTCTCTCCCATTTTCAATCTGTAGGTTTGTTTTGATGGTAGTTTTTATTTAAAGTGTGATTGTATAAGTTCTTTCGATTGATGTATTAGGTCTTTCTTTTACTTAAGATAGACCTTTGTAATTCTTTTATAATGAGAAATAATTATTTTCTGAATTTTTCCTGGAAAATCAATATGATATCAAATTAGGAAGTCTTGGGTTCAAACCAATGTAATCTCATATTCGCCCTAAATAATATTGATTTCCGCTTGTTAGAAATACAAATTTTCAAGCCCTCAAGTAGGGGAGCGTTAAAGTATTAATATAATTACATTTACTTTAACCCAACAACTTAAGTTTTTGGGTTCATGGGTGATTTAACACTATCATTTATAATATAACTTTTGATTCTTGGCGTTGGTCTCTTTTAACCCTGTTTACGTGGCTAGTTTCTGCTACATATCATTGTTCTAACAACCTTTATTTGATGGTTTGAAAAGATGCCTATCCTAAGATTTTTTTTTTTTTTTAAATTCTTTTTATGGGAGCTTAATCTTGGAGGTCTTGACATAGTTATTCGATTTCAAAGGAGAATGCCTCAGTTTACCTTCTCTCCTTGTTGTGTGATGCGTTTTTCTAATTTGGAGCATCCTTGTCATTTCTTTTCTTAGTGCTCTTATTGCCTCATGGTGTCGGGCAATGTTTGATGCTTTTGGTTAGTCTATGGTTTTGTCAAATGATGTTTTTGGTATCCTTGATTCAGTTTTTGTGGTAATCCTTTCTATGGTGTAAAAAGAACTTTCTGGCTAGCTAAGTTTTATTTTGGTATCTCTAGTTTTGAGAGATGATCGAATTTTCAAGGATGATTTCTCAACCTTAGATAGCTTCATGAATTTGCTTTTATATCATGCTATGTGTCAGTGTAAACATAAACTTCCATTTTCTGATTATATTCTTTCTTTGTTGATTTCAGCTTTATTGTATCTCACCTTTATTTGAAGCTTTTTTCAAAACTCCTTTTATTTTATTAATCAATGAAATATGTCTCTTCCCAAAAAACTTGTTGGTGTGTCTTGCAGGATGAGGTTTTTGTCTCATGCAGATTTTCTTTGGCCAACAACGGGAATATGGTTTTATACACTGCTACAGTGACTGGTAAAGAGATTTCTTCCGAGTTATGTTTGCCCTATAATTCTATTGTTATCTAATCTTGGTGAGGATTCTATTAAATAGGCAAAGGTGGAGCCATTGTAACCTGGGATGCAACCACTTGGAGGAGGGTAGCCTCAAAGCTCATAACTCGTGATAATATTACTGCATTCAATGTTTCAGCTAATGGGAAGCTCCTTGCCTGGTACTAAAATAAGTGATTTTTTTTCATGCAAGTTATCTGCTATTTTGATACCGGAACATTGCAGTCGTTCCTCCTATTATGATGTCCATGTTTAGAATATGTCAAATACCATTAAATGGGAGGTGAAATTCCAGCTACCTAGGTGTTCTAACCTTGTGGGATGCTCTATGTTGTGTTGCCCATGATTTGCTTAGGTCTTCGTTAGGGTGCACTGTGAGATTGGTTTTAATCAGACCCAATTTTTGGGGCAATAAGGCCTATTAGGTAGTGGGAAAACTGTAGACTCTGTTTCATGCATGACATATCTAACTTATCAGAAAAATTCCGGACAAGGTTATTTATCTTTTCCTGTTTGTCCGTGTGGACTAAAAATTTCGAAAGGTTATTTTGCAAATGAGATTAAGTTGAAAACAAAAAAATGATTATTACAGTCCTTTTAACTTATGCCTTCACTAGTAACTATTCTATTCCAAATAACGAATAACATTGTTTTTTGTTACCTTGCTGGCTAGGCTACTCTTGAATATGAATGGTGTTGTAGTTTGAATACACTCAGTAACAATTTCTGCTTCATTATTGGTGTAGTGGTACAACTCAGGGAGATGTTCTGATCATAAATTCAACCAGCATGCGAGTCCAAAAGATAGTTAAGAAGGCACACCTTGGTTTTGTAACTGCAATGAGCTTTTTCCATGATTCAAGGTTTTAATCAAACATCTCCGTTTAACATAATTAGATATCACTGTAATAATATTGATTATGAAGGATGTTATTTTTTTTTTAATCCAGGGCTTTGGTTTCTGCATCAATGGACTCCAGTGTTAGGGTGACTGTAATCGAGGAGGAGCAGAAAAACGGTACTTGTATCCTTGCTTTATGGTCTGATAACTCAAATGTCTATCATCACATGCCATCAGTTGTCAATTGTCACCTTACTGCACTTGACCTATAGAAACATGATATAGAATGATATCCACGCACACTGCACCATCTCTAGTAGCAGGCTTATGTTTAAAACAGCATGATACATAAGCCTGCTACCAGTTTTGATAGAAAACAGCATGATATAACTTTGGGCTTTTAATCGAAGGATTTTATGTTCTTTATTGTTTGGTCATGGTTAATGGTGAAAGATACGATGTGCTTGATGTAGCCTAGTCTTAGGAAAATTTTACTTAAAAAGAAAAAATCATGAAAATATATGTTTTCACCGATGTTCTCTCATTAAACTGAAAATGATAGAATAAAAATGGCTAAGATGCCTTCACCGCTCCTTAGTGGAACTGTCTCACTTTGTCTATATTTGGTGTAGGACATTTCTTCTTAACTATATCTGAGTAATGATTACCTCTGGTTCCTATGTCCACCTTGAGGTGTTGTGCATTTGGTGAACGCATAGTTTTAACACTGATTTTGACCATCATGTTTGATGTTTTAGGCTTTTTCTAATGTTGGTATATTTTTTTTAACATTAACTTAGATATTTTTTATTCGTAGATGATGTATGTATGAAGGGTCCGAACTTCATATATATCTTCTTTTAACCTAAAATTGACATTTAATTCATGTAGTATAATGACTTGTTACATAAGAGCGTTAATAAACTTTACTAATCTAATAGCAAATGGAGGCCCGAGGGTATCACTAAATCACCATTTATTTGCTTGCAGGAATGAACTTGTGGGTCATCATATTCATTTTGTTAATTGCCGTTGCTGCATATTTAATCAAGAATGGTAAATTTGACAAGTTTGAGCTTCCCACCTTTTCCAGTGGTTAAATGAAGGTGGAATGTTGAGGAACTCAAAGCCTATCAATCTTAATTGGAACTGTTTTGACTCTCCCATAGCATATTTGTTATATTCAAATTCAAATAAGCACTGTCCTAGTTCTATGATCATATATGTAAAATTTCCACAGTTTTGTTAATGTTCAAAATTGAAATTTTCTTGATCTACCCTCTTTAAGTTTGTTCTATTTTTTTTTCCTCTCTAACATTGAAGAATAGATGAGAAGGACAAAGTGCTTTCGACAATTCCTCCTGTGAATGTGATTGCTGGATACAATGTTGAGAAAAATGAACTTAGCTGCAAAAGGTTAATTGTGAAGTATCAAGTATACAAACCATAGACTTTTGTAGAATGAGCTTATGTATCTCTTTGATTTGTCACTTTTAAAGGAGGGTCGAGAGCTTTATAGGCAATTTATAATTAGATTCAAGCTTGTACAAAAATGAACCATCAATGAGCTTTTGCCCTGGTTTGCATAGCAGTCCCATTAAGGCAATTACGCCAATTTTTTAATAGTTTGACCTATCAAACTTAGCTCGTAATTATTTGTTAATTTCATTATGGTTCAACTAGTCAAAACATCATCGAACTCTTAGAAACTAAAAATAAAACCTTTGAAAAGAGGTCTATTGTGAAGCTTCAAGCATCAAGGCAGCAATATGTTCAGAATGAGTTTGTAGAAGTTGCTAGTGTTGTAGTTTGCTTGCTTCTATCATCTATTTTCTTTTGTTACTTTTTATTGTAGTGAGATTGCAATCATCTATTAGATCTGCTTCTCAAAGAGTATATCACTACATCCTTAACCCTCTATATTGGTAACAAAAAACGAGTGCGACCAAAATTGAATGAAAATTGGTTAGTTCAATATAGATTGATTATATCGATTTTAATTTGCTCAATTCATTCATTGTGATAAGCTTGGTGCAGGAAACGTGTAGGGAGTATCACAGTCATGCTTGTCCAAAGCGTGTTGCATGTGGCCACGTGTTGGATGTCTCGATTATGCTTATCCAGAACGTGTTGTCTATGACTGCATATCCGTTTTAAACGGCTTTTACTTGCTTTCATGTATAGTTAGATCTTTAATATTGCAATTGTGTCAATACGGGATGTATAGCTATTCTCCAAAATCATATATCTATACCCACCAGGGCTAAAATGTCTCAAAATGTTCTATAGAAGTGTGACTAGTTGTCAATTCTTCCTCTCAAAATGTTCTGTAGAGATGTGACTAGTTGTTAATTCTTCCCCTTCCAATTATATGCTATCAAAGTTGTGGTTGTTTAATTTTTTTTAAACCTATAACATTGCTTTCTTACCAATTGAGTGTGTTATGAATAATTGGGTCTACTTGAACAAAGGGTGACCAATTAAACTAAACCGGCCACACTAGTCTTTCGACTGGAGGCCTTTGTATGTGACAAGCTTTGTCCCTCTAAAACTTGAATGCGTCCTAGAACTATAGGCCTCTAATTCTCATAAATTATTGTCCTCTAAAATTTAAATGCATTCTAGAACTATAGGCCTCTAATTCGAATTATTGTGGTTTGTACAACAAGAAAAAAAAAAATTGCACCAATTCGAATACGCAACCCGAACCAACCCAATAATTGATACTCTATTTTCGAATTAGGTTGGGTAGGATTATCGAATTATTTTTTTATAATTATTTTAAAAGAAATTATATTAATCCATAATACATGTTTTAATAACTAAAAATATTAATCCATCGTTCAAATATTAAATATTTATAAATCACAATCATCCACGGTTACAAATGGTCAAATATTTTTAATCTTCAAATCTTCATAACCATTTAAGAGTAGGGTTGATTGTAACCATATTTTCGAGTTGGTCAAGTTGACCCGATAAAAATGTGTCAACCTACCAACGGAGAATGTTCAAATTTTCAAAAATTTAATTTAACTCAAATCAAATAAAAAATTTAATCAATAGTCCAACTTTTATGTTTACCTTATGGAGTTGAAATAAATAAAAGAAAAAAAAAAAAAAAAAAAAAANAACAAAAGGCCTAGGCGTGTTTGTTGTATCGTAGACATTGGCATGCAATGCAACTATGCGATGAAGGGAAGCAGAACAACGATGGAGAGTGAGAACTTACCGATTCTGAGAATTCGCGTCGTCAAATTCCTTATTCAATCTGCTCATGTGAATCTTCTTTCACTCCCAACAATTTTCAGTTCTAGAAGGCCACAAGCAGCAAATTTCACAGAATCTTTTGGAAATTTCTCTTCTCCAAATTTCAGTTCTAGTTTTACCTATACTTCTTTCGTCCTCTACTCACTTACTTTTGCTTCTGGTTTGAATCAATTTTCTTGGTAGGATCTCGAAGTGGCTCCGATCGTCAAATACTCTGCGTTGTCACTTTTCGCTGATAGATTCTACCCATCGCTTTCTGGGTAATTTTTAGCTCTTTTTGATTCTTGATGCATTCAATTTTGGAAATATTTAGTTCAATAAGCAGTATCTTGTCGAATGAGTGCACAATATGATTATAGGAATGTGAAGGGTATCATCCAATGGAGCAATATTATCCAATTTTAGTTTGATTTTACTGATATTGCTGGTTTGATGTCATGGACGTCAGTGTTGTTTGAATTAGGATCGGAATTGTTATCATTTCCTTATGAACAATTGGAGAAATTCTATATTTATTACGATTTTCTATTTCAGTGCCCGTCTTTGCTTTTGAGAAGATTGCTACTCATCGAGTGATAGTTTTACCAGGGCTGTCTTATGAAATTTTCTATCTCGTTTAGATGTGAGTTAGATGTTGTTTAAGCACGTTTGGAGGAAATACTAATTTAGTGCTTTTTAGCGTTCTAGACTTTTCAAGATCACTTTTGGTTGTCGAACGAAATGCTAGGAAAATTTAAGAAGTACTTTTGATTGGTTGAAGTTACTTTTCATCCTTCCATAAGTCATCCTAAACTCATACTCACCTTTTAGTTGCTATTTGCATCAAAAGAATCACCAGCAGCAATGCCTCAAGAAATTGGCTTCTGCAACCAATCACAGAGAGCAATTTGCAGTTATTTGCACTTGTTTCCTTATGGATATCTAGCAAAGTGGGTTTTTCTTTCTCCTCTTTCTGAAGATGAGTGCCTTACTTTTTCATGTGATTCAACTATACAAATTCTTTTGCAGCTGCACACTTCTCATCCTCTTTCTATAAAACTTCTGAAATCTTTTGGGGATAAGATGATTAAGGAACAACATTTCATGACCCGGGATTTATTGGATGCAGTAAGTTGCTGTTTCCATAGTGGTTTTAGAATTGCTTTCTTGCAGTCATATCGGCAATTACTGATGATAATGTTCTGTAGGAGGTCATATTCATGCAGGTATTTCTCATAAACCAAAGATGTTTCTTTCCTCATTTTGGTTGTGTCCTGATGATATATGTTTATCTTCTATAGATATTGAAGTTTGAGATTGGTACTGCAAATATCACTTTTGTATTTCTTGAGGAACTTCTTATTCAATTCAAGTAAGATCTTTTGCTGTCTCACTCAAATCAGGCTGTCATTTTAGTCTTGGGTAATTACTATCAGATTGTTCTTGGCTTCTTCTTAGTTTGTCTCTTCCTGGTACTAAATTCAGGGAAGTAGCGAAAGTTGGGGAGCTTGTGAACTGGGAAGCATGCATGGATGTAATGGATCTTCTTTATGAAAAAGAAGAGACATCTGTGTCTTACAGTTCTCCTTGTTCTTTAGCTGCTGCCATCTTGGTATGTCTTTTTAGGAGTGAGATTAGAACATTTCTAATTATTCACTAACTTTCTCTCTCCTTCTCATGTTTGTAGGTGGCTTCATATCTCATCACTGTTCCAGTGCAAGAATGGGAATTTCCAGTTCTTCCCTGGGGTAAGTTGCATTTACAGTTCATCTCTCCTTTTTATTAAGCATGGATAGAACTTTGAAAGTAAGAAAAAAAGTTGAGCTATCTTTATGAAACACTTCTCTGATCAAAGTTGAGGATTTTGCTGATATAAGCTTAAATTCTCAAGTATAACACAAGTGGGAACTCTGAGTGCGGAATGTTTTTCTGTCTCTCTCAAGTCAGAATGGAGAAGGTTTCATTGAACTGGGAGTGGAAGGAGTAAGAACGACATAGATTCACTAGAGAATGAGAATGGGGAAACATTGCAAGGGGGGTTAGGAGATTAAGGAGGAGATTATCTCCTTTTTCTCTTCTTTTTATGCCCCAGTTGTTTCTCATAGTTTTTTTTTTTTTTCTTAAAGAAGATTAGATTGGTATCCTATATCTGATACTGATAGGGTTGAGAGACTCCCCATTTAGTTTATAGGAGATTTTGTTTGATGAGAGACAATTCATTAATATTTGAAATTTACGCTTACAATTTACATGTTTAGATATACTTTAAAACACTCGGTCCACTCCAAAAGAGAATTTTAGAATAATAACTCGAATACTATGAACTTCAATATGTTTAAACATTTAAGTCGTCAAATTCACACACAATGTTTTTGCGTTTGCCTTTTTCTCAATGGTTCGGATGTAGGTTCCACTGATATAGCTAATAAAAGGAATAGAAAGGGCGCAAGGCTCAAAATCAACTAAAATGCCCCTTTGAGGGAAGGAAATAAAACTCTCATCTCATAGGATATCTAAGATGAACTTTGATTGATTGCCTCTCTTGGGCATGAGGTTCAAATTCAAGATGTCTGAATTGTCTGAGCTAGATCTAACTTTCTTCGTTCCATATTGTAATACAGTACTGAATGTTATACTAGTTTGGAGCAAAAATAGTGAATCTATCATCATCGTTTTCTTGTATTGGAGAATATTAGCAGTGAATCAGTGATGACCAAATGTAATGGAACACAGGAACTAGTGGTAGTTTAACTTACTCTGTTGTTGTTTGTTGTTGAGTGAAGCTCATAGGTTGTGTTAAAACTAATTCGTAAATTGATTTACTCGTATAATCGCAGTCCAGTTCGTAATGCCATTCATAGAAGAAGATATTGTAGAACAAATCAGAGGCATTCTGCTTCACGTTTTAGAGACTGATACTGATTGCTAGAGAAGTAGCAGAGGCTTGAAAACAGAGCAGCTCTTAATCATGAGAAGTAAGTGCTGTTGCTATTTTGTGCTATCTTTTTGGGTTAAAAGTTGATGTTCCTGCCAGGAAGAAACTGAAATGCATTGTAGCTGTGGAAGCCGTACAAATAGAGAAATAGAATCAGCCTACCAAAGTGGGTAAATGTTTTTTTAGCAACAACATATGATCTAAGTCTTAAAAGTAGAGCTGTTGAAATTTTTTAAATTGGGCGTTTTTTAGCATAATAATTCTTTTACGTTAATATGCTTATTTACCAATTTTTTATTCATTTTCTTGGTTTGATTGTTGTAAGTTTGGCTGATAAAATCTTAAACTTAAAAGTATTTAATATATTTTAGATTTTTTTTTTTAAATTTATTTTTATGTTTAACGGGTCGATGAACTTTCAATTTGTATTAAGTGACCAAAAAAATTGTATTTATGGTGTAAATTTTCGAGGTTTGAGTTTAGGAAGTCTATATCTGAAATAGAATTCAATAAAGTTTTTTTTGGAGGGAAGATTTAAAATTTGTTTCGTGGATTTACGAAATATTTAATACTAAATAAATAGTTAGATTTTAGGTTAATTTAAATTTTCGTCTTAATTTTTTTTTTTTACTTTAAATGTGTTGGGCTTATTTAATAATCATTTAATTTTTAAAAATTGTGTTCTAATTAAGCATTTCAATTCTTAGCCAAATTTCAAAAAACAAAAATAAAGTTTTTAAAAACTATGACCCTTTAATATTCATTGGGTTTTTAAAACTCTAGCTTGTAAATATTACTTTCACCTTTTAATTTCTTTATTGTTTTTTATCTCAAATTTTGAAGAGAAAAAAATAGTTTAAATCTTATTTTACTACTTATCTACTATATATATATATATATATTATATTAATAATTAAAATTTTATAAAACTCAAATATCAAACATTCATTAGTCACAACCTTATTTCTAGGTTGCCGGACTAAAAATTGTAAACCCACAAACCAATTCAAATTAAAAATTCAATTGTAAACCCAGAAACCAATTCAAATTAAAAATTCAATCCAACTCAAACGCAAGAAAGAATGATGTATTAATATGATATGTGTTCGTTTATATTTTAGTGCGGGCAATTATTAAAAAAAGAAAAAAAAAAAGAATTAAAAAAAAAAAAAANGAAAAAAAAAAAGAAAAGATGATTGGGCAATTATTATAGATTACATCTATTTCCCCGCAGGCACGTCCAATCCCCACGGAATACCGCGTTGAATTTTTCGTTCCATCGCATAAGCCACAAGAACACCCACAAAGCGTTGCACAAACCCAGCATATAAGGGATTAAAAGGCCAAAAGGCATCCCGGTGGACGCGCGGGCATTTGCTGTGGTGGGCGGAGAATGAAGCTATGGCAAAAGGCTGTGGGCGCAATCAAAGACAGAAATAGCATTTGGCTTGCCACCCTTTCACGCCGCACGCCATATCGCCACCCCGACCTTGAGGCTGCCATAATCCGCGCAACCAGCCACGACGGCGCTAAAATCGATTACAACAACGCCCGACGCGTGTTCGAATGGATCCGTACGTCTCCGATCTACATGAAGCCTCTTGCGTGGGGCCTCTCCGCCCGCATGGAAAAGACTCGAAGTTGGGTCGTTGCTTTAAAGGGGTTGATGCTCATCCATGGGGTGTTTTGTTGCCAAATCCCGTCCGTCCAGCTCATCCGACGGCTGCCGTTCGATCTGTCCGGGTTCAAAGATTGCCATTCCAGCCCTTCCAAGACTTGGGGGTATGATGCGTTTGTGAGAAGCTACTATGCGTATTTGGATCAGAAATCAGCCTTCATATCTTCGGAGGCTAAGAAATTGAAGAAAGGGTTGAAGCCACCATTGTTGGAGGAGTTGATTAAGCTTCAAAATTGGCAATCTATGTTGGATACCTTGCTTCAAGTTCGACCATTGGATGACAACATGAAGGTATATCTTTTAACTTATCTATTTATTTATTTATTTATTTATTTATTTTTTTAATTTAACCTGATTCTATTATTCTGTTTGATATCATATTAAATTACCCATCGACCCAAAAGCCCTAAATTTTTAACGTGGGTCTTCTGTTTGATATCATATTAAATTACCCATCGACCCAAAAGCCCTAAAATTTTGACGTGGGTCTTCTGTTTGATATCATATTAAATTACCCATCGACCCAAAAGCCGTAAATTTTTAACGTGGGTCTTCTGTTTGATATCATATTAAATTACCCATCGACCCAAAAGCCCTAAATTTTTAACGTGGGTCTTCTGTTTGATATCATATTAAATTACCCATCAACCCAAAAATCGTAATTTCCAAAAATCGTAATTTTTTAGTTTCTTTTGTTATGATATCATATTACATTACCCATCAACCCAAAAACCGTAAATCATATTAAATTACCCATCAACCCAAAAGCAGTAATTTTTTAGTTTCTTTTGTTATGATATCTTATTAAATTATCCATCAACCCAAAAGCCCTAATTTTTTAGTTTCTTTTGTTCTAATATCATATTAAATTACCCATCAACCCAAAAACAGTAAATTTTACGTGAGTTTTTTTGTTTTGATATCGTATTAATACCCATCAACCCAAAAGCCCTAAATTTAACGTGAGTCTTTTGTTTTGATATCATATTAATACCCATCAACCCAAAAGTCTGATATGAGATTAAGCTACCCATCAATCCAAAAGTCGTAAATTTGGCATGAGTCTTTTGTTCTGATATCATATTAAATTACCCATCAACCCAAAAGTCTAAAGTTAATTCCTTTGTTCTATAGGTTGGTTTAGTTTTGGAGGCTATGAACAATCTCGTTGTTGAAGTTTTCGACGTATACAGTCGAATCTGCAACGGAATTGCTCAAATTTTGTTGAAAATATACGTCTCACCAACGAAAGCCGAAGCATCGATGGCGCTTCGTGTTGTTCAAAAAGCAGCAAATCAAGTAGAAGATTTGTGTCAATATTTTGAGGTATGTAAAGAAATGGGCGTTTTGAAGGCAAGTGAGTGCCCAAAATTGGAGAAGATCCCAGAAGATGATATCAAAGAACTTGAGCTGATCATCAATGGAAGTGTTAACAATGATGAGAAAACAAAACATTGTGAAGTTCTTGAAGAAGAAAAAATGGGGAATGATAATATGATTAGAGAGGGAGACGACCACGACCACGACCACGACGATGACGATAATAATAAGAATAATAATAACAACAACAATGGAGAAGAAATGAATGGAATTAGAAGGAATGGATCAAATAAAAGGGTTTTGAAGACAGTGATTACAGAGAAATGGGAGATATTTGATGGAGATTGTTCATCAAGAACAGCATTGGCAGGGCCTCTTCCAAGCTGTTCTTCATCCCATTTGAGTATCATTTCTATACCAAATTATAAGTCAGAGCTACCAGATTTGATCACTTTCTAGGCCACTTGATATCAGGCATTTAATTATGTATATTCACGGTCAGTCATCATCAGATAACTTCATCTTCTTCTTCTTCTTATTATTATTATTTTAGTTACTAAAAAAAAGAAGGAACTAAGTTATTTGTAAGCCCTCTCTCCCTCTCTCTCTCTCTCTCTAATCCACTTGTACTAATGTTCCACTGTTTTAAATGGATATCAATGTATGTACTGATTGCTAGTTTTGATATGGTAATGGGAAGTGTTAGAAAAATATGGGAATGAGTTATGTATATGATTAATTGAATTTTTATGTGTATCGTAAGAACTATGATCCGTTAACTAATAAAATGAATGTCTAAATTAAGAATGTTTCGCTAACTTTTCCAACCGAAGTGCGATCTCACAATTCCCCCTCCCCCTTCGAGCCTTAGCATCCTCGATGGCACTCGTTCCTCTCTCCAATTAATGTGAGATCTCACAATCCACCCCCTTCGAAGCACAGCGTCGCTGGCACACTGTCTAGTGTCCACCTTCCTTTGGGCTCAACGTCCTCGCTGGCACACTATTCAGTGTCCACTCTCCCTTCGAGGCTCAACATCCTCGCTGGCACACTGCTCGGTTTTCACCCTCTTCAGGGCTTAGCATCATCTTTGGCACATAGCTCGGTGTCCACCCCCTTCGAGGCTTAGCATCCTCGCTGGTACATGCTCGGTGTCCACTCCCTTCAGGGCTTAGCGTCATCGTTAGCACATACCTCGGTGTCCACTCTCCTTCGGGCTTCAGTGTCCTCGCTGGCACAGTCCGGTGTCTGGCTCTGATACCATTTGTAACAGCTCAAGCCCACCGCTATCAGATATTGATACCATTTGTAACAGCCCACTGCTATCAGATATTGTCCTATTTGGATTTTTCCTTCTGGGTTTCACCTCAAAGTTTTTAAAACCTACATGGTAAGGAGAGGTTTCTACACCTTTATAAAAATGTTTTGTTCCCCTCTCCAACTGATATAGAATTTCATAATCCACCGATGACATTTCCGTGTCAAAGGAAGATATAAAAATAAATTTAGAACTTCTACAAACTCCAAATGATAAAATTAACTCTTTTCAAAGATTCAATGCGAACAAATTTGCATATATGATAGGACAATCTTCATCTCTCATTTTACTCCAAGAAAATCAAACTCTTTGAGGTATGGTAAGGTAACACATATTCTTTGTCCGATTCTTGTCCTTGTACTTAGTTCTTGTTCTTGAGCCTTATCTTTAGCGGTATCTAGCTATATTCATGTCTTAGCATACTCAGGGCCCGGGTATTGCTACTTTAATAGGGCATGGGTGTATGATGAGATTACTTAATATATGTTCTTGAAGTAGCACCCTAATTACTTGGAGCTAATCATCTTAATTTAGGTTAACATAAAAAATCAAGTGCTAATTTTGAGTTTCTCCTGAGTTAGGCTAGCCTCCGAGTTACTTAAAAACTAAGGGTTATCCTAAAGCTTATCATGAGAGGGTTCCTAATTACTTCAAATCAAGTATTAACTTTGAGCTCATCTTGAGTAAGGATATCCCCTTGGCTACTTAAAGATTAAGGGTTGTCAAGCTTATCATGAGATAGCACCTTCCTTACTTAAAAATTAAGTGCCGACTTAGAGTTATCTTAATAGAAATCAAGATCTATCCCGATCCCTAACCCTAACGGTAACATAAATTTATAACACACCTGAGTCGTCGTTAATAACATTCCAAGCCTCAAAGGAATTGAGTAAAGTGCATAAATATTGAGGTTAGTTGTTAGGGACATTTTAGTCATTTTTTTAAAATCCTTGGTAAACTTTCATGTCTTTAGAAATAGATCTAAATTAAAACTTTGAGCCATTTGGAGGGTGTTGGAATCTTGAAATGTCTTAAAAACACTTTAGGGGCATCTTAGTCATTTACCACCGTAAACTTGGTTCGAGCTTCAAACATGATCCAATTATTCTAAAACCTTAAATGATCCTTAAAAATCATAAAAATAAGTCCTCTTGTAACGTTTCGTAATATTTGGAGGTCATTTGGATTGTAAACCGAAGGTATTTTACTATAGGGGCATTATGGTCATTCTACATTGTTACTCGATTTAACTACTTAATTTTATCGAATGACAACCAAATTTCATATATAACCTTAATATGTCATATTATACTTCACATCAAAATTTTATAGACAATAGAGTTCGTTTAGTAGATTATTTTAACATTACTTGATTCCAAAGCAAAATATTCGGATTAAGTTCTTAGCTCACCATTCTTTGCTTATTTCTAACATGTTCCTTTAAATCACACTTAAGGTTCATAATGAATCTCGAGTCATTCCTATAAGTATTTTATAAGAAAAGTTTAGATTGGCTACTTACCTCTTCGTCAATGATTCTTGAGCTTCCAATATACGATTTACTTCAAATTTTCTTAGAATTTTATGAGAACTTATCTAGAAGGAGTTTAATTTTAATAAAGTCCAGAGGAAGTTTAAAATTGGTTGAACGGGCCACTTCATCACCTTATTCCTCATAAAGGAGGAAGAAGCGTGTGGCACACTCATTTGTCGCCTAAAACTCCCCCGTTTTAGCTCATTTTAGAACGTTTCTCTCCTCAATTTCTTCATGAAACTTGGAGATGCTACATTAAGAAAGAGTTAGGGACAGATATCTTACCTTTTTGTGCAATATAGCTCAAGTTACAACTCACCAAAATTGGGTAAAAATCGGTTTTCTAGCCGGAGTAAACCCACTAGGATTTCTTATTGGTTGGAACGATTGAGACCTTTCCAGGCCATGGCTTCCTCACAATTTTTTTTTTCCTTATAATTTATTAAAGTTTAAAAAAATTATTTGAGAGAGATGAATTTGTGTGTGCAGTCTTAATTTTAGAGTCAACTTCCTCGGTTGCAAGTCAACCCGTCTTAATTTTAGAGTCAACTTCCTCGATTGCAAGTCAACCAACATATCGAAAATCGACCTCTTTAGGTAATGCTTTAAAATTTTACAACGGCCACTGTCTCTTTTTTTTTTTTCTTTTTTTTTTTTTTTTCCTTTGCTTACTTTATAATTATTTAAAATTACTTATTTTATTTTATTAAAAAACTCGATACACAAATTCTCCTCGTTTAAGAACTTTCGTCGTCGAAAGTCAACTTTTGGGTATTTAGTTCTCACCCCACTTGAGATATACATATGTGCTAACTTCTCCACCCACAGTTTACTACCTCATTAAGGGTATTTGCAAGAGAGCACGTGATTTTTGTCTCGATCGCTGGTTCCATTCAAGGGTTGCATCTCTATCTCTAGTTTAAACGTCATTTATTCACTATATACCGATATACGTCCCATGTAGTTCCTTCCTTTTCAGCCTCACCTCATGACCCGAAAAACCAACATCTCTAGCATACTAGGTTCGATCTGCATTTGCTTTACAATTCGCTAGCCCCAACATCGACAAACCGTACAAAATTCTAACGTACATACAAGCTACATCATTCCTTATTTCAGCCTTTAAGTGTCCGATAAAAATTCTTTTGTGGTCGATGCGTATTTATTTCCAGTAAGAATGCCAATTTTTCATTCCCCAAGACCAAAACTTGTATATGATGACTACTGTGATTGGATCGAGCTTCAGAGACCTTAACATAAGTTACTTAAAATGTCTTCGAAGTTTCATAAGAAATCATGAAAAGTCAGCTAAGAAGACAAAGAAACCCACGAAGAACCCAAATGAGTTACTGTTGTCAAAGCCTAAATTAGCAAACAAAAATTACACACACGATCACAGACGCAAGTACTGCAAAGAAACCCAGACAGAGTGTGAATTTCTTTGTACTTTACACGGTTAAAGATTGTTGGGAGAGAAGTCCCACATCGGCTAATTAAGGGGTTGATCATAAGTTTATAAGTAAGGAAATACATCTTCATTGGTACGAAGTATTTTGGAAAAACTAAAGATAAAACTATGAGAGTTTATGCTTTGTCATTATGTAGGTTCGCGATTCCCAACATACACAACCTTTCAATTTCCTCTAAAAGGGTTTACCTAGAAGTCCTGAATTATGATTGTTGTTAGCTTCAATCCAAGTGTAATGAAGAATCCCGTATTTTCTATTATCCCATTTTCTTTCGGGATAGGCGGCTCACGGCCTGTAGGCCTCCTCCTACCTCCACACGGCATTGTTCTTCAGCTTTCGTAGTAGTTTTATAACTACAATTGATGGAGTATGGTTCTCCAAGTGTAAGTTCAGAAAGTATATCTTCTCTTCCATGGTATCTAGGTAGAGTGCTAACCTTAAATCAGAAGAATGTGGAGATCTGTTTCCTGAGCCAAATGAGCCACGTCTTGAGCTTTATTCCTAGTGTACAGAATGCTTGAAACTTGAGATGATGGACAGCTTCCTACACTTGAATCATTTGTATTCTGAGCTGAAAAGGAGATGGCATAGCATCAATCAATAAATTATCATAGTTCATAAAGTGGTCATACAGGAATTTTGCACTTCAATACAAATCAAGTTTAAAAATAGTAAAATACTTGAATGATTGAAGGTTGCTCATCACCGTTGCCTTCCGTATGATCTTTCGGAGTTCTCTGGTCCACTCTGCAAGAAATTATATGAATACTTAAGGATAGGTTTCATATCTTCCTTGGCTCGACCACTGTCAGCAATAGAAGAAAAGTTGTCACTAATGTTTGCATCAAGCACAAGTATATATATTTTAAGAACTGGGATACGATTTTCAAATTCAAACTACAAAAAGTTTCAATGATCCTTATAAATTGAGCTAAATCTATTAAGAACCTTAACCGATTGGTCTTTTCCGTTAGAGATGTTAACAGAGTCAATAGTACCTGATGAATTGATCCCACAAAGGAACTCAAGTTGTTGTTTTGTAAGCATTATTTCACTGTTTGCAATACTGTTAGAGAGGTAAAAGGAAGTCTCTGCCACTCAGAGTTGTAAAACATTAGTCCTCCACAGTGCAAGGCTTTTAGTAAATTGCAGTCAATTTCACGTTCTGATCAAGAAGCAAAAGAATCAAGCAAAACACTTTGCCTGCAAAGAGAAAGGTTGCCAAAGTCTAAAAGAGGTCAAAAGTCGGCCTGTATGAGCTCATAATGAAGATATACAAGTAAAAATGTCACTGGCCCGATCAAGCACATCAAAATTGGCAAAGGAAAACTTTATTCAGCAATCCCAGATTAGTAGATACATAATAAGTTGGTGATTTAGAGACAGAAGAGTGTTAGGAATAACGACTCTTTACAATGGTATGATATTGTCCACTTTGAGCATAAGCTCTCATAGCTTTGCTTTGGGCTTCTCTGAAAGGCCTCATACCAATGGAGATGTATTCCTTACTTATAAACCCATGATCATTCCCTAAATTAGTCAATGTGGGACTCCCTCCCAACAATCCTCGATCATACAATAGAATGCTAAGAATGTACCAGATGGTGCCACGTTTGTTAAACTACTACTAATTCCAAAAGCTCAAATCTCTAAGCTATGACGATGAATTTTAAAAAATCTCCATATTGAAAATTCAGAGAAATATTTAAATAATGCCCAAACAGGCACTTCAACGCTACCAATTAGAACAAGAAATATCCAATCAGAAGTCAGCAGGAAATAAGATCTTTCTACTGAAAATTGGACAAGCGGCCAAGCCTAGTATGAGTTTTGAAATTTTATTCAGCTCATCAGAACATGCTTAATATTCGAAAAGGAAAAATTACGAAAATGAAATCTCACTTTTAGAATTGACGATGTCACTGTAGTATGTCTGGCCAATTAGTCCTGGTGGATGCCGCTCTAGTTAGCTCGATGTAATGAATCGAATTCCCTTTAACTCAAGTCCTTTGCAAGATGTGTACAATCAGCTTAAGTGTAAGTTGTGTTTGCAGAAGAATCTTGTCAATGAGAAGATAATTGTGTACTTCACTGCTACAATCCTAGACAATTATTGAGTATGCAACTCCTTGCCCTCCAAGACATCCATTCACGACAAAACATCACAAAGTCACCACCGTGATTTTATTAGAGTGCATGAGAATCATGAGAGCCATTCAAAAGAAAAAAAGGATTTACATGAGAACCATTCAAAAGGACAGGATTCTAGATACGAACATCCTTCTTTCCATCCACCAAAACTCTCCACGCAAGGATAGAAGATTGATAGTATCCAACGTTTCCCCATTCGACAAGGCTTGTCGAAACTCCAGTGAAGGAGAGGACAAGGACATTAAGAAAATGTCATAGATCCATATAATAGAGCCTCACTGGGTAAAGTATCTTGATTATCTCAACGAAAACATGAAGATAGGAACCACACAAGTCACTTCAACTAATGAAATGGCACACCTGCATTAGTTTCTACTAGGCTATACCCTGGAACCTTTTTCAATCCTCTCCGTAGCATCAAATCTCTCACCTCATTAACTTGGCCCCATCTCCCATCTGAAGCATACAGGTTAGATAAAAGCACATAAAGGCTAGCTTCATTTGGATGAAGCTCTAGCATTTCTCTGACTATGACTTCTCCAAGATCAAACCTCGAGTATAATCCACATCCATGAAGAAAAGCTCCATACAAACTAATATCTGGTTGAACTGGCATTTTCTTAATAAAGTCCAATGCTTCCTCCAGTCTACCAGATCGGGATAAAAGATCAACCATACAGGCATAGTGTTTCATGGAAGGCGCATAGTTATAATCCTGACTCATAGATTTGAAATATCTCCATCCCTCTTCAACCATCCCGGAATAGCTACAAGCAGATAATACCGTCGTGAAAATTACGTCATTAGGTTTTAAATCCTCCTTCAACATGTCGGAGAAAATGGCAAGGGATCCACTTCCATCACCCTGCACTCCATAACCACCTATCATTGCACTCCATGTGATAATATTCTTATCTCCCATACTGTCGAACACCATACGTGCTGATTTAGCATCGCCACATTTGGCATACAAGTTCAAAAGTGCAGTGCCAATGTAAAGATTTGATGAAAACAAGCCTTCTTTAATCGAGTAAGCATGAAGTGATGAACCAACCTGTACAGCACCTAGGATGGCAGATGCTGAAAGGGCGCTCACCAGAGTTATTGCGTCAGGTGCAAGGGAGTCCGATCTCATTTGATTAAAGAGACGGAGGGCATCATATGCAGATCCACTCTGAGCATACCCAGATATCATTGAGTTCCAAGTAATCACATCTTTTTCCAAAACCCCAAGAAATACAACATAAGCATCGTCAATCATATGGCATTTAGCATACATGTCAATAAGAGCATTCTTCACTGCACACTCTTCCAGCCCAAGTTTAATCCCAAGTCCATGAACTAACATTCCGATACTTAAATTACCAGACACCGAACATGCCGAAAGAATACTTGCAGCAGTGACCGAATTAGGTAAGAGACCAGACCTTATTTTATCAGTGAAAAGCCTCAATGCCTCGTTGGGTTGGCCAGCTTGGGAATATCCAACGATCATTGCAGTCCATGAAACGAGATCAATACTAGGTAGCTCGTCAAATATCATGTGAGCATCTCTTGTTTGCCCACATTTAACATACATGTCCAAGAAAGCTGTCGCCAAAAAAGAGTTAAGTTCAATAATAACGTTCTTAATGGCATAGCCATGTACCCATTTCCCCTGATGCAAAGCTCTTAATCTTGTACAAGCAGTTATTATGCTCCCTAAAGTAAATTGGTTGCTTTCGACCAATGATTCTCTCATCCGATTGAATAAAACCAGACCCTCTTCTGCACAATCATTTTGTACATATCCCGCAATCATTGTAGTCCAAGAAACCACATTCTTATCGATAATTCCTTCAAACACAGCGCTTGACCACTCAATCTGCCCACATTTACCATACATATCTATCAAACCAGTCAATACAAAACTATCCGGACCCCCCACCTTCACAATCTGGCAATGGACCTTCCTCCCTTCATCAATTTCACGCAATTCGCTACACGCTTTCAAAATAATTGAAAAAATAATGTTATCACATTCCTTAAATGACATTCGCATGCGATTATAGAACGGAATAATACTCGCAAACATGTCATTCAAGAAATACCACCTGATCATTACCTTCCACGCATAAAAGTCTGGGTCGCGCATTTGATCGAACACCATGCGAGCAGAACCCACATCCCCAAGTGCGCCATAAACACCGACTAACTTAGTATCACAAAGAAGATTACCGACAAGGCCGTGAACTATGAGCAACCCATGGAACTTGATGAGAGTATCAATGTTCCTGCAAAGTCCCATGAAATAAAAGCAGGAATGTAAGGAAATAAACTGTACTGAAGCCATGGTTTGATCGAGGTCGGAGAGTGGGGGCTGGGAAGCATATGTGGAATAAGAAACATGGTGCCCCATTTCAAGTAAAGGTCCTGCGAGACGGGAGAAGATTCGAGGAAGGCTAAAGAAGCGCTGCAACATTCCCGCTTGTGAAATGCTCTACCGTCTTGCCGCCATTCTTTAAGGATGGTCAGGTCGTATGCTCCGTTTTCAAACGCAGCGGTCCAACTTAAAAAAAAAAAAAAAAAAACTTAAATTTTTTTTTAAAACACTCTAGGTTTTTTTTTTAGTTTTTGTAGTGGCCGATGGGGTTAGCTCTAGCGCCCTAATCTTAACTGAGTTTTTTTTAGGCATGCTTTATTAGAGAGATATTTTTATCGATCACCTAAGCACGTAATCCATGATTTAAATTTCACTTTAGACATACCTGGGAACTGAGGAGATCTATTGGATTCCTAGGGCGGCTCGGTGACTGAACGCGGACTTCTGACTCTAGGTTGCTCTTTTATGACCCCTCGAGTCTTTCTTAGTCTAGGAGAACTAGGGTCTAGATGCTTTGATCGTCCCTTGCGATCCTAAGGTACTCAGTTTGCTAGAAGTGTCCTGGCCTAGATCATCGTCCAGCCAACCTAACCCTAATGTCTTAGCTCTGTGAAGATAAACATGCTCTATAGGGAGAAAACACATAAAACACCTGGAGCTAACACAGTATATCATGCACATATACAAGCAAACAAGCTCAACGAGGAGATAACGTTCATCATTCATCAAGAGCACATATCACAATAGTCATCCTTCTTTCTAACCGAGCTGAAAGCATATAAAACAATATTTATCACAAATCTCATCATGAGGGTATTTTGGTAATTTCTTAGTATAACGTATTCATCCATATTACTCAACTCATATTCTAGTCATGCATATTTTCTTTCTAGATAAAACAATATGCTTCTTGAAAATCTCATCCTAGGGGTATAACGGTAATTTTATCGTAACATACATATAGTACATACTCTTCCAAAAATTTCATTTTGAAGTCCTTAACATGCACTTTCTAGCCACTTAGGTAAGGAACGCTTACATGCTAGTACATCCCAGCGATCCCTACAAGTATTATTTGCCTAAAGTCTGTGGTTACTTACTTAGATGATTGCGCCTTCTCGAGCTAGTTTTTCTGCATGTTAAGAGTTCCAAAGTTTCAAAAAATTATCTGATAGGTCCTAATTCAAGAAAACTAGAGTCAGTATTGAAATTAGGATGAAAAACTGATAAATGGAGATAGATCGAAGCAAAAGGAGGTAATTCACATGCCTACATGTGCAAAAAAAACAATCTCATGCGTACTAGGTGACACAATCGCACTTTCGAAGGCAGCGGACTAGCGATTGTGCGGCACTCACTTTCCAACGGCAAGTGAGCTAAGCCAATTTGTTCTTGCGTCGCCTACGGCCAAGCGACGTATGATCGAGCCTCTAGCCTCGGTTTTAAAAGAAGATTTTAGAAAACGAGGAGAGAGAGAGATTTTGGAAAGAGACGTTATATAAACAAGCAAGAGAAAGATAACAACGGCTTAGCATATATAACCTTGGGTAGGGAGAAGTTGACAACTAGTCATATCCACTATAGTACATTCTGATCCATTTTATGTCTGGCAGGCCTAGACATGATATTTTTGAGGCGTCATACCCCCTAGAACTACAAAAGGAAAAATACTAGAATGAAAAGACATGATAAGGGTTTGGCTTGTCATGGGCATGCGGCCATGGGCAACACGCCCTGGACGAGCATGACCGTGACACTAGGCACGTGCGTGTACAAATGTGCCTGAGGGGAGTATAGATGCGCCCTTGAAGTGAAACATGGTGAAATTCCACTGGCTGGGGCACGGAGCAGGTCAAGTCAGCTGTAGCAGATTGCCCTCGATTTTAGGTCGAGCGAGCAGGTCGGACGCGGGTCGCGAGTGACCTAGGGCGCCTTCGAGTCCTACACAGTGCAAATTAATTCTAATTTTCCCTCAACCAATTCGTGCTCGACACTAAAGGCGGTTGCGTTCTGCCAGTGGTCATCTATCACATGTCCTCCTCCATTAAACTAAACTTAGATTCAATTTGCAATGTCGATTTCCTTCCTATTTGATTCTAACTTGGTTCCCCACCAAATTGGTAACGTTTTAAGTCATTCCAAAACAGAGAATAGGATGTAATTAAAGTTGAATGTTATATCTAAATTATTCCAATGATCTTAAATTTGCTTGCAATCTTAAGAGTATGGGTATGACAATTTAGCAGAGTTGAAGTAGATCGAGTCATAGGCACATGAGCTACTAAACTAGGACTTTAACACTTCTTAGCATTTGTTTTAGAGAGCACAACAACGCTAATCATTAATCCCCCATAGCTTACGTAATTCCCATGAATCAGATATTCAAGGAAGTTTCCAGACGAGTTTTATAATAGCGCTCGTATCGATTATAGGAGGCTAATCAAAGACAAAAAGGACAACAAGATGAATCCTTAAGCTAACTTGATATCCCATAAATTGAGCTTAAACCAAGCTCTCGGATTATGAGTCTTCGTTGAACAAAAATATTCCTTTGTACACTGACTGTTATAGAATGTGGTCTAGTGAACTATTTTAGACGAGGAACAATTTGTTATTGGTATAGACTTGTTCAGAGACATAAGGTTGTAAGTTCACTCACTCTAACAATGTAGAAGATTTGTTCAAATGTTTCAAGTTTCGGAAGTTAAATAATTTGTTGGCATCAGTCATAGTATAAAGATGTGTTGGATGATATATCAAGGTTAGTAAAGTTTAATGATGTCATGAAGAGATAACTAATTAGAGTACTAAAGGCTTCGGTGGATACCTAGGCATCTAGAGATGAGGAAGGGTGTAGTAAGCAATGAAATGCATCGAGGAGTTGAAAATAAGTGTAGATCCGAAGATTCTCAAACTGCTGCTGAATCCATGAGTAGGCAAGAGACAACGTAACGAACTGAAATATCTTAGTAGCCAAAGGAAAAGAAAGCAAAGGTGATTCTTGTAGTAGTGGCGAGTGAAATGGGAGCAGCCTAAACCATGAAAACGGGGTTGTGGGAGAGAAATACAAGCGTCGTGCTACTAGGCGAAGCGATAGGTAACTCAAAAAGTAAGCATCCTACCTCATATTTATGAAAGGAACATGAGATTGTTTGTTTCGTCCTTAATTTATGACATGATTCACGCATAGATTACGAGTCCTTATAGGTAGACGAGGACTCAAGTTATGAGAAAAGACTAATAAGAATTTTAGCCCAGGAAGTGAAGGTTTTATGTAGTGAGAAAATGGTATTTACAAAATCATTAACGGAAGAACTTATGTAAAAATAGAAAGAAGAGATGAGGGAGAAATACCCCGAAACAATTCCAAGATTAAACACCGACACACAAAAGTTACTTTGCATATGTATGATGTAATAATAAAAAAAATTAGTTTAAATTATTACTAATAAATTTAAATTATTTTATGTAAAAGCCAGGAATAGGTTAAATTATTAATAAATTTAAATTATTTTATGCAAAATTAAGCTTGATAGTTTAAATTATAGGAGGAGTAGGTTAAATTATTATAAGTTAGTAGGAGTAAGTTGAGTCAGAATTCTAATTCAAGATTGTTGCACTGCATAACAAAATTAAATTTAAGAGAGAAATGTTAAGCTAGCATTAATAAGTGGTAGTAGTTTCGACCTAAGCCAACTAATTAAGTGGCGATTCTATCGGAAGACTTTTCTCATTTATGATGACACATCCTGTGGTCTTTACACGCATCATATATGTTTATATAATATGATGATGTGATTTTAACATGATATTATGATATGTATGATGATGTGAATTGACATGAGATTATGATGTATCATGATGATATGATGATGTTGTGATAATACGACTATAATGCTATGATAGATGATGATGCATAATGACATGATGACATAAGATATATGAGGATGATATGACATAATAGGATAATATCTCATGTTATAATAATGTGCATGTATGAGACGGGAAGTTTCTTATACACAATCCTAAATGATGTTATAAATAATGAATATATGAAAATTTATGCAGACATGTTACCTAGAGTCTGAAGGATTTAAAATATTGTTGATCCTTTATTTAAGACCCTCTTATCTTACCCTAATGCATGCACATAATTATAAACATATAATTTTTATTTAACCATCTAATTTTTTTATTGTTAATAATAATAATAATAATAATAATTAATACTAATAATCTTAATCTATCTCTCTTAACTCCTCCCATAACCATTTACAAGATGATTTCCTATACTTTTGGGACACCAACCCAACCATTGTAATCAACAATCCGAACGTAGAAAGCGAGTTTTGCTGGATAAGAAACACACGGGCCCAGCTTCGACGACACACACGGGCGCAAGCCTTAAAGGATTGATGGCATGATAGAGCAAAGTGGAAAAGCATGGCTCTTGCGTTTTATCACAATCAACAATAATACTGCTAACGGGGGGCTGTCTAAGAGTGAACGCATTTTCGACCATAATCTACTACCCTTCGATTTCTAAGAATGATAGACAAAGCCACACATAAATCACGAGCACCACAAACACACACACACGCACATGCATAGGAGGGAGGGAATGGTAAATTCACAACTCCTATAGTCACAACCATGTCCCTTGTGTAGGTGTGTGTATGCTTTTTCAAAAGGAAATGGAAAAACACAGTAGAGAATATCACAGCCTAGCTAGCTAAACTTTTTACCCAAAGTAAATGAAGAATGCAGAAGAAAACCCACAAAATGCAATGCAGTGAGTGAGTGAGTGAGTGAGTGACTGACTGACTACTTACACAAACTATGTTTCTTTGGGAATAGACATTTCTCAGTCCCAAGTGACAGAGATCATTGAATTAGCAAGCCCTGATTCCTCAAATGTCATTTGGGTATCATACTTCAGAGACTTTGTAGCTCCTGGTATTGCATGTGTCAATTTGAATGCCTTTGTGCCACCTTCCTCTAACTGAGAAGAACAGAATGACCAAAGCAACTGCAACAACAACAAGAAGAACAATACCCCTTAGCGTTACTAAGAATTGGATTGGATTATGCGCATATTCGTTTGGCTCGAGTTGCGTTCATATAAATATTGTGCATTGTTGAGCTTCAAATCATTTAATTGTCTGATATTCTAATCTTTTTGTGCTTCTAAGAAGCTTGAATAACTTATAATGTTTTAGTCTGCAACCATAGTAAGATAAGCAAGGAAAAGAATAAACAATTGTAGCTCCTAAGAAACAGTATTACCTGGATAGGATCGGTTCGGAGGAAACTCCTTTGGCATCTACGTCCATTGGGAAGACGGAACCCGATCCTGCAAAGAAGGTTTCTGTCACCTTTGGGTTCTTCAGGCAATGGTGGATAAGTTGGGCACTTCTCTTCTTCCTTCTCACTACTTTTTGCATCCTTATTATCCTCAGAAGATAATTTGACTGTTTCCTTCATGCCTTCTAAAGAAACTGCCAATGCACGTTGCACTTCCTCGTCCTCCTCATAATCCTCTTCTGCAGATAATTGTAAATAACACTATAGTTAACAATATGTTCGGTTACGGGTTGACGAATAAAAAAGACATCAGCAAACCATGCACAATCACAATCACTACGTTTATTTATTTTTTAAATGAACTCACTTTCTTAAAAAGGATGAAAGCCTACCAAAGAACTCAAAACAAAAACACAGGTCCAGCAGAATCATGACGATCACACGGAGCACCAACTATCATCAGTACAGTGTAGTTATACTTACCATTCATTGTTTTTGTTTCGTTTAGGATCAGAAACAGACATTTCATAAACTTAAAGTGATCCTTACAAGGGGAAAAAAATAATGTTCTCTCCGGTTGGTGGTTGAAAGGAAAAGGAAAGCAAGTCCACAGGACGGGAGTAATTAGAGCTTTCTTATGCCTCATTTGGTTGGAAAGAAATATAGAATTTTTCATGATAAAGAAAAATCCACATATAGCTTTGAGGGTATGTCTAATCTTAGAGTACCCTTCACATAACTTACTTGGTAACCATACCATTTTGTTGCAAAATCCACACTCTGTTATCACGAACTTGATTTAAACCAAGCAGTTTACCATCTCCAACAACCCCCTTTAGCTCACATTATTCCCCATCTTTTGAGTTTCTTTATGATGAGATATTCCAACTTTTCATTATTGAGTCCTATCTTAAAACTGATTTCACTTTTGTTTCACCATCCCATATAAATTGAGATATCAAACTGCAATGGAATCTTCATCAATGCATACATTCTTAGCTGTTAGCTGCCTTCGTTTGGATAAAATAGGTGAAGCAATAGTTACAAATTCGAATACCTATTTGGCTTCAGATTACTTCAAGTCAAATAAGGATTGTTTTTTATACCTCTAACTTTCGGTGGAGTCATGGAACTCTCCCTTGGACGTTTATGAGATAAGGTAACATGATGATCCTTCGGACCTCCATCCATGAAGGGTAATAGATCCTGTAGGACACAAGACACCTTTCTCAGATAAACCAAACTTGTTATTGAGATAAAGATAGTTAAAGTCTCTAGAACATTCACCTCAAGTAACCGTTCGGGTTGAACCATTCCAAACCAAGAGTGCATTTTTTGCCCAGTGATGGGATCAATGACAAGAACAGCAGGAATTGATTGTAGTTTATAGTATGTGCAGACCTTTTGGCCTTCAGTTGAATCATCATACACCTGTGCGCAAATAACATGATATGATTAAAAAAATGAAACTGAATATAACCCAAGTTTTTAGTTCAAGTTCATGAGGATTCTTTTATGTAATTAATCTGTTTCCTTTTTTCAAAAAAATAAATGCAGACATCAACTTTCATACAAAGTGCTGAGAGGCCATGCGCTATAGTGCAAATAACATTTAATTCTTAGAAAAAATTACAGAAAGTACGTATGAGAAAATCGAAAATCTACCCTGGAATGAAGCTGACCTGCCAAAAGATAAAATTGGTAGTAATGGTTTGAGAAACAGCTTCATTTGCCCATGTATCCCGGTTAAGCTACACAAAGCAAAATAGTAATCCCAAGTAAGTGCCTATTAAACAGGTAAACAAACTACAAGACAGAGGAACGACAACGGTCGAAAATATTACCATGTGCGAGCTGAATTCCTTGGTCGACTGCAGATTTGCAATCAGCCACTTGTCCTGGATGCAGGCAGCACCTTTTGCCTGAAGAAGATAAGACCTCCAGTAAATTCAGTAATGGCATAAAGACAGAACTGCATCATTACATTAAAAGAATATGCTCGACATCTTTGAACTAAAGAGACTTGTATCAGAAGAACGAGCAAACTTCCTTAGCTGATTTCTCAATCTCTCTAAAATTCTATTATTTCTAACAAACCAAATATCCCATAAAATCGCAAAGAAACTAGCCTATCACAAAACTTTGTCTTTCTCCCAAAGAGGAGGATTCAAAGGCACCTCCACCAGCAAAGCTAGATACCTGAGCCCAACAAACACCAAATGATCTCAACCAACAGTTCCTCTGATAGTGAGCAAAGTGGTAAAATCAAAACAAATAATTGAGGTCCTCCTCAGGACGCCTACAAATAATGCACTAGTGGATACAAATCGTAGGAAGAATGCCTTCGAACACGATCTCTGATGTTAATCTAAGAAGCATGTGTTCAGATACGAGACACGAACATGGCTATTCCATCAATTCATAACTCTAGGACATGGACACAACAAGGACAAGTTTATTAAAATATACTTTTAAGAAAATATATATCATTTTTATACAAGAAAGAAATTCAAAGTTAACGAGTTTATACATTTATAAAGTTTAAAAATTAGGTTGATAAATTTCACTCTCAAAATTTATTATTTTTGTCATATATGTGTCAGTTTAGTATACTTAAGACGTGTTAAATACATGTTCAACAATGCTTTGACTTTGTAAATCTAGTGTTTGACACATCTATGACACTACAAGTATCCAATACATGTCCAACAAGTGTTGGACATGGACACACTAGCCAAACTAAGGTGTTTGTGCTTTTGAGGTGATAACTCCCCATTTATAACCTTCCATGCAAACACTTTAACATTCTTTGAGAAAATTAATCTTCCACAGTAAGGAAAAAAATAGAGGCAATAACGGAACAAGTAGGGGTAGACAAGGTACGAAATAAGGAACAACAAGAGAAACCCCTTGGAAGGATTGGGGAACCAAATCCTCACATCTCTTCACCCTAGTAAAATGGTCATTTCGAAGAAGAGAAGATTGGCCACTTCCAACGCCTCTCTATCAAAAAAGGGCAATGGAAGCCTAAGGAAATTGAAGAAGAATACGGGGAAAGTAACATCCAGTCCCCAAGATTGTTGGCTTGCATTTGAAAGATGGTATAAACACTAAAATAAAGCACACAGGGAAGTGACAGAAGTGAGAAGAGAGATAAGGTGCAATCAAGCTGAAAAAATTATGATCGACAAGAATGCACACCTAAAGATGAGGATTATATAAAGGGGAGGACAGTGAAGTTAATCATCCACTGCCCAATTGGACAGAGCTCTTCTGATATCCCAACCCTAAACACACACACACACACACACACACAACCCCTACTCCCTCCCACACACACAACGAAAACTCATAGCCATAAGGAACTAACACCATGGAAAAATATAAATTAGAATTTCACTAAGACCAGTCACAATCTAAGTTAACCTACCTCCTTAAAGTCATTTTGTTAAATAGGACACCGTTTCCAAAGTTTATTTTCTTCATTTTTTTCCATTTTTCCCTTTCATTTGGGAGTGGAGGTGGGGGAAGAATGGGGGCAAAGAAGAATGCCTTCATTCAAGAATATGCCATGCATGCACATCAAGAAGATCAACCATTACATCGTAAGATTTGGTAAAGGTTAGGCAGAAACAATGTAAAATAAGGGACATGATACTTACCTTTTCAAAAGGTCCAATGAACATCAAATGGTGAGGAGGGCGGTATAAAGAAGCTAAATTATCTCGAGAATTGCCACTTGTGGATGCTGCACCTTCTTCTGATTCCCAAACATCATGATGTTTCACCTCATTTTGCGCGTTCCGTAGTCCTATTGATGATCCAGATTCATTTGGCAGATAGCCCATAGTTGTTCTGTATAAAGTTAACCAATAAAAATTAATCGAAATGAATCTGGAAAATGAATTACAAAATGAAAGGATAGAAGAGCTTGTAAAAATGCAACATACAGGTTTGAAGGATAGAAGAGCTTGTAAAAATGCAACATACAGGTTTGAAGGATAGAAGAGCTTGTAAAAATGCAACATACAGGTTTGAAGGATAGAAGAGCTTGTAAAAATGCAACATACAGGTTTGAAGGATAGAAGAGCTTGTAAAAATGCAACATACAGGTTTGAAGGATAGAAGAGCTTGTAAAAATGCAACATACAGGTTTGAAGGATAGAAGAGCTTGTAAAAATGCAACATACAGGTTTGAAGGATAGAAGAGCTTGTAAAAATGCAACATACAGGTTTGAAGGATAGAAGAGCTTGTAAAAGCTAATTTAAACGTACAATAGAAAGAGCACAAAATATGGAAAAGTTAACCACACTGTTTTGATTAATCCTGCTTCTAATACAACCAAAAAATAGATGCAAGTTGGTAGTATAAATAGAATTAATTTTGGGGTCAAGAAAGTAGTTGAGATAATTCATTTATTTGCCCTTCTGAGAACTGATGTAAAAACAAACAAAAAGATGTCGTCGAAAAAGTATACAAGGATGCTCATGGAAGAAACTCTTCAAAGTGGATTTTGAAATTTCCTGATCACCTAATGAGTATGGCGGTAGCAAGTGCATGTGGTGAAGACATTTTTAGGTAGTATCAATATTAGGAGAGGAGGAAGTTGTAGAAGTGGCCAAAGGGTTTCATTCCGAAGATTCAAGATCATGTTGAAAATTTTCTTCTATTAACATTGATGACAATGAAAGGGGACTGCCTTTTGGAAAGATGTGTGGGTAGGGAGAAATCATTGTTTGAACAATTTTCGAGTCTATTTGGAGTAGATGTAAATAAAAATCTCGGTGTTCAAATATTGGGATAGTGGGTGTCAATCTTGGAAAACTAGAAGACTATAAATAAAAAAGTGTTCCTATTTGCACTGATTTTTCTCCTGTTTGCTTTAACCAGCACCAAAGAGGCATTAACATCGAACCTTCGGGATGCACAAAGCTGCACATGTAAAATGGGTTATCGTAGAAACCTTAAAGATAATGGAAGTGTAGAATTGGCTTCCCTTTCAACAATATCTACAAGTCAGCTCTCCTCCAATCCACAGGTCTATTGGGTATGGAAGCTAGATAAAGGAGTCATTTTCACTTATCTATCCTTAGTCTAGTTTAAATTCACATTTATTCAGCTAGAGAAGTTCTTTTGTAACTTTTGAATGCGCTTCCCCTATGTACATTTCATTTAATCAATGAAACTCTTTTCTATCCAAAAAAAAAAAAAACCTTCTCCATCCTTCGTCCAAAAGCTAGAATCAATCTTTCACCCCACCAACATTTGCCATTATAATATCATTGAAAAGGATATATACCCTCCTTCCTCAAAAGGACAAGTTTTTGTTATGGGAGTTCAGTTACCCTTGCCTAAATATGCGTGATTGATCACAAAGGGGGGGTTCCTTGGAAAGCCGTATCTCCGAATTGGTCTATCTTATGCAAAAGAGGCCCACAAAGCTATATGTTCGTGTTCAGCCCTTTCTCCTCCAAAATATGGGAACAGCAGTTTGCTACATTTGATTGGTCATTAGCTCTATCCAACAATAACCAATCATGATCACCCTTTCCAACATACAAACAATACTTTTCATAGCTTTTATTACGTCTATATTGAAAGAAATAAATTGCAGAGATTTCAAGACAAAAGGAAGCCTTTAGATATACTTTTTGATTCTCAATCCTCCGCTATATCTTAAGTGTAAAAATATCCCCTCTTTGGCTTGCCTTCATCCTCCTTGGCTATATCTTTTAAAATACCCTCTATTGAGAAGTTTTCTATAACTTCCTTTGGGTGGAATTTCAACCCCATTCTTTTGTAATTTCATCATGAATGAAATTGTTTATATATATATATATATATATATATATATATATATATATTAAAACTCAGTCCCTTAGTTGGAGAAGTCTAGTGCGGATGAAAACCATTTCCAAAAAGAAAGAGGTATATGAGTTTAAAGGTTGGATTCATTTAAATTTTTGGTTCATTTCCTGGTGAAGAGTTGAAATGGAATAGTTCTTTCACAGAATCAAAAGTTTAGACCAAAATGCAATGAAGATAAATACTTTAATGCGGATCTTGAAAAATGATGACGTGCATACAGCAGATAAACTTCAAGAACCTATCTTTAACGGTCTCACATCCTTAGGTAGGTGTGCTATGCATGAAGGTAAGCTTCTGTTATGGCATCAAGATGAAAAGCAAAGCTAAACTAATTTGGGTGAATAATGTAAAAGAAACTCTTTTTTTGGTTCACAATTCATTCTTTAACTTATCTCTTTTATTGATTCCTCCTTTTTAATCTTGGCTTAGAAAATCCTCAAACCAAAGGCCGTTTAGGCTATCCTCCTTTTTATGGATAATGTATATCGTTCATCATTTCACATCAACAAACAGACTCACTAAAAAATCCAAGACTAAATAATTCAGGAAATCAAAAGTTAAATATAAATGATATGCAATCATTAACTGACCAAGAGAAACATATATTCACATAATCCCATGGCAGACACCACATTACATTTATGAAATACTAGGCATAAACTCCATTGCTTTTGACCAAATTCATATCAAATTCTTTTTTCGAGTTCAACCTCATCTGATAAACTTAATGTCTAAATGCACATGTGATGAAAGGACTACTAATGATCAAGAGAGTCTGTACACTGAAAATTTTTTAATTTGCAATTGAGACTAGCAATCAAAGAATCCAAATAGTAGAATCAGTAATAAAGGCAAAATGATCACTGGTACACATCAAAGACATAATGAAGAGAGCGAGTCCGAAATGAAGCAAGCATGAAAAAGAAGCATACCCATACAACATTGCATCATCATAAAGAGCTTCCCTTATAACAGGTAAGGGAGGGCGGACCTCATCCTCAAATTGTCCAAATGTTCCAGCTCCCACATGCTTTCCAGGTTCACTTAGCCAATTGTAAAACCAACGTTAAAAATTAGCAATTGAACTCCAATAACGTGCTAGAAACAAACACAAACAAATGGCTTGCAAACATACTCGGATGTCTGATCAGTTGAAGAATTGATTTGTTCATTTGTAGTTGGAGGAGAAGGTACAGGTGGTGGTACAGCCACTCCTCCTTCATTACCGACATAAAACAGCTGAATCGCATCCTCAAGCTTCCAACTTGTTGCCTGTCCATACAACATTCAAAATTGAGAATCCTAAAAAGAAAATAACTAGAAGATTTCTTTCAAAATAGTCCCGGATCATCCACAAGCTTCCAACATCTTGTTGCCAATCCATTAATCGTTTAACATATAGCCTCATGTTAATCTGCTAACTAGCAATAATCAGCTTCGAACTATTTTCGTTTCATAGCAAATAGAAATGTAGGATATGAATACATAAAAATATCGTTCTAGAACCAAAATCTAGATTGGAGGACTTGATAGATAGCACCCGAAGTAGACACAGACGCATCATGCAGTACACCAAAAGAAACGAATAACATCAAAAGATAGCACATGAGCAAAACTATCTTCCCCTCCTACCCAACAGCCGTAAACCCAACACCGACTTAACAAAGGGTCTAGATTACAAAACCCCATCAAGCCGAATCGAATAGACAATAATCAAGCATCAGAAAACAACCCATTTGCACAAAACATATCATAGTGCCACAAAATGAGAGAGAAGAAAAGGAACAAGGGTGGGGGGCAAAAGGGGTTGTGGGGAAGGGAAAAGAACCTGCAAAAATTGCGTAGCAGTCTCGGCAGTTTGGCCGACAGCAATCTCAAGGAAGGAGGAGACCATACTCTGCTTATCGGAAGCTGAAAGCACCCCTTCCATTTCACCCCGCTTGAATCCCGACGATCGGCAGAAGAACAAAAAAACAAGTGGTGGGTGAAGAGAGTGTGGATTGGTTTGGAAGGGTTGAAATTGTGAAGTTTGATTCGACAGTGTCGCTGACAAATTTGTTGGGAGTGTGTCAGATTGCCGGTGAGATCTAATCGGCAATGAAATAGATAAAGAGAAGGGTTTGTAGGTTCCCAAAACGGGAAGTGGAAGAGTAAAAAAACGAAGGAAAATTGGAAGAAATTAAAGGGGAGAGATAGAGGATTGGCGTATGGAAAAAGAAAGCATCTGCCTCTCTCTGGCTCTACAATTACGAGTCTCAATACTCACCTTTTTTTTAACTCACCACTGCCAACTCCCCGAACACTCTCGCTAACACTCCGCTCAGTACTCACCTTATTAAATAATAAACTCAATCCAACCCTAGATTTATTTTTGAATCGGGTAGATTCAAATTTATTTAAATTTTTATTTTTGATAAAAATAAAATATTTCTTCGATAAAATATCTATTTACAATTTATATTTTAAAATCAATTAAATCTGGTTCGAAAGAAACTTATGAATCAATCTTATTTATAAATTTTTTATTTATTTGAATTCGACCCAAACTATATGGGTTAGGTTTTGATCAGATTTTTTTTTGTCATCCTTTAGAAATTATAGATAAAATAATTCATTTTTAAAAACTAAATATGAGAATAAATAATATTTATTTCAGAAGCTTTCTAAAATTTTCGATCTTAAAGTTAGATAAAATTCTATCTTTGAAATTAAATAAGATTTTAGAAGAATATAACTATGTTACATTTCCGTAATTATCATCAGTAATTATCAGACTCCACAATGTCAAAATTTGGTGCAATTTTTGCTAGTTTGAATTAGTCAAGATATTCGTTATTAACGGATATTCGAGATAATATTTGGAGAATATATTAGTTCTAGAATATATCTGAGATTGAGTTAATATTTTTTTATTTATGATTTGATTTGTAGTATATTTTATTTTATTCTCAAGATTTAGTTAGTATATATTTTTATTTGTAAGTATTGATTGGTATCTTGTATCATATTTGTCGGGAATATAATGAAGATTGAACTTTGGATCCCAAATCTATTTTCTCATTCTTAACTTTCTATTGCTTAGTAATAATATTTTCCGATCTATTTACACTCTTGAGTGGTAGTTATTGTGTCGCACAACCTAACAATTTGGAGACGGATAGTCAATTTAGAATTCATTCTCAAAAGATTAGAGCCCTCGAGTAAGATTAAGGTGCCCACGAAAAGAATTACAAAACCAAAGGATTGTTCAAGAGGCACAAGGAAAATAATTTCGATGCTCTAACAATGTTTCATAAGGACTCGAGGGCTTTGGGAAAGGTTCGGAAAAAAAACTGGCAAAAAAAAATTATCATTTTTCTATTTTTTTAAGAAAATTATTGAATTTTTAATTCCGTGTAGAAAAGCAATTTCAAAATGTTCAACTACGGAAAATAAGGGGTAAACAAGACTTTGAGTTAAGTTTAAAATCAACAAACAAGGTCATCCAGCTTCATCTATAAATAAGAAGTTACTGATAATGTTTTGGGACAAGAACGGAGCCTTTTGAGATAGAACTTTCCATCAAATAAATTTAGGAGCTATAGTCAACCAATTTTTCTCGAACAAATTCCTACTCCTTCTAAATGAGCTCCCCAACAAGTTTGATGAAGGGTTCAAGAACTACAAGTGGACCAAACACGTTTATCTAATTCAATCTTCCATGGTTGATCGCAAGAAGAGAATTAAAGAATGCAATCTAGAGCTACATGAATATTCGTCCCTCCAAATCAGTCCAAAATCAACTGACAGATTCAGAATCATACTATGTAGAAAGTATGTTGTGACCTTCACGTTGAGACAAGAAAAGCGGCAACCCTCAAGAAACGTCTATCCGATCACGCGAGGGCTAAAACACACGAGAGTCATAATGCGACTGAGGAAGATGGTTCATCATCAAACACACCATATAATGTGTGCATTAAAGAGAAGATAAGGCATGAGCAAGATAGAGGCAACAAATAGACAAGAGTATAAAAAAATAAGATAGTTGAAGGGTTGGGTAGGGCCTTGGGCCTTAACCTCAAAAGTCGGAGTTTCGAAGAAAAATTAGATATGTAGTTCGGGAGTCAAGTCCATCCGTATGAAATATAAAAGTTCGTCAAATTTGGTGTCAAACAAATATTGGATAGACACTCCACGACAATGTATGCTCGTAGCCAAGATATGTCTACACCCGCCAAATTGGAAATACCTCAAAATGTACTATAGTTAGCTACTTTGTAGCCTAAGCAAGCTACTTTGTGGCACATACGTGTGTCACAGTGAGGGTGAATGCTACGAGGCGAGTGTCTCGAGTGACTTCTTTGAAATGAATTTTTCAAGAACAATGTCGAACAACACGAGTGTGCCAACATTGCATCCCAACCTAGGTTTTCAAGTTGCATGGCTTGAAACCTAAGAAGTCTTGAATGTTGATTTCAGACTATGTCAATTAAAACGTATGAAGCTTTGGGCGTAGGTATTTAAACTATACCGCTTAGATCATATAAAACTTTCGCATACGTTTTCAGATTGCATTACTTGGAACTTATGAAGCCTTGAATGCAGGTTTCAAACTACATCGCTGAGAATGTATAAAGCCTTGAGTGTAGGTTTCAAATTGTATTGCTTGGAACCCATGAAGTCTTAGACGTAGGATGTCAGATTCATGTCTTGTACGGTAAATTCTTGGGGAAGTGTTTTAGGGACAAAACAAGAAACAAGAACTAAGACAAAGATGAAAATCAAGAACAAGAACTAGAACAAGGATCAAGGTCCAAGTTCTTATAACTAAGGTCATTAGATTAGAACTGAGGTTAAGAACTCAGAACTCAGGACCAAGGCCCTTCGACTAGACCATGACAATAACTCAAGAATAGAACCTAAGGGCTTAAGTTCTTAGGATAAGAACATAACAAGGAAGAATGCGGTACCTTAGCAACCTCATGGATACAATTAAGAGCTTACAGGTAAGCTACTTATTAAGTCTTTATATTTGTTCCTATTCTCTCATGTTTTTTAAGTGACAAGAATGAGCTAGTCGAGGATGGACGTGGATCTAGAACAGGTGTCATACAAAGCTATTTTTTACCGTTGGATTTCTTTAAATTCATGAGCTACAATCCGCCATTTTCCTTCAAACTTGTCCCTACACCTTCTAAAAAAAAGTTGTCTACAAGTTCTCTCAAGAATCGTAAGTGGTAGTAGCCCTTTTCTCCAATTCAGTCTGCCATTAACAAGCCTAAGGAAAAACTTGAATTTTCAACTCGAGCCTGCACGCAAATCCGTCCTCTCAAACTAGTTCCAATCACCTCTTAAGATTTGAAGGAGTATTTCTTGTGAAGATTTCAAATTCCATTAAGCTTAGAGAAGGGAGAAATTTGAGATTTTCAATTTCTAGGTAAGTTCCAATTTTTTCTCTATGGTCTCTTTTCTTCCATATTGATGAACATGTTTCATGAAGGAGTCGGGTTCTGAGGGGTTTGGATCGAGCTACAAAAGACAGCATAAATCTATATTTTGAGTTGACTTGCTGAAAATTTGACTCCAAAAGTGGCCACAATCATACAAAGTCATCCCTCCAAGACAAATTCTTAAGTTTGAGGGGAGGATAAGGAATCAATTATAAAGGGTCTTTTGTTCTCCTCCCCAATTAATGTGGGACATCACAATCTACCTCCTTTCGGGCCCAACATCCTTACTGTGGCACACGAGGCACACTGCCTCGTGTCTATCACCCTTTGGGAAACAGCAAGAAGGCTGGCACATCGTCCGATGTCTGGCTCTGATACCATTTGTAATGACCAGTCTACCTCCCTTTGGGGAACAACAAGAAGGCTAGCATATCGTTCGATGTCTGGCTCTGATACCATTTGTAACGACCCAAATCCACTACTAGCGTATATTGTCTTCTTTGGGCTTTCCCTTTCGGGCTTTCCCTCAATACTTTATTAAAAGTCGTTCGCTAGGGGAAGGTTTCCACACCCTGGTCTTTTGTTCTCTCCCTTAACCAATGTGAGACATCACAATCCACCCATTTGGGCCCAACCAATGAGGGAAATCACAATCCACCCCCTTGGGGCCCAACCAATGTGGGACATCACAATCCACCCCTTTGGGCTCAACCAATGAGAGAAATCACAATCCACCCCCTTGGGGCCCAACCAATGTGGGACATCACAATCCACCCCCTTCGGGGTCCAACGTTCTTACTGGCACACCACCTCGTGTCTACCCCCTTTGGGGAACAACAAAAAGGAGGGAAGGTTTCCACACCCTTATAAAGGGTCTTTTGTTCTCTTCCTCAACCAACGTGGGACATCACAATCCACCCCCTTTGGGCCCAACGTCCTTACTGGCACACCATCTCGTGTCTACCCCCCTTTGGGGAACATCTTTTGTTCTCTTCCCCAACCAATGTGGGACATTACAATCCACCCCCTTTGGACGTGGGGAACAACAAAAAGGAGGGAAGGTTTCCACACCCTTATAAAGGGTCTTTTGTTCTCTTCCTCAACCAACGTGGGACATCACAATCCACCCCCTTTGGGCCCAACGTTCTTACTGGCACACCACCTCGTGTCTACCCCCCTTTGGGGAACATCTTCACCTCGTGTCTACCCCCCTTTGGGGAACATCTTTTGTTCTCTTCCCCAACCAATGTGGGACATTACAATCCACCCCCTTTGGACGTGGGGAACAACAAAAAGGAGGGAAGGTTTCCACACCCTTATAAAGGGTCTTTTGTTCTCTTCCTCAACCAACGTGGGACATCACAATCCACCCCCTTTGGGCCCAACGTTCTTACTGGCACACCACCTCGTGTCTACCCCCCTTTGGGGAACATCTTTTGTTCTCTTCCCCAACCAATGTGGGACATTACAATCCACGATGTTCCTTCCCCAACCAATGTGGGACATTACAATCCACCCCCTTTGGCCCTAACGTCCTTACTAGCACACCACCTCGTGTCTACCCCCCTTTGGGGAACAGCAAAAAGGCTGGCACATCGTTCGATGTTTGGCTCTGATACCATTTGTAACAACCCAAATCCTCCGCTAGGAGATATTGTCCTCTTTGGGCTTTCCCTTTCGGGCTTCCCCTCAAGACTTTAAAACGCATCTGCTAGGGAATGGTTTTCACACCCTTATAAAGGGTCTTTTGTTCTCCTCCCCCAACCAATGTGGGATATCATAACGTGTGTCTTCTTCCCCAGATGGAGGAAGAGAACGATGACATGACTGGTTCAATTGAACCAACCACGTGAATCGGTCACGTTATCCCAAAATATATCATCCCTAAGTTTTTCATCAAATTCAACTGCTTCTAGATCAGTTCTCATAAAATTCTCAATGTTCACATAAACTAAACTCACCAAGGAAACTACTTAGAAAAATTTGGAGTAATTCGAGTATCGAAAGCTCGAGAATCAAGGCCTCAAACATAGCCAATTCGATTGTTTCTTAAAAAATGCGGGTAAGAATTATTTGGACCTTGAAATTAACCTTAAATTAAGTAAGAACTAAAGTAATATGGAAAGAATAGATTAAGAATCGTGAATTAAAGACCCGAACCGAATGTTTTACTCGAGATTCAAGTAACATTAAAATAACATTAAGATGAACTTTGTTGCTCGTGAAGTTTTAATGTCAAGTATATTATGACATATTAATATTATATATAAAATTTTGTGGTCATTAGACATGGTTAAGTAACGAAACCAAGTAACAGTGTAAAATGATCCTAATGCCCCTAAGGCATATTACCTACGATTCATGATCCTAATGGTCTCCAAACAAATTGAAAATTTATGCAAGACTCGGGATTTTTAAGAATTTAAGTATGCCCTTCGGTCATAAGACCTCCTTACATGATACTCTAAGTGCTTGTGACATGAATATAGTAATGAGAATGTTTATGTTACTTTAGGCGGTGCCTGTGCCTGTGCCATAAATAGAGTATGTTATAAGATTCAAGTATATGTGGGACTATTAATATATCGTGCACCAAGAGCACCCCGTGCATGACCTGACCTTGAATTATGACTTTGTAGGGACTAGTAATTTTTCATAACCATTGGATCACTTATGGGTCTCGAACCAAAATTTAGGTAGAAATTTACCATATTACCCCTATTAAGCAAGACTCAATATTTTTAAGAATTTAAGTATGCCCTCTGGTCTTACGATCCTTAAGACCTCCTTAGGACCATGCAAGCCCATACCCTGCACATCCCATGCCTTAATATCGTGATGCCTAAGTTGCTAGATACTATGATGCTATATCTTAAGTGACCACAACCTCCCATCATATGGTGCGTTACAAGGCTCTTGATTTTTCTTCTAGGTGGGATGTCTTGCATCATGTCTTACGAGTAGGATGTCATGATTGGCCTCATATTTCTCACATAAATGTGTCTTGTGTCATATCTTATTAGCAGGATGTCATGACCATGTTTTGCAACAACTACGTGATTTTATTGGTCTTTCATGGGAGTAATCTATGGTCACATGTCAAGCTATATGTTAGGTTCTTTGAATACTAGTGAAGATATAGTATCCTAATTAAGAGCCTATAAGTAGGCTGTTTACTGAGTCTTCGTACTCACTCCATGTTTTCCCTGTTTTTTAGGTAACTAGTTGTTGGTCGAGGATGGGAGTGAAATTTAGAGCTGAAGCCGTAAATCAACCACCCAACCTCCATCTTTGTTTTCTTTTGAAATTTTTTTTGTATCCGTTCTTTATTTTATGCCTAAACTTTGTATGTATGAACTCTATTTGATATACTGAAAATATATATGTATGTACTTTACGTGTTAAATGTTTTGCTTTAATTGCGAAAGTTTTACTATGTTTTCAAGTCAGGACCTGCAGTTCAAGAATCTTCGAAAATCAAGTTGTGACATCAAAGTAGCTTGATTTGATCATAATCTTTAATAACATGCCTCTCATAACATGTATCGATACATACGGTAAACATAGCTTAATCTAAAGTCTTAGGGTACTACTTACTTAGTATGATGGGTACTTTTTATATCAGTTTTGGTCTTTTAAAATCTCTAAATTCCTCCATACTCTTCAAATAAGTCCTATATTAAGAGAGAAAAGAGGAGTGTCCTAGAAAACTATTGAGTTATTAATGTAATCTTGAACCGTACGTGGTTGACATATAATAGGATCATGTTCAATTAATAACCTAAAGAGTCTATAGTATATGGATAAGGTTGGGAGCCTTATCCTGGTAACATTATTGATACGGCCCACTTTGTAATCGTTACAAATGATTTGATCCAAATCGTTCATGTAGAGACATGTAGGTGGGGGTATCCTATACAATGAGTTTGTATAAGACTGGACCAAGAAATTTTAACCCCTTTTTATAAATCCGTTAATTGAGAAGATTAATATTTCACATGATGATCATATGCGACTCGATCTTAATCCTGAGTGAGTTATGGACTCGTGCCTCCTTCAATTTACATGGGTGAGAATGACTCTTTTAGCCGATTCAATATGTCTACCATTTTGGGGACTTGACCAAATAGGGAGTTGGAAACATAATATGATGAGATGGAATTCACTCTTTTACATACAAGGAAAGTAGATGAGTTGTTCTCTTAAGTACTGATTTCGAGACTTGAACAATAGACCCCCCCCCCCCCCCNAACAAATTGTTCATTAGAGAATTAGTGATATTAAGATGAAAGATGTAATTACAGGGGTAAAACGGACTTTTGACCCAACTGTAATTATGAAAACTTGTGAAGTATCAACTTGCTTGTAATGATTATATCAATGAACATAACTTGACCTGCAGCGTAGAAGAGTGCAACTCTAAGTTTATAGTGAGGTGACCTATAATTAATGAATGAAAATTGATTAATTAAAGAGTTTAATTAATTAATTTTGTATGATTGTAGGTCCATAAGGTTCCTTCCTAGTCCATAGTAACAAAAAGGTTAAATTTATTTAAAAGAAAATTTGAAAGGTTAAAATTGAGATTTAATATATTAGATATATTAAATATAAAAGAGAAAATAAATTTAATTTGAAATGTCATATTAGATATATTAAATAAATAGAGAAAATATGTTTAATGGGAAGGATTTAAATTAATATTTAATATATTAGATAAGTTAAATATAAATAGAGAAAAAATATATTAATTTAGAGAGTTTAAATTAATATTTAATTATTAGATATATTAAAAAAATATATTTATTGAATTTGATACAATTATATATTAAATCAATTAATATATTTACATTAAATAAAAATATATTTGAAATTTGAATCAGATTCAAATTAGTTAAATATATATTATGATATCTTATAATATCTAAATATGATTTCCATAAAGTATAATATCCTAATATGCAAATATATTATTTGATAAATATTCTTCAAAAATCCCTCTAAATGGAACCCTGGGTTGAGTCAAACATATACCAATCTCTCCACGTCTCTAGAGAATGAAATTACATCTCTAGGTAATTCTTGAAATTATTTTTTTCCAATCCCTTAGGAATTTTCTTCTCCCACAAGCCTTGATCTTGTGTTCGAGTCATAGCAAGAAAGATCGGGTGGAATGTTAAATAGCTTTTGCATTGTTGGAAAACTTCAAGAACTTGCAAGCTAAGGTTTTTACGAAGGTAGAGTTTTTACTCGCGAGTTTATTGCTTTTATTTTAATTCTTAATAAAAATCAAAACGGTTCCCAATGCTTCCGCTACGTGGATGAAGAGTTCATTTCCTTCACAAAACCCCTAAAATCTAACTAAAATCGAGCTTCTTCACACTGCCACCTTTGCAACCCAGTTGCCAACCACATCTGAAATACTTGTCAGATCTTTAAGGAACTACTATAGTCATACAAATCCCGATTGCTTTAAAAGCAAAAACATTAAAATTGTACACCATACTTCACACTCATAAATAAAATCGTTATCCATAGATACTCTAACTAGAGTATGATAATGACGTGCAACTCATTATTAGTGTGATCATGTTTTAAAAGGTTTCGGTTTCTCTTCTTACATCATAGTTCATCCAATTGTACTTGATGATTAGAGTTGGAATATAAGTTCACTTTCCGTGAACTAATCATAGTATACAAGGTCCATGTACTATCTATTTGTCACGACTTAATTTTCGAGGGTTATCGAAGTACGGATCGTAATTTGAAAACACGGTAAATTTTTTTGTAAAATAAAAACAAGGCATTTTAAAAAATAAGTACACGTTGTATCAAAGTAGGGTTTATAGATACATCATTTAAAAACAAAATAAAGAACGGACTAAAAAACATTTTAAAACAAAACAAAATAAGAGGTTCGGTGGTTGATCTATCCCCCATCCTCATCGAGCTCTTAGTTACATGAAAAACATGGAGTAAGAACAAAAATTCAGTAAGTAGCTTATTTATATGCTCTTTATCGTGTCCAATGAGCTATATTTTCTTGAGTAACTAAGGACTAAACATATACCTTGGCTTATTTCATGACATATGGTCAACTTGGTTGCTACCCCTAAAGTGGCCTTAGATTACTCCCATGAAAGACCGATGTGGTCACATGTTTGGTGCATAACATGATCATGACATCCTACTAGTAAGACATGATGAAAGGTGTCACGATCGTACTTCTTTAACTGTGTGGTGTCGTGATCTTGACGTGCTCACAACAAGCCTTAAAGGAGAACTCAAGCCCCATTCACATTTTTCTTCTAGCTTTGTGGCTTCGTCGGACCTTCAACGAGGTTTTCCTTCGCTAACCGAACACAACTTGTGTGAAATCCATACTTGTTTGACCACACACGCCACTCGTGCGTGCATGTTCAATTGTGTGCAGCTCTAGTCGACATGTCTCTACACTAGGTCAAGTCATCCGATTCGACCTTGCCTGTACTCTAGGCTAAGGTCTCTTGTACGCAACGTCATATCTCATCATCATTTCGGTTCCCAAAACATGACTCATTCATCATGATAATATCTCATGTCTCAGGACAATTCGACCATCTTGCCTTGCTAGAACACATTCATTCAAAACTGACCCATGTGTCAATCATCTCATCGAGACATCCCGAACATCCTTCCATTCGAGTTCTCATTGGGCATTGGACTCTCTCGTGTTCATGCTAAACCATTAACAACATCCGTTTTGGATAGCAAGTGCATAATCTAACCTCTTAAACATGGATTAGGGCACAATACCGACACACCCATGTCGTCCGATATTGACCTTGAAAGACCCTTTTCAAAGGAAGACACCCGAATACTTGTCCACACTGTGACGTACATATGTGTCCCAGAGTAGCTCGCCTAGGCCACAAGGCTTTGTGGGGGAAGAGAACTGACACCATGCATCCCCTATAGTACATTTGAGGCATTTCCAATCTTTTTAAAGTAATGTCATTTTGGCGAGCAATCATACGACTCCATGCAGCGTCTTTTGAGTATCAGATTGATGCCAAATTTCATATGTTATAAGTGTATCGACGAATGTATAAGAAGGATAGAAATTTTCTGATTATGCTAGAAAATGAATATGTATTAATGTTATGGGCTAGCATTTAGTTTGAATTAATATAAATACATTTCCTTTTTCTAATTTATCTTTTAAATTGTTAAAAGCGAAGGATCTAAAAAAAAAAATTAATATCATTTTCACCCATGCCTAATTTAAAAAATTGTATTAAGAAATACGTTTAGCCATAAAAGCATTTAAAATTTAAAATTGGTCCCAAAAAAAATATTGAGCGATGCCAAGTAAATGGAGCCTGACATGAATGGGCTTCTTCAATTATGATAGGACAACTTTTGAACACATGCCACGTCAGAGCCGACATTTTCAAACTCCTTGGTGGGGGCCACTTTTCAAGATTCAAAATGTAAAAAAAAAAAGAAAAAAAAAAAAAAACTGTGGAGGGCCCAACATTCTTGTTGGCATTCGTTCATCGTAGGACGGTAACAAAGCATTCTTTATAAAGGTGTGAAAACATAAGAGCTCAAAACAAAAAGTCCAAAGAAAACAATAGTACCGGTTAGCGGCAAGCTTGAACTCTTACCCTTTTACTTTTAGCAGTATTTAAAAAATACCCGTGAATTTTCAAAAAGTTTCATGAATACCCTTTAACATTTTTTTTTTAACAATTTCAATAACACCTTTAAATTTTAAAGAAAAATATTGATAAACTTTTAAAAGTAAAATTAAAAAAAGAAACTAAACTAAAGATCTCCATTAAATGATTTTTTTTTTTCATATATAGATGATAATAAAGTTTTTAATTTTATTTTTACAAAAATTAAGGGCGTTAATATTACTTTTAAACATAATACCATCATTAGCGGCATTTTTTGAATTTTTTAAAAAATTGAAAAATATTAATTAATCTTTTTTTAAGTTTAAAAATATTTCTAAAATATTATCGAAAGCTTAAACATATTTTAAAAATAAAACATTACTAAATTCTTTAAACTTTGCCATAAAAAAAATAATTTTTTATATAGTTTAATATCCACTTGTCCTCTAGTATCTATAATATACTCATCAATTTTTATAAAAAGAGAAAATCAAAATTATGTAATGAAATATTGTAATATTTCCATTTCATTTAAATAGATAGACATTCAAATAGCATAGTAAAAAAAAAAAATAAAGAAAAGAGTAAAGAACTAAAAAACCTAANTATATCTTCAAAAATTCGCAATTGATTGGGTATTGGAAGGATCTCTTGTTACTGTAAACTACCCATAATGAAATCACGCCACGTGAAGCTTTCTCGTGGACCCCACTCTCCTCTCTCCACGTGGCACTATTTTACCTTTCCCCTTCTCTAATCATTCATCATTCTAACCCAACCTTAAAATAGTATTTCTTTTCAATGCTAATTCTAAACTTTTTATTTATTTATTTTTATCTCACTTAAATCAAAATTTATCAAAATGTAAATACCACAATAAATTTTAATTCTTAAAACTAATCTAAAAATATTATTTAAAATGTCTATTAGCTTACTCATAATTCTTGTTGTCACTTAAGTATTCGACTAGCGTTCATATGACTTGATAACTGAATTAACTCAAACCATAAAAATTGGGTTGGGTTATATTTTTTTTAGGTTGGATTGAGTTAATTTTTTTTTAGAAAACTCAAGAAATTTGGGTCGATTCGCGAATTTACATCTTTCAAGAATTACAAATATTTGATGTTTGTAACTGATATTAGCGATGCATGGTGACGTATAAATATTTAATATTTGAGTCTTATAAGATTTAAGTTATGATTTTTTTTTTAAATATTTAAAAAAATAATAATTAACTCAAAATACATAGGATTAGACGAAGTAGAATTGCAAAGTCTATTCGGCTTGACAACTCAAAATTTCAGTTGGTAAAATATAAATTAAATGAAATTAGTAAAACTAAGCTCATGAGCTTATTATCCTAGGTCGGAACAAGTTAATAGGGTACCGTTTTTTATGTCCTCATATCCCTTCCGTGTGGTGACATGGGGATGAAGAAAAGCAAAGAGAGAGATGGTGTTTTCAGGTTTCTCTTGCTTTTGGCATAGTGGGCCTGAGCGAGAGGCCCACACAACGGGCTATTAACTCAGTGGTCGAGTGCATCCATGATAATTGCGTTGTTGTGTCTGGGTTGTGAGGGCTCTCAGCCACATGGATAGTTCAATGTGCTCATCAGCATCTAACCCTAAGATATGGATGATTCAAGGCACATTAGCATGACATAGTTCTTGTTTGAATCAGGATTTGAAATTAAACTTCTCTTTAAAAGAATAGATGGGTCGATTCAGGTAAGATACAAGTTTTTATTCTCGTGAGACCAATTCATAGGAACATTTTGATATTTAAGGAGGAAGAATAAAACATAAATGTTTTTTTATTTTCTCGAGTAGCATTGGAGTTATTTACTTCTAATACTCAACATTAAAATAATAATAATAATAAATAAATAAATAAATAAAACTAATAATAATAATAATAATAAGACAGAATGAAAGAGAGAGAGAGAGAAAAAGTAAAGAAAAAGTTTCGCCTCTTCTCTTTCTATTTCTCTATCCATTGAGAGAGTCTCTGAGATGCCAAAGCCATGTCGGATCCTCCGACAACATCATCGGAGCCACCGCATCAGCAGCAGCAGCAGCACCCCCACCACTACCACCACCAACAACAACAACTCCTACATTTGCCGCTAATCCATGGCGGCGGCGCCCGAATCAACACAGCAGCAGCAAACTCCTCCTCCACAGTAATAGTCCGAGAGTACCGCAAAGGAAACTGGACACTCCAAGAGACAATGATTCTAATAACCGCCAAAAAGCTAGACGACGAGAGACGGAACAAGGTAACCTTAGCTCCTCCGACGGATCCAACAGCCAGAAAGGGCGGTGAGCTACGGTGGAAATGGGTCGAAAACTACTGCTGGAGCCACGGATGTCACCGTAGCCAAAATCAGTGCAACGACAAGTGGGATAACCTCCTCCGCGACTACAAAAAAGTCCGCGACTACGAATCCCGCGCGTGTGACCAACAATCCCAAATTCCCTCTTACTGGAAAATGGAGAAACACGAGCGTAAGGACAACAATCTTCCTTCCAATATGGCGTTTGAAGTTTATCAAGCCTTAAACGACGTCGTCCACAGAAAGTTCTCTCAAAGACCTCTTATTTCCAATACTACCCCTACTACTACTACTACTACTACTACTACTACTACTACTCCTACTACTCCTCTTGTTGCTCTTCCACCAGCTCCGCCTCCTTCCTCCACCGTCCCCGCCCTTCCCCCACCACCACCCACGACGGCGACCAATTCCTCCCCGGCGGTTTCAGGTGAGTCTGTTTTGTTTTTGTTCTTTTGTGCGTGATACTATTAAAATCGTCCCCCCCAAGTCCTGGACCTTTCATTTACTAAAAATAAATAAATAAATAAAATTCTTTTTTTATAATTTTATTTAAAAAAAAAAAAAAAGGAGAGAGAAAAGAGTTAATATTTTGGGTCAAAGTTGCAGGGTTTGACTCTGCCACAAATTTTAATAGGACCCTCTCCCGTATTCTTCTTCCTTTTCATTTCGTTATTCCTTTTCTAATCCCCTACGCTCACCTTCATGGCTTTACAATGCACCCTCCAAATCTCACCCTTCGATTGCATTACTCCATCAACTCATCCAACGGTTGGGATTTGGGGTAGAATTCGAAATTGTAAAAGCTGGGGGGCAACACTGATAAATAATGTATAATATTGGGAATGGAGAAAGACAATGATGAAATTGTGGTGATGAGATTGAGATCGTGGGGAGATCCTTTTGGGTATCTAAAATAATAATAATAATAATAATACAAATCCCCTTTTAAGGTTAATATTAAATTATATATATATATATATATATATATATTTTAATTTTAAGATACGATAATACAATATGGTCCCTTCAATCTAAGCATGCAATGCAAAACTCACTTTTCAGCCTTTCCATAATTAAATATTATGCAAAAAAAATAAAAATAAAAATAAAATAAAAAATAAAACCTAGCTCTTGAATTTTTTTTTTTTTTTTTTTTTTCAGTATTATATGTTTATTAATTACTCGGGTTTCTATGACTTAAAAGCTCGACTAACTTGGACTATCCAACTCAAAGTGTCATGTTTTGTTTTAGTTTGAGTTGACTTGCTTAGTTCATAGGTTGACATATCAACTCAAAGTGTTATATTTTGTTTTAGTTTGAGTTGACTTACTTAGTTCATGGGTTGACTTATTTTGTTCAAGTCAATCGGACCATCCAAAAATAGGGTTATAACAAAACCAAATCAGATTTTTCACGTTCAAGTCAACCCAATCTGTCAGGTTTAAGTCACCAATCCGATCAATTCGAAATTTCAGAGTTGGTTTAAGAGATTAACTCAATTCAATTTGTATATACTTTTAGTTGATTAATTATGACGAGAAAAATTGGTAATTAATTGTGTGTGTGTAGAGTCATCCTCATCGGGGACGGAGTCGAGCGAGAAGAAAGAGAAGACGAAGGCAAAGAGGAGGAAAATGGAAGATAATATTGTGAGAAGCGCTACGATGTTAGCTCAAACGCTGCGGAGCTGCGAGGAACAAAGGGAGATCCGACACCAAGAGGTTATGGAGGTTCAAAAACGTTGCCTTCAAATCGAAGAAGCGCGCAACCACATTCACCGCCAAGGGATTAGCGACGTCGTGGCTGCCATCGCCAACCTCTCGGCTGGTATGAATACTCCTTATTCGTATTCCCATGCATGGGCATGCAAGCGTTTTTGCTTACAAAATAAGATTGTGAGTACAGAAATAGATGATAGAGAAAGAAGAAGAAGGTCGGAAGGATATGAATGTTCATACAATGGAGAAGAGGTGAGAATGTTGAAAGAACAAAATGAAGCAATGCAAGCTGAGGTTATGAATGTGAAGACTGAGCTTTCCCAACTTAGAGACCAAATGCCATCTCTCATGCAAACCATGATGCACAATATGCTCCACAACATCCCTCCTCCTCCTCCTCCTTCCATGGTACTCTCTCTCTCTCTCTTCCTCTCTCGATTCATTCGCATAATCACGATCGTAAAATCTAATAGTATAGAGATCATCACGTTAATTGTGTTTTATGGTATGGATAGAGATAGAGCGGATGTAATGGCTCAAGCCCACCACTAGCAGATATTGTCATCTTTGAGCTTTTCTTTCGAGCTTACCCTCAAGGTTTTTAAAACGAGTAAGCTAGGGAGAGGTTTCCACACCCTTATAAAGAATGTTTCGTCTCATGATCCACCCCCCTTCAGAGCCCAACATTCTCAAATGCTTCGTTCCCCTCTCCAATCTATGTAGTATCTCACAATTTATCCCCCTTCAGAGCCCAACATCCTCACTAGCACACCACCTAATGTCTGGCTCTGATACCATTTGTAACCGCCTAAGCCTACTGATAGTAGATATTGTACTCTTTAGATTTTCTCTTTCGGGCTTACTCTCAAGGTCTTTAAAACGCATTTGCTGGGGAGAGGTTTTCATACCCTTATAAGGGGTGTTTCTTTCTCCTCTCCAATCTATGTGGTATCTCACAATCCACCCCCTCTTCAGAGCCCAACATCCTCGCTAGCACACCGCCTGGTGTGTCTGGCTCTGATACCATTTGTAACAGTCTAAGTCAGATATTGTCCTCTTGGGGTTTTCTCTTTCGGGCTTACTCTCAAAGTTTTTAAAACGCGTTTGATAGGGAGAGGTTTCCACACCCTTATAAAGTATGTTTCTTTCTCCTCTCTAACCAATGTGGAATCTCAGAACAGAGATGAAAAAGTGGGATGGACAATGGTCTCGTTCTTAGGTTAAAAAGTTAATGATAAAATTATTGACCCGAGACGTAATTAAAGTGATAATGCATGTTTTGATCATTAATATATGATTTGATATATATTTTTGTTTGTTTTTGTGTGCATAGGACCCATCTGGATCGGGGGGAGATGCTTAGAAAGGATTCTCGACCGTAACGATTGATTATTAATTTAAATAAAAATATTTTAGTAGAATTTATTATTGTTTCATGTGGAATTTAATGATTTTGTAAAACTTATTTAATATAATTTATTATTATTAATTTTTTGAGTGAATCCTTTAATTAGTTCAGTTTGGTAAACATAAAATCTAGAATTGCCTCCTTACTCGATTCTCCACCATGTCGGTAAGTTTCGTACCATGACCTTGTTCGAAAGTAGGGTGAGTAAGGTACTCCCCTAATATGGTCAGATATGTAAACTATCATATAGTTTATCAATCAATATCGAGGGATCCTAATGGTTTATTACTTGAAACATATAGCGTGTAATCTACTCATCAAAAATCATTTTCAACAATCACTCCTTAGTGACCATTGGTGGCCGGTTATGAACATGGATTGAAGAAATCAGTCGAACTAAACCTGCATTAGAAAGAAATCTACTAAACTAAGCTAGAACTAGAGAAAAAAACAACTGAATCAAGCTAAAACCGAAGAAAAAAACTAAATCAAATTGGAGCCGGTGTAAGACAATTGAAACGAGCTAGAAATAGATAGTGGTTCACCCATTTCTAGCGTCGATGAAGAACCAAACATGAATCCATCGATGAAGAACCACTGCATATTGGCTGAGGCTGAGGCAGAATTGATCCACTGTGTGTTTATTATTTCTCGTGCTAGTGGGTGTCACCATCGCTCGAGGGATGATATGAAAACCGTAGCCAATTGGATATAGGAACCCTCGTGGATATGATATGTAAACCCGTAGACCAGAAAAGCTTAAATTTTAAAATCAAGATGATTTCATTATAACTCTTGGGAGTATAACCTTCATATTTTATGTCACAGCCCGATTTTAGATGTTTCGAAACTTGATCGTGACCAAAAAAAAAATGAAAGTGAAAAAAAAAATTAGAAAATGGGAGAAAATTTAAATGAATTAGAACCAAGCAACACCAAAATTATACCAAATAAAATATAATTACAAGTAGTCAAATAGCTCAAATACAAAGATAGATTGACACTGCGAAATGTCTTCTTCTGTGACCAAGTAGCTCTCAAATGCTACTCTATCTCGATTGACAACCTGCAAACACTTGAAAAAGAAAAGGAAAAAGGGGTGTGTATAAAAATACTCGTAAGCAATCTACTTGTAGGCTCTCATTGCATCCTTAATTTAGTAGGTACCCATGAGCTTCACTTTGGGCTCTAGGAAGTTAGGCCTAGTCTCCAATGCTATTTAAGCATCTGAAATACCTCGAAGCTTCGAGCGGTACTTTAGCTGCTCATGAATCTGCTCTGGGTTTAGAGATGGTGGTTCACCCATTTCTAGCGTCGTAGGTCTTTTGAGTGACAATTCTCATCTCTAGGGTGAACTATTTTTTCTGTTCTTAGATTTAGGTAGTTTGTTTTGTCTAAGTACTATGAAACTGGTTCTCCCTATGCTTGTCGACTACTAAGATTACCCTCATAATCCCACGTTCCCTCTCAAGATGGATCTGTTGTATAGGGTAATCTAACTGAACTATCGACCATACAACCCTAAACGACCTAGGTCTGCTTCAATAGTACTGGTACTGGAGTGAAAAGGGAAGTTGACACTATTCTAACTTCTAACATCGTGGAATATACATCTATGTTAAGAAACTAGAAATATCAGAAGAATTGGGAGAAATCTCACGATAAGAATAAAATTGACTATTATATAACGCTACCGAATACACTGAAAACAAGGAAAAAACATCTCACGATTTAACAACTCCTATTCCTAATAATGTGGTATGAATAAATCAAATCTAAATCAAATAAATAGACATCCCCTTAGCAACAGGAATGTTAGCTAAATGTGAAATAACAAAACCTAACAATTCTCCCTTAAATTGAACATAAATAGTAATCAGTTTATATCTATGTTTCCTCTCTCGATGAATAAAGTATGCTCATAGTCACACTTCTCAAAACCTTCCTTCATGAAGTAGGCTTCTATACGGCTGTACCAAGCACGTGGAGCTTGCTTAAGCCCATAGACGGTCTTCTTTAACATGTAAACCTTCTGCTCATGTCCCTTTTGCACATATCTACAGGGTTGCTCCACAATGACCTCTTCATTCAAATCACCATATAGAAATGCAGATTTCACGTCGAGCTGATAGATGGACCAGCTTCTTTGAGCTGCACGTGCTACCACCAAACGAATTGTCTCCATGCGCGCAACAGGTGCAAATACTTCAGTATAGTCTATCCCATGCTGTTGAGTATACCCCTTTGCTACAAGCCTAGCCTTGTATTTGTCGACTTCCCCATTTTCATTGAATTTTGTCTTAAGTAACTTCATCAATTCCCATGTGTCATTTCTGTTTATTGCTTCCATTTCTAGATCCATGGCTTGTCTCCATTTCTCACTCTTCAATGCGTCTTCAAAGTTTAGTGGTAAACATGGCCAAGTGAGCTTGATTCTTTCTCACTCTTCAATGCGTCTTCAAAGTTTACAAGATCAGTAGTGGTAAACATGGCCAAGTGAGCTTCATTATCTTCTTTAGAAAGATCTTCTCCTATTGCAGAGTCTCTCATCCAGATTGGTGGTCTCCTATTCCTCTCCTTATTCGAGCTCAAAGAGCTTGCTTCAACGAAAGAGCTAGATAAAATATTTTCCTCTGCAGCTTCTATATCAGATTCGCTCATTTTTTCATTTTCATCAAACACATCTACTGCCTCCTCTCGATCACCCCATTCCAGATCACACATAATGGATTCTTTATAGGTCTTATCCCAGTCCCAACTCTTATCTTCCTCGAATACAACATCCCTACTTATTATGATCCTTTGTGAAGTTGGATCATAGAGTTTGTAAGCCCTCGACTCTTCACTAACTCCCAACAAAACACAACTCAAACTCTTATCATCCAGCTTAGTTCTTTTATTGTCAGGCACATGAGCATGAGAGATACCTCCAAAAACTCTAAAATGCTCAACTGAAGGCTTGAGTCCACTCCAAGCTTCTTCTGGAGTTTTATTTTTTACAGCCAATGTTGGACTTCGATGCAGTACATGCACAGTCCATTTCACTGCTTCAGGCCAAGAACTTTTCGAAATTTTCTTTTCTAAAATCATACTATGAACCTTATTCATAATAGTTCTATTTTTTCGTTCTGTAACTCCGTTCTGCTGTGGCGTGTATGTAGTTGTCAATTGTCTTTGTATACCATTTACATCATAAAAATTGGTGAATTCTTGTGATGTAAACTCTCCTCCTCGATCAGTTTGTAAGGCTTTAATAAATGAGTTTGTTTCTTCTACATGATTCTTAAAAAATTTTAAATATAGCAAAGAGTTCTGATTTTTCTATTAAAAAATAAACTCACGTTTTTCTCTACCAAATCATGTGTGAAAGTAATCAAATACCTTTTCTTATTGTTTGAGATGGGTTTGATCGGTCCACAAATATCAGCATGCACCAATGGGAGAATTTGTGAAGCTCGCCATGTGCTCCTTTTTTGGAAACGAGTGCCTTTGTTGCTTACGCACCAGACAATCTTTACACAGTCTCAATGGAGACTTGAGTTGTGGTAAACCATCCACCATCTTCTTTTCCTCAAAGTCTTTAATCCCTTAAAACCCAAATGTTCATATCTACAGTGTCAAAGTTGATTAATATCTTCTGTGATTGTATTGAAACAAGTGGATGCTATAGGTTGAGATATAGCATGCAGTATGAACATTCGATTCGAAGACATCTTTGTCTCCATTATTAAGCCTCTCTCAGGATGAAAAACCTTGCACGTTCCATTTTGAAACAAAATAGTAAGCCCCTTTGCTTGCAATTTCCCAATACTCAACAAATTGTTTTTCAGCTCCGGCACATAGAACACTCTTGTGATTATCTGTATGATTTCATTCACTTGCAGCCATACATTACCCTTTCCTGTTACAACCATGCTTGAGTTGTTGCCCAGCTTCACTGAATCTCTGAAACTTCCATCGAAATCTGAAAAATATTCCTTCTTCCCACACATATAATTGCTATATTCCGAGTCAAGGAACTACATATCTTCTCTATTAGCCTTATTCATATTCACGTAAGCCATCAGCAACATCTCTTCTTGAGTCTGCGTAGTTTGCATCCTTCTCCTTGTTTTGACATTTCCATTGAAAATGTCCTAGCTTGTGAAAACTATAGCACTCCACTGTTGCCCTGTTGAAGGTTTGTCTGCCTCGTCTCCTTTCTTTGCCTCTAAAACTTTGACATTAACCCCTTCCTCCACATTGCTCACCATGAGTGATCTTCAAAGCGTTTTCTTCTTTAACATGAGGAACTCATGCATTGTTCATGCACAAGCAGACTGCTTTGTAACTCATCAATGATTAAGATGGTTGTATCCTTGGACTCCTTAATGGAACACACAATATAATCAAACTTAGATCTCGTAATCTTTTCAACTACTTCAACATCTCCTTTGTTCTCACCATTTAGTTTCATCTTGTTGGCTATGCTAAGGGTCCGAACAAAATACTCATTCACATATTCTCCTGCCTTCATGTGAAACATTTCAAATTCCTTCCAAAGAGCTTGCAAGTGTGCACCTTTTACTCGTGTCGAACCTTGATATTTCTGCTTCATAGAATCCCATATGTTATTTGTTGTATCCTTGTTGAGACAATGTTGAGGATTGTCTCCAAGATCGAACGATCTAATGCTTGAAATAGATAATTCTTTGCTTTCAAAACTTTCAACTTCTGATCTTCAATGTGCTTCTTCTGGGCATCTGTGAAAACGATCTCTTCTGTTGCTGCAGGAATCCCATATTCCACCAAACCCCAGTACTCCTTTGAATGCAAAAAGTTTTCCATGAGCATCGCCTAATGATTATAGTACCCATCAAATTTCGGAATTGCAGGCTGCACAAATGAACTCTCCATCGACATACTTTTATTATGACACACGTAGAAGACTGCTGCTTCTAGTTTTAACCTGCTCTGATCCTAAATATTAAAAACTAGAAAGATGATGAATGGGGAGAAATCTCACGATAATGAAATTGGCTATTACATAGTTACAGAATACACTAAAAACAAGGAAAAACATCTCTAACAACTCCTATACCTAATAACATGACAGGAGTATGCTGAATCAAATAACTAAATCAAATATAAACATACATGGGCTGATCATAGAAATTTAGCTAAATCTGGAATAACAAAACCTAACAGTCAATGCAAAATATATTGGGAAATGTGCTTCTCTCGTGATATATAATATGCATGAGGTCCATTAATTTCAACTCATAGTACATGGTTATGATGCACATCATAATTCCATTTAAAGAATTATTGACCATCCCAAAGTTGAATTTTATATTGTTTAAGGTAATTAAGGTCAGTATAAGGTTAAATTTCTTGATTTAAGTTCAATTGAGTTAAGAAAATCGAGTTACTAATGAAACGGGATGGACTGTCTAATAGGAAACGACAACTGGCGATATTTGGAGGATTTCGAAAAACGGAAAGCAAACGTACTCGAAATGAGAGAATACGTCGGCCAAGGCCAACCAAGTAAGTGGCCTCAATTTTGTTATAATTGTATGCTAAATGATGACACATGTCCGTGGTTTTGCACGTGTCATATGCTCGTATATGCAAACTGTTATGAAATGATATATGTATGAGATAATACGTGAATATTATATTGTATTTGATGAATTGATATGTCTATGATATGATATGTTGAAGACATGCTCAGGTTATGTTATGTGATTGTTATGTTATACAACCCTGAAACACGCATGGAAGATATGATATGAAGGAAGACAGTAGCGGAGTAGTAGTATATGATAATGAAAATGGAAAAGTGTTGGGACCTCATGCATTATTGTGTGTTCATGCATTGGGGGATACCCCGTCTCCTTTTACAATAGTACGGACACGTATGCTACGAGGTAGGGAAACAATCATTATGTTTACCATAATTCTTCTATGACGGTCGCTATTCCTAACAGGTGTCCGACATCAATAGTTACCCGAGAATGCTCGCCCGACCATAAAGGGGCTTAGGAGGTGTGCGAACCGACTGGTGGGTCCATACTCACACGTGTGGATCGTGTGTAGAAAATTAAGTACACATCCACTTGCCCGCTTAGGATAGCTACCATAAAAAAAAATAGATTGTTATGATAGATCCCACTCATGAATGGTATGTATTTGCATTTAACCCCGATATTGGGGTCGTTTATTGAGTATGTTTTACAATACTCAAGTTATGTGCTACTCTTATTTTTCAGGTAAAGGCAAGGCTCCTTTGTACGATTGACGGTGGCATCGCAATCTAGGAGACCATCTTCAAAAGCCCACAGACGAAATTGAGAAAACCCACAAATTATTACAAACCTTCCTTGAATCAAGTTTGAACTAATGACATTTAGACGGGTCGACTTGATTTACTCATTTTGTACTATTGTGGAAGAACGTTTTAAAAAATTAAGGATATCAAAGGTTAGTGTAGCTACTCTCTTGTATTATAACTAAACTTATTGTTTGAATGCCTACAAACTAGATGGGATGAACTTATTTGTTGCACGAATAACACGTACTATTAAATTCTTATGATATGACTTGTATGATGTATATACTACCCTGTTTGCTTTAGTATAATTCATATAATGATATGACCATAACTATCATAGTTATGTCGGGCAAGACAGTATGATGTACCATATAAAATAATCATGATTCAAATACTATAAGTATATATATGTCATGATATTTATGAGAGTGTTATGTGCATTATTGAATCTTGATAATGCAAAATCTAGTACATGTTGTATGCTCATATGATGATGGATTATTTTTCCGATACGTAATATATCGATGCATAGACTCATGATATTATTCACTTTTTTTTTTTTTTTTTTTTTTTGTNTGGTAGTGTGAGCTTGCATAGGGGTACGTTAACGAGTTTGCCTAGTAGACCCATGTGCATAATCTGTGCGTAGAAAAGCACTATGCATCCAAACCTATTTGAAAAAGAAAGCAGAGCCCAAAGAACAGTCGTGAATTTATGTCCCAATAGTCATGAAACATATTGCACGTGTATACATTTTATTAATGCTTTTAGGTAAAGACAAGGGGTGGTTGATCTAATAACACTTTTATTCATGTTTTTCATGTTAATAAAAATAACATTGCTTCCCTAAATAACATTTTTATTAATCTAATATAAAATTTTAAAATATCTCATTAAGATTCATACCATGATTTAGAATCTGGATTTGGCCCATAGTTGTCTCGGTATTCTCATACATCTCTGCAACATAATCTAGGTTCTGACACCATACAAAGAGTCTAAGTACGACATTCCATCGAAGTGAAAAAAATATATGATCATGATATACCATGCGTTAGAAGATCTACGGTGACTTAGGGCATAAGGTGGATCTTAAATAGAGTGATAACTAGTCGTCTGAACGTCATGGTAGGCATAGGTTTTGGGTTTTGCATTCATATAAACTCGTCTACTTGGCTTGGCTCTTAACCTTGACATACGTCATACTAATCTTTGGTTTAAGTCCTAAAAACGCTCTTATGTTATACGTCGTGAAGGTCATTTAGTGAGTTAATTTAAAAGTTTATGATTCTCGAACAAAACATCCCGTTTAAGTCTATAACCTATGGTTTTTTACCTATCTCTTTCATTTTCCCTCATGTAAATTTCAAGAGATTCGTGCATGTAAGTCTTGAGAAAAAAAAAGCTAAAGTGGTTACTTACTTACTCGTTGTGTTTGGGACCTTAGTTTTAGTACCCCGAATGGCCACACTCTCCCAATTTTCTTGTATAGGGCATGTGAGGAACAAAAAAGAAATGGTTGAGAACCGGTCTGGAAGAGGGTTAAAAACTGAACGAATCATGTGCGGAGATTTGGGTAACATGGTTGGTTTAATTGAATCGGTGACGTTATCGTCTTCAACCTCAAGACTGAGAGAAGAAGTTGAAAATTGTTGCTCGCTACCTCTCAATCTTGCATTTCACAACCTTGATAGAAGCAGAATTTGGAGTTTGCCCTAATTTGACCAAAAAAAACTTACCATTTTCTTATTCCTATAAATATTCCAGATCCATAACTCAAACGTCTAGGGGTCGTCTACACTATTCCTAATTAGACTCTCAGAAACGGAATGGGATAGGTTTCGTTGGACGAAATTTTATGAATAGACCGAATTGAATTTTATCTTTTCCAAACGTGGCCTTCAAATCTTGAATTGGGGGAACATAATCCATCCACTTTCAGTTTTCGATTCCTTTACGAAACTTGTTGGAAATCATCTTATAAAGGTATAGAAAGTGATTGATCGTACCTCCTAATTTTGGTCAAACTCGAGACTTTAATACATAAAAAAGAAAGCTTAGAACTTGCTCCAAAATCTTGCCTAATTCTCGACCTTGAAAGCTCCAGAAACAACCTGAATTTGAAGTTGAATTTCTCCCGTTTTAGTCGAAAAATATGCTCCGTTCAACCCCTTGCCAACTTAAATTTCCAATCTCCATCGTTATCAAATGTAACAGCCTCAAGCCACTACTAGTAAATATTGTCTACTTTAGCCATTACGTATCGCCGTCAATCTTACAATTTTAAAACGCGTATACTAGAAAGAGGTTACCATATCCTTGCAATAAATGTTTCGTTCTTATCTCCAGCCGATCTCACACCAAATCTATTATGTACAACTATTTTTGCAAAATCTAGCTTTTAGTGCTATTTTTCAAAATTTTCCTTTTCAAATAGTTTATTATTATTTTTCTAAAATTTTTCAAAAAATGTATAGATGATTAATTTTTTAATATTAAGTTATATAATCTTTTTCCTAAAACGACAAGACATGTTGTGATTAATGTTTTTTTTCTTCGTTCTAACGCTATTTTCATTAATTGTATCCCGTTTAAAAACAGATTATTTTTATATCAGAACCTCATGCCTATGTGTAATTATTATAGTTACAAAATAATTATATATTTTTTTTTGATTCTCTGCTGGTAAAGAATCTAGTGATGTATAAAAGGTCGAAGGGTATGAAAATGACATCACTTACGTGTGAAATTGATGTGTATCCAATGAGACGTAGGGAGTAAGAAAGTAATACTCGCTTAATAGTTTTCGTGTGCACGAAAGTGATGCATATGAATTTATGTATATAAAAGTAAAGAACTGGAATTCAAAGCACGTTTTAGGTCCTACTGCAGTTATGATAGTTATGTTCTCACGTATTTGCATTTTTCGACTCCAACAATAGAATTACTTATTAAATATTTTAAATATCCAAACATTTTTCAATATATATATATTTAAAAAAATATCCAAAAACGGTTTATCGACCTTTCATAAATTATTTTCAATGCGGTAATATCGACAATAATATTTTTAAATTAAAAAAAGTTTATAAAATTTAATAATATTTTTATTAATTTAAGGTTAAAAAAAAATATTTTTTTAATAATAATAAAGAATTTAAAAAAAAAATAAAATTGAATGGTATTTTGGGGGTGTGGCAGAGTACCACGGACTAAATATGAAAGATGACAGTGTTTTAGCAGAGTCAGTGGCAAGGACTGGTCAAAGCTTGTCAATTCCACTTTGACCACAATCTCCCCTGGGCCCCACATCTCTTTTTTCCTTTCTTCCCATTTTACCCCTCCCCCGACCCCACCATTTTCCCTCATCTCCTGCCTCCACCTGACAGACTGACACTCCCCTTTTTCTTTTCTTTTTCTTTTTTTTTATTTATTTTTTTCTATCTTTCTGAAATTACCCTTTTAACCTCTGCATTTCCCTTTTTCTTTTCTTTTTTTTTTTTT
>NC_036638.1:10406910-10435090 GCF_002806865.2 Cucurbita pepo subsp. pepo
TTTTTTTTTTTTTTTTTTACAGCCTTTTCTCACCGACCATCCCAAACTCTGTTTTATTCTTCCCCCCAATTTATCGTCTTCTTTTTATCGTTTCCCGAAATATCGCCAAAACGGAGTAATCGTAAAATTTTACTTTTTTACTTTCACGGCTGAATATGTTGCCGTGGTAACTAACAGCCTGTCACCACTTGCTTTCTCAACTTTTTTTTTTTTTTTTTTTTTTTTTTTTTTTTTTTTTTTTTTTTTTTTTTTTTTTNTATATTTATAATCTTCGAGCTTATATGTAAAGATCACTCCCAGTCATCGACTCGTCTACTAAGTTCTTAAGTGGTCTTAAATAGTTGATGGCTTCATGGTCATGCATACTCATGGGTCCAACTTAGCACTTAGTGCGTTGGTTAAGTGGTTTTGCGGGGATTAGTAGACTAGTGGACAAAGTGGCACCACTATCACTTTGAGTTCGTTGGGCAAACCTTTAGTGGTTTCCACGTCGTACTGTATTAAAAAATGTGTAATTTTTCAATTTATTGTTAAATGATATAGTTATTAGGTGGGCCACAATAAGTTAGGATCGTGTGCAAGGGTTAGCTAACTCAACCCTCTCATGAGTTCGACCAAGTAATCTATACACGACAGGATAGACCAATAAACATAACATAGAGAAACATAGTAATTAGCTAAAATCTCGTTTAAATTGAGTCCATATAAGATTTAGCTCCCCAACCCTTTGAACGTGAACTATATTTCAATTAGCTAAAATCTCGTTTAAATCTCCTTGAATCTCAAATTCGGGCTTAACTAGCTAATTCAACTTTCTCTCAAACGTATTGGTTTGGTAGTTTCTACGTTTTTCTCCATTTTCAAGCCTAAATAGCTAATTAAACCCTCCATCTTCTCTCCTAATGATTTTTTCACAATACTTTGACTAATTAGACGTTTCTATTACGTAATGTCTTTCACTTTCTTTGTAAGAATTTCTATAGGTCGTTCCTCATGGCTCAAGTCTTTTTTTAAGGGCAAAGTTTCATTATTAATAACGTAAGTTAAATCAGTCACACATTTACATAGCATTGATACGTAGAAAACGTTATGTACTGGGTCGAGTTAGTGGCAATGTCATCCTATTCGCTACTGATCCAATCCGCTCCAGAATTTTAAATGGGCCAATAAACTATGAATTAATTTTTCTTTTCTTTCCAAATCTCGGTCATCCTTGAATAGGTGTAACTTTAAAAAATACACTAAGGCATTAGATTTTTTTTTTTTTTTTTTTTTTTTTTTTTTTTTTTTTTTTTTTNGTTATCATTTACCACTTCTTCCAAGAATATTAGGGTCTAACATCTATGACCATACACCATCTTAATAATGTCATCTATATGGTCGCAAGATAACTATTATTATAAGCAAACTCTACGAGATGTAAGTGAGTATGCTAACTACCAATAAAGTCTAACAAATATGTCACAACTCGATTTTTTAGGTTCGAATTTTGGACAATAACAAAAAAGAAAAAGATAAAAGCAAATAAAATATAATAAAGTTGGGTAAAATTTTATGTAATTTAAAATAAAAAAACACCACAATTAAAAATAAAACGAAATACAATTACAAGCCAGTGTTGTTCGAGTTTATTACATACAGAAACTTGGATACAACTTCAAAACGAAATACAAAAAATACAAAATGCACAGATGACTTACCACCCAAGACGACCCTCTCTATGACTGCATAGCTCCCGAACACTCCATAATCTAGACCGATAATCAACAACACCTCTATTTAGTAAATCATGCTTCAAATCATAATTTCTTAATTTCTTGTTGTCATAAAAAATTACTAAACCTCTGTTTTTTAAGGAAATTTTGACAAATTTGGATCAATTTCTATTTATTTTTATGGAAGGTTTTCAAACAAACCTACAAATAAAAATGTTCAAGATTGGTCCGTTCGTGTTAATCTCATGTGTTAGAGTCAACAAGTCTCTCCAACCGAAGTTTGGTGAGATTCTTTGTTTCTTGAATAACAGTTAGGGGTGTACATGGTCCGGATTGGGTCGGATTGGGGGATTTTTTTTTACCCAACCCAAAAGTTCGGGTTGGTTGGATGGGTAACCTAACCTAACCCAACCCAACCCTCTATTTTCGGGTTGGGTTCGAGTTGGGTCCGGGTTGGGTTGTCAATTTTTTTTTAAGTTTTATTTATCCACAATTTATAATTATTCGGATACAATCTTCGATAAAATATTTTAAAAGTTCTCAAACAAACACAAAACAATTTATNAAAAAAAAAATCAATAAAAAATAACGAGTGAAAATTGTAATATATTAACATAGTTCAATATTGTCATAAAATTAAAGACAACTAAATACCGACATTCCTTGAAAATTGGTTAAAGTAACAAAAATACAGCGGTAGATCATGAAATTAAATAAACAATAAAAAAAATATTAAGGTATTTAAAAAATATATACATATATATATATATATATAAATAAAATTAAACCGACAGAAAAATTAAATAACAAAATAATATAAACAAAATAAAGAAATTAAAAATAACAAAAAAACGGAAACATACATTATTCAGGCATGTTCTTGGAATAACCTCAGTACCACTATGGCAAACTCATTAATATGAAAGGATCTTCCTAATACTTTTATATATTTTATTTGGCTCGGGTCAATCCGAGTGTTTTGCCCATAAACCTGAAACCGAACTGATTCAGTTCGGGTTCAGAAAAATGAACCCAACCCTACCCGAAATGCTAATCCAACCCAACCTTATAGTTTGGGACGGGTTGGTCCGGGTTGTCGTGTTGCCAGGTTGAATGTACACCCCTAATAGCAGTCACCTTTACCTCCCATGGGTTGGACTTTTCTTTTTTTAAAAATTAATTAATATAATAATAATTATTATATATTTCTCTATTTAAAAACAACCAAAATCATTGGCAGTGACTCAGCCATTTAGAATTTTTTATTCAACTTGCTTTCATTTCGGTTATAATTATTATTTTGACTTTTATGAACACATAAAAATACTATAATTATTATTAATTAAGAGTATATTTATTATAATCAAAATATTCGCTAATTAATTAATTGAAGTAATTTGAGGTTGAAGCATGGAATTAAAATATCCAAATCAGTGTTGGTTTTTAGTTTTGAAAAAGTAAGTCCATCAAAAATATTTTGAGGATTTATTTGGAGGTCTGAAAATAAAATGTTTGAGAATTAAATTAATGTGTTTGGTCACCCGGAAATGTTATCAAAATTTTATATAAATATAATATTTGTAAAATGATTATATTATTTAATTTTAAATAACGGATCGTAGTTAATTATTTTATTTTTATTAAACTAATTTTAACTAATTAAAATTTTATTTATTTTGTAATCCATCTTAATCATTATCTCACATTGATCTTAATAAAATTATATAAATTTTTACTTTCTATTCTCATTTAAATAGGTAGAAAATGATGACTTCATTTATTGTTCATGAGTATACAAGGTGTCTTGCGTTTAAACCCGCCTTGAGAGGGGGGACATAGAGCCAAATAGGTTAACTTAGTAGCGGCAAACACAAGGGTTGCTCTTTCAATCTTAGGTAACTATATGGTCCTGTGGGAATGGTTCATCGGTTAACCTTGCATGGATGACGAGCAGGGTAGCCCACACCATACTGCCTCCAATAGAGAGAGAGAGAGTTTTGAGAGGTAAAACCTAGACTCATCACACTAGTTTTACACCACTTAAGCAAAGCAAGCTATTTACGTCTAAGTACAGAAAAGTATTTCACCGCGAATATGGGATTTTCCGCCCAGAAAACCTACGCCTTGTTGGAAAAGGGTGAACCACCCCCTCATTCCTAAAGTGGGTCAGTGAATAGCTAAAGCACCGCACAGAACTTTGAGGCAATCTAGATGCTCAGATAGCAATAGAGACTAGGTCTGAACTTCCTAGAGCCTAGAGTAAAGCTCATAGATATCTACTAGGTTAAGGATCCGATGAGAGCTTACAAGTAGGTTGCATACTAAGTATTTTATAGTCACCAATTTTTCCTTTCTTTTTCAAATATTTTCAGGCTTGCCAGTCAAGGTGGAGGAGCATTTGATAGCTGTGCAGTCACAAAAAGGGTCATTATAGAGTGTCAATCCATTTTTATATTTCGAGTCTTATGCAAGGGAGCCCACCGAGAAACCGAGTGCCCACAAAAGGCGACACACTATGCCTTCCAAGTAAAATTTGGAATGATCTAAAAAACATGGTTAGTTGGGAAGGTTAAACACCCTGCGCGGGGAGCTAAACACTTGTTCACTTTCCATAAGAGAGTGGAAGAGACAGTGGAACACATTATTATGTATGTCGAGACCTGGGTTAACCACATAGTGCCCAAGAACACCATTATCGACTTTGGAGCCACCCACAACTTCATAACAGTGAGCGAAGCAAAACGCTTGAACATCCTTTGGGATTGAGATAGAGGAAAGATGAAAGTCGTCAATTTAGCAGTTTTACCTTTTAGAAGTTCTAAAAAAACTCCGATTAAGATGAGAACTTGAAATGAATAAACCAATTTTGTAATAGTCAAGATGGATGACTTCAACATCGTGTTATGGATGAATTTCCTGTTAGAACATAAAGTTATTTCCAAGCCCCTAGCAAAATGCTTAGTAGTAACAGGGTCCAACCCAACAATCATTCAGACAAACACCTATACTCGTTGTTGGTGTCATAGTTTATAGGAGAGCTTGAGTGAGCTAACTCCAATAGAAACCTTGTGGTCGCTACAGAAACACTATGATGCAAGACAAGAAAGTATTTAACTCCACCTAGGCAAATAGATCACGAGATTGATTTTGTGTCAGGGGTGACATCACTTATCATAGATGTGTGTCATACGTCTCAACCTGAAATAGTCGAGTTCCACAAATAGTTAAGTGACTTGTTGAAAGTCCGGTCCATTAAACCCGCAGAGACTCTTGTTAGTGGTTACCCAAATGCTAGGTCGAGACACCAAGCCAACACCTCCACTGGTGGGGGAGATAGAGACAAACCTCCGAAGTAACTCATGTTTACTCGAGAAGACCATTCAGACAAATGAAGAGAAGGGTCGATTGGAAGCGTCGACCATGACAATTCCAAAATAGAGAGAGAGTTATGATCAAGTTGAGGTCAGATCAACACTGGTTTCAACACAGGAATAACCAACGATTGATCCACAAAATACTATGGACCAGTCAAAATTATCGAGAAGGCCGGGAAGACATCATATAGGATCTAATTGCTCCTATGGATGTGGACTAGCCCTATTTTCCATGTCAGTCATTTGAAGCGTTACTATCCCAACCAGAAAGACACAAGGCACAATGAGGTGGTACGACCTCACGCCACGAAGAAGAGTTCCACCACAAAGAAAGTAGGAGAGATTCTGATTGAGAAGATGCAAAAAGTTCACAAACCTATAAGTGGTTTTTAACAATTTCTGGCATATTGGAAACGACTTATTAAGTCAGAAATCAGCTGGAAGCACGTCCAGAGACCTAAAGCCAACCTCATCCTACATTGCTAAGATGTGAAGAGCCGGTTGACATGAACGTCATCCAATTGAGTGGGGGAGGATATCACAGTCATGCTTGTTCAATGTGTGTTACTCGTGGCTCAGTGTTAGATGTCCTGATTATCCTTGTCCAAGACGTGTTGTCCATGACTGCATGCTCATTCAAAACCCCTCTTACTTGCTTTCATGTATAGTTATATATTTATTACTCTAGTTGTGTCAACTATGGTGTACGACAGTTCACCAACCTCATTTCTACACCCGCCAAGCCTAAAATGCCTAAAAATGTATTATAATGGATGTGACTAGTTGTCAATTATTACTACGGGTTATATACTATCAAAGCTATGGCTATTGCTCATTCGCTTTTAGCTTATAACATTGATTTCTTTCAAATTATTTTCAATGCATTTCATCGCCACATTTTCTAAAACATTTCTCTCAAACGTGACCTGAGGCTCGACTTCCATATGACTGATTTGTTCACCATGTTAGAACAAGTGTCGCACAATTGCTGTCCCGTTGCCACAAGAATGTGATTGTGGCACTAAGCAACAAACCTCACATTTTTATCACTTTGTAACGATCCATTGTTGATGGCGTTCATGATTCTAAAAGGAGCTTCCAAGTCCACCCATCTCAACGAACACTACAACACGCATGTAACACATCTTCACTTCCTATTTTTCTTTTCGAGATTATTGTATATAAAATAAAAGTTAAATTAATAAAAATACCCATTAAATTTCGTAGATTATTGACAAACTTTGTCAACTTTCTAATATTATTTTTTAAAGTTCATTTTTGAAACGCAAAATTATTTTAAAGCTTTTATTTTTATTTTATTTATTTATTTATTTATTATTATTATTATTTTAAGTTTGAAGGTATTTTGAGATTTTTAAAAGTTTAGGATTTTTTTTTAGATAGAGTACTTTTTATTTTTTAATTTTATTTTCATTTCCTTTTAATAAACATGTCCTTATAATATGATATGTTAATACTTCGACAAAAGTAGATTATTGGGCCATATAAACTACGGGCCCATAGTACTCGAGGTACACAGGTCGAGGTGAGCTTCTCAGGGTAAGCTTAAGAACAAAAAACTTCTAAAATGGTACGATATTGTCCACTCTGAGCATAAAACTCTCATGGTTAGAAACCACGTGAACTCTGGTGGTTTTACTTGATCCCAAAATGCCTCATATTAATAAAGATAATACATGATCTTTCCGTTAAGCAGCCAATACGAGACTCCTCTCCCACCAATCTTCAACAGGTAATAGATACGTGAAAGGATAAAAAATTAAAATGTTCTTCGATCCATAGAAATTTGGTGATTATCAAAATTTAAATTTAATGAACTTTGTCCTTGTAAATATTAGTTAAACTCAATAGTTTTTTTTTGTTTTATTTCCTTTATTTTTTTTTAAAAAAATAATAACAAACAAATAAAAAGGACAAAAAAAAAAAAAAAAAAAAAAANAAAAACTTAGTAGTGGGTAGTCCGTACATGCCGACTTCTCCTTCGTTCTTAAGAAACTTGTTGTACAGTGTGAAAGAAGAGCTCTGTTGCGTTCCTTAACGAGGCTGCAAAGTGAAGCCTCGGAAAATGACGTCTTCTTTCAATTTGAAGATGTTAAAGCATCGGAAAAGATCATCAATGAAGTTCTGTGTACGGAAAAGGCGGAAAAAGAAGGCGTAAGTGGACCCATATGGTACTATGGAGGTCATTTTTTATTCTCTCAATGGCTTTTCCAAGTCAATTTTTAGTCTACTTTGTTTTCTTCATCAATGCGTTTGCTCTTATTTCGTCCTCACTTGTTCCCATTGTTTCTGATTCGATTAGAAGTATTCGAAGTGAGCGTTAAGAGGGTGTGAATGTTGATCGAGGTTCAATTTTCCCAGTTTCATTGTTTGTGTCTCAATTTGATGCTGAGGGAGTTTGTGAGTGAAGATTTTTTCTGAAAATGGAATCAGCTGGCTCTTCAAAGATGATCAATCCTAAGAAAATACGTTTCAATGGTCTCATTGATCAGTTGTTTTCTTTGACTTTGGAAGATATATCATATGATGNCCATGTTAGAACAAGTGTCGCACAATTGCTGTCCCGTTGCCACAAGAATGTGATTGTGGCACTAAGCAACAAACCTCACATTTTTATCACTTTGTAACGATCCATTGTTGATGGCGTTCATGATTCTAAAAGGAGCTTCCAAGTCCACCCATCTCAACGAACACTACAACACGCATGTAACACATCTTCACTTCCTATTTTTCTTTTCGAGATTATTGTATATAAAATAAAAGTTAAATTAATAAAAATACCCATTAAATTTCGTAGATTATTGACAAACTTTGTCAACTTTCTAATATTATTTTTTAAAGTTCATTTTTGAAACGCAAAATTATTTTAAAGCTTTTATTTTTATTTTATTTATTTATTTATTTATTATTATTATTATTTTAAGTTTGAAGGTATTTTGAGATTTTTAAAAGTTTAGGATTTTTTTTTAGATAGAGTACTTTTTATTTTTTAATTTTATTTTCATTTCCTTTTAATAAACATGTCCTTATAATATAAAAAAAAAAAAAAAAAAAAAAATAATAATAGTAGTTTTTTAAAAACTTAGTAGTGGGTAGTCCGTACATGCCGACTTCTCCTTCGTTCTTAAGAAACTTGTTGTACAGTGTGAAAGAAGAGCTCTGTTGCGTTCCTTAACGAGGCTGCAAAGTGAAGCCTCGGAAAATGACGTCTTCTTTCAATTTGAAGATGTTAAAGCATCGGAAAAGATCATCAATGAAGTTCTGTGTACGGAAAAGGCGGAAAAAGAAGGCGTAAGTGGACCCATATGGTACTATGGAGGTCATTTTTTATTCTCTCAATGGCTTTTCCAAGTCAATTTTTAGTCTACTTTGTTTTCTTCATCAATGCGTTTGCTCTTATTTCGTCCTCACTTGTTCCCATTGTTTCTGATTCGATTAGAAGTATTCGAAGTGAGCGTTAAGAGGGTGTGAATGTTGATCGAGGTTCAATTTTCCCAGTTTCATTGTTTGTGTCTCAATTTGATGCTGAGGGAGTTTGTGAGTGAAGATTTTTTCTGAAAATGGAATCAGCTGGCTCTTCAAAGATGATCAATCCTAAGAAAATACGTTTCAATGGTCTCATTGATCAGTTGTTTTCTTTGACTTTGGAAGATATATCATATGATGATTTCTATAAAGACAAGGTTCTGTTCTTGTTTGATCTTTTGATCTTCTGAATTCTGATTATTTTTTATTTTCTGGGTTCTTCTCTTTCCCTCATGTCATAAGCTGCCACTCTTTTGCCAGTTCTTTATATTGTTCTTATGATTTTGTAATGGTAACAGTGGATGCTGGACCAACTGAAAATCTAAACTAGTTTAAGAATTATATATAAAAAGTTGCATCTTCTTTTACTAACATTGTTAAAACTTGGAGGACAAAAATGAGATTGTGGGATGTGGTTCAGTGTTCATTAAATTCCTAAATTCTATGGCCATAAAATCAGTTGTATGCTTTTATTTGAGGTCATAAAATCAAGGTTCCGTAGCTAAAATGCTACTATTATTAGTTTATCGACTTCAATCTTTCAATACTCGTTTTATGAGATCAATGCATGTATTGACAAGCTGGCTTGCGAGCTAGTTCTGTTTACTTCATTAAACGTGTAAGCTTCGTTAGATGGTGCATGATCTATTACTTGTTATAGCAAATTGAAGTAGCCTTTTCATTCCTGTAAAATCTTTGGTTTCATCTGTTGAAATAAGTCAAATTACCAGACCTGATGGGTGCTTATTTTTTTCTTGAGTTCAAAATTGCAGGTGCAAAATATTCCAGAATCGTTTAAATCCGTGCATCAATATCTTGCGTCTTATCTCTTTCCTTTGTTAGAAGAAACAAGAGCAGAACTGTCTTCAAGTTTGAAGGCAATTCATAGAGCTCCTTTTGCTAAGCTGATCTCTGTTGAGGAACGAAAATCTAGCGGCAAATTGTTACTAAATGTCAACGTTGATACTTGGAGAAATACAACGAACAATAGTAAGAAGGAGCCTTATAGAACATTGCCAGGGGATATCTTTCTCATACTGGATGATAAGCCGGAAAATGTCATGAATTTGCAATGCTCAACAAGGACCTGGGCTTTTGCTTGGGTTCAAAACGTCACTGACAATGGATGCTCTACTCATCTGAAACTAAATGTATCCAAAAATATCAGTGGTGAACAGGGCATGTCAAAAGAATTCTTTATCGTTTTTCTGATGAATGTCACAACCAACGTGAGAATATGGAATTGTTTACACTTTTCTGAAGACGTGAAGATTATCAAGCATGTACTTAGCAAAAATTCAATGGTAATAACTTTTCCTGAATTAAGATGTTCACCTATTACCTCATTAGCTTCTGATTGGTTTGGGCCCTCGGAGCACGAAACTTTTAAACAACAAAAGAATTGGAAGCTCTTGAAATATCTCCAATTGTTATGGGAACTTTTTACATTTATGTGCCTTTTACTTGGTTTTTTCATGTCCAAACTTTCTTTAAACACAATTTTGGGGAAAACGAAACTATTTCAATAAATAGCAATTAATTTGTTCATTTCTGATGTCAGGGTGATGAAATCTGTAACAAATGCTCTTTGTCTAATAATGTTGTCTGTGCTGAAAAATTGGGGGCAAGCTTATCTTCTGTGTTGAATGATTCTCAAAAAGAAGCTGTGCTATGTTGTGTCTGCAAGACACTTTGTGACCACAAACCTTCGGTGGAGCTTATATGGGGTCCACCTGGTACAGGAAAAACTAAAACTATCAGTTTCTTGCTGTGGTCAATTTTGGAAATGAAACAAAGAGTTCTTGCCTGTGCACCAACAAATGTGGCTATTACAGAGTTGGCCTCTCGAGTTGTAAAGTTGTTGAGAGAATCATCCAAAGAAGGTGGTGTGCTATGCTCTTTGGGAGACGTGCTCATATTTGGGAATAAGGATCGGCTGAAAGTTAGTTCTGAACTCGAAGAAATATATTTAGATTATCGTGTTGGCAGGCTTCTCGAGTGTTTTGGACAATCTGGTTGGAAGTGTCATATTACTTCTCTGATAAAACTTCTTGAAAGTAGCAACTCTGAGTATCAAAGTTTTTTGGAGTCTAATGTAAACACGAGCAGAAGTGACAAGAAGAAAGGTGATAATGGGGTTGAGGTCTCTTCATTCCTTGGGTTCATAAGGGAAAAATTCAAAACTACCGCTTTGGCAGTCCGTGGTTGTCTTCAAACTTTGATAACACATATTCCCAAACAATTCATCCTGGAGCATAACTTTCAGAATATAGAGATCCTTCTGAACTTGGTAGATTCATTTGGGACGCTCTTATCCCAGGACAATGTAACATCAGAGCAAATGGAGATTCTGTTTTCATGTTCAGAAGTATTTATGCGCTTCCCAAATTATTCAATGGAAGCAACCTTCTTACATTTGAGGAGCCAGTGCCTCTCAATTCTCAGATTTCTTCAGGCTTCTCTGGATCAACTTCAACTTCCAAGTACACCAAACGAAAAATCTGTGAAACAGTTTTGTTTCCAGAGGGCCTCTCTGATTCTTTGCACTGCTTCCAGTTCATTCCAATTGAAATCCATGAAAATGGACCCAGTTAACTTGTTAATCATTGATGAAGCTGCACAGCTGAAGGAATGTGAATCGATTGTACCATTGCAGCTTCCTGGATTAAAGCATGCTATTCTTATTGGTGATGAGCGCCAATTACCAGCAGTAGTTAGTAGCCAGGTATGCTCAATTGATCGTCTATATTGGCATTCCAATATAGTTTGTCATTGAAATCACACGTAATATCTAATCTTCTCTTTATTAGGTTTGTGATGCAGCTGGATACGGTAGAAGTCTTTTTGAACGGCTGAGTTTATTAGGACATTCAAAGCATTTGCTCAACACACAATACAGAATGCATCCATCAATAAGCTGCTTTCCAAATTCCAAATTTTACAGTAATCAAATTCTAGATGCTCCTCTTGTCAAGGATAAAGTACACAAGAAGCGTTATATTTCAAGTCCAATGTTTGGTCCGTATACTTTCTTAAATGTTTCTGTTGGGAAAGAAGAAGGGGACGATGATGGACACAGCAAGAAGAATACTGTTGAGGTAGCTGTTGTGATCAAAATAATTGAAAAACTTTACAAAGGTATGTTGATACAATTGAGACATCAGGTTTAGCATGCTTGGTAAATTGATTATTTATTAATTTATCTAAAATCACTTTTTCAATTTACTCTAATTTACAGAATCCTCTAGATAACAGCTTTCTTAAAAATTTGTCATGTTCTCTAACGAAGTTTTTGAAATTCCAATTCTTTCCTTGCCTATGCTTTTTTTTCCCAAGTCAAACAAAATAATTTGCCTTTTAAATCATGCAAATTTTAAATAATTAACTTATAATAAATGCAATATTAAATATTAATATTGAATTATCTGAATGATATATCTACTATGGTTATTATAGCAAAATCCTAAGATTCGTTGACGTGGATATGTCAGGGACTCCTTATTTATTATTATTTTTTTTATAGAATCCGTGTACATATTGATATATTAAGAATTCTATATAGACAAAAACATGTAAATTTACTGTAAACACACAAGATATTTCACTAAAAAATTGTTTTTTAGTGTGTTGGATACATGTCTGGAGCCTAGAGTTCGTGCTTCCTAGGAAAAACCACAACAATATTAGTATTGATTTATCAAACAAGCATTTTTAGGTTTAAAACTGAAATTTAGTAAACACTAATTTATCACATATTACAACTGATTTTTCTAAAAGCACATTTGCCCACAAATATTTTGAAACAACTTCAATCTCAAACTAAGCCATAATCTCCTATGTTTTTAGTGCTATATGCAAGGGTTTTCATCTATAATATTGCTTTATAATTTATACATTTTCAATTTTAACCAGTTATTCGTTTAGGGTGTTACACTACTATTTATATGATCAGAATTGTAAACTAATGATGATAGGGATGTGGCTTAAGTTCAAGCTCTCATGAATTTGAATATTTCATTCTGAATTGTGGTTCATCCAAAGGCATTGCATTCATGTGTAGGTGAAATAGATGCAATTTTACAATTTGGTTAAAAGAAAGAAAGAAAGAAAAAAGGGAAATTGTGAGGCCTTGGAAAGTGGTGTGATCCATTGTTAGGTTCAATTCCTCTTTTTGCGTGTTCTCTAAGATCTTTTATAATTTTCCAATTTTGTTTGATTAGTTCATATTGATTTTTTTTTTTTTTTTTTTTTTTTTTTTTTTTTTTTTTTTTTTTTTTTTTNAGTATGGTCTTTGTCTTAGCTCCTTTTGTTGGATTTTATTTTTATAGTCAAAGGTCACAATAGCAATAATGCTTCTTGTTGATGATGCAAAATTATTGTGGATATTGTAGTCTTAACGATATTGAAAATTGCACTGGCATTATTGATACTGAGAAACTGAAAAAATTGCTTACAACTTGGCTCTTTCCTGAAAGTATCAAATCGAGGAAATCTTCATAGGGTTTAGGGCTTTTTCTACTTGATGGATTTTTTAAATAAATATATTTCTTAGTTTATTGCTTGCAATAACTACTTAGAAATCTTCTTTATGCTCTTTCGGATAGGTTTTGGATTTTCAGTAGATCCTTTGTTGTAGATGATTTTATTTATTTATTATTATTATTTTTATATAATTTCTCTTGCTTTCACTCATCAATGATGTGGGTTTCCTTCATACGCAGCATGGAGGAAAGCCAAGACAAGGCTCAACGTTGGTGTAATCTCTTTCTACGCTGCACAAGTTTCAGCAATTCAGAGCAGGCTTGGACATAAATATGAGAAGAGTGGTAATTTTACTGTAAAAGTAAAGTCTGTGGATGATTTCCAAGGTGGTGAAGAGGATGTGATCATATTAACTACTGTCAGATCCAACAGGAGAAGCAATATTGGGTTCATCTCCAATTCACAGAGAATCAATGTGGCTTTAACAAGAGCTAGGTATTTTATCCTCCATGTATGTATTGGTAATATTTAATTTCTTTTTACTTTTTACATTTTAGAATCTTTATTCTTTATAGACACTGTCTGTGGATTGTGGGAGATGCAACAACATTGGGAAATAGTAATTCTGAATGGGAATCTGTAGTTTCTAATGCCAAGGATCGTCAATGTTATTTTAATGCTGAGGAAGACAAAGACTTGGCAGATGCTATCATAGGGGTCAAGAAAGTGCTCCTTGAGCTTGATGATTTACTCAACAAGGATAGTGTACTATTTAAACTTGTCCAGTGGAAGGTATGTTTCTTCTAATACTCTATGTCATTGTTTAAGATAACTTCGTTGCTAAATATTGATATGTATGTTCTTTCAAATTCAAATTGATTTTTCATGTGCTTAAACGAAGTTATCTTCTGGTAATCTCAGGTTCTTCTAAGTGATTCTTTTAGGGCATCATTCCAGAAAGTGGTCTCGATCAACCAAAAGAAGTCGATTATTGTTCTTTTGCTGAGGCTTGCCTGTGGCTGGCGCCCAGAAGCTAACAGCGTCTCCAATACCAAATGTTCTAACATAATAAGTGTTAAAGTTGAAGGTCTGTTCATCGTGTACTCATTGGATATTGAGAAGGATTCAAAGTACAAACAAGTTCTGAAGATATGGGATATCAAACCTTTGGCGGATGTAAAAGTACTAGTTGAATGCCTTTCCAACATACATGAGTTGTATACTGATGACTTTCTAAATCTTTGTAAAGCAAAGTCTCATAAAGGGTACATCCTTATCTTTTCATTTTAAATGTGAACAGCGTGAAAAAGATTTTCCATTCAGTTACTTACCAATTGGATGATGTTGGCCGCACATAATTTTCTGTTATATGGCTCCAGGGATCTTGAGCTTCCAATCACATGGAGTGCTTCTCTTGATGTTGTTATGTATAAGGATCACATGAAAGCTGAGCTCGATGCCATTTTAAGTTTGCAAGCTGACAGTGATGACATTAAGAATAGCACTCTGAAAAAGAATTTGCTGCAGATGAAGTTTCAATCTTTATCCTATCTAAAAGCAAAGCACTTGCTTTCAAGACATGATAGTAAAGAATTGGATCTCCCATGTCAAGTGGAAGATGAACAATTGGAGATAATTCTTTTTCCTACCAGTGCCTTCATAATGGGAAGGCCTGATTCAGGAAAAACCGCAGCTTTGACAATAAAACTGTTTATGAGAGAACAACAGCAGCAGATCCATTCCGGGGGATGTAGTCAGGTAACGAGAGAAAATGCAGAAGTAGGTTATAGAAATGATGATGGTGAGGCATGCAAAAAGATTGATAGGACTGTCCTGCGTCAGCTTTTCATCACAGCCACTCTTAAACAATGCCAAGCTGTAAAGGAGCACCTTTCGTACTTGAAAAGGTTTGTGACAAATTTCTGGTACTTGTCTTAGAGTCATACCTTTCTTGAAAAATGCATTAGAGAAGGAGATTAGATCTTCCCTCTTCTTTGTATTTAATTCACCACAAAGTACGGTCTCATATTGTTTCTTGAGCTATCTCAAATTATGTTTCTGACATATTCTAATTTTACCATCACCAAATCATGCTTTATATGTTTAACCCATAATAGAAGGTTTCTTCAATATGCAGAATTTCCACTGGTGGGAACATTTTAGAAGAGAACCAAAAATTTAACAAAGTTGGCGTGATGGATATGGATGATGCTCAAGATCTCTTGGATGTTCCAAATAGCTTCGATGGTATTCCATTCAGCTCATATCCTCTCGTGATAACATTTCGAAAGTTCTTGATAATGGTTGATAGAACTGTGGGAGATTCATTCTTGGTTAGATTCCTGAAACAGTGGAAACTTAGTTGTGGCAAGCCCAGAGATCCATTATCAACTGCTGCCTATAATTTTATAGAATCAAAAGAAGTAACTGTTAAAAAATTTGCTTCATCTTACTGGTCCTATTTTGATGGCTGTCTAACCAACAACCTCGATGCTGTTATGGTTTTCAATGAAATCATTTCCCAGATAAAAGGTGGATTAGGAGCAAAGGAAACTCCTGATGGTAGACTTAGTAAGCTAGACTATACTCGACTTGCAAAGGGTCGGTCTACATTAAGCTGGAAGCAAAGAGAAAGAATTTATGATATATTTTTAGACTATGAAAGGATGAAGAATGAAAAAGGGGAATATGATTTGGCTGATCTAGTCATTGATCTTCATCATCGGTTGAAGTGTTCTCAGTATACAGGTGACCAAATGGATTATGTCTACGTGGATGAAGTACAAGCTCTTACTATGATGGAAATTGCTCTTTTGAAATACCTGTGTGGAAATGTCAGTTCAGGCTTTGTTTTTTCAAGTAATACAGCTCAAACGATTGCCAAGGGTATTGACTTCAGGTTCCACGACATAAGATTTCTGTTCTACAAGGAATTCATATCAAGAGTAAAAACTGATGAAAAAGACATTGGCGCAGGGTTATTGAAAATCCCTGACATTCTTCATATGAATCAGAATTGTCATACACAACCTAAAATTCTCCAATTAGCTAGTAGTGTTACAGATCTTCTTTTTCGTTTCTTTCCTCACTGTATTGATATACTGTGCCCTGAAACAAGTGAAATGAGTTCTGGTAATTTTGAAACTCCAGTTCTTCTTGAGAATGGCAAAGGACAAAATATGATGACACTGTTATTTGGAGGGACCGGAAATATACCTGCAGATACTCGTGAATTTGGAGCAAAACAGGTCATCCTGGTTCGAGATGAGCATGCCAGGGATGGGATCTCTAATCTTGTACGGAATCAAGCAATTGTCCTCACAATTATGGAGTGTCAGTCCTTGGAGTTTCAGGTGAGTATTAGTTCTTATTTTGAATTCTAATAAATTTTCTAAGAAGTCACTGTCACTCATAGCCATTCTTTTGATATTTGAATTGATGATATATCTGGCTTCTAAGAGTTGTCTCAAGTTTGGATGATTTATCACCTCAGGCATTTCAAAACCTGAAAACTCAGGTTATAAAATCTACTCCATATAAGTGTCATAGGTAAGTTCTGTTTTCGCTATAGTCAATCAATTGCACAAGATGAATGGGATCGAGATTGGAGTAACTTTATTAGTTATTGAGACAGTTACCTTTTTTTCAGAATAGAATCTATGTCTTGCCAAATTTATCGTCGAACTTTATGTCACGTTTGTATATTGAAGTTCTTTTTTTTCTCCTTTTCGTTTTAGGATGTTCTGCTGTACAATTTTTTCAACTCATCACCTCTGGGACATCAGTGGAGCGTCATATATCAATACATGATCGAGCAAGACATGCTTGAAATTGCTCCCAATTCTCCAAACTTCAATCAACCAGTACATATGGACTTATGTTGGGAATTAAAGTTACTACATATAGCAATTACACGTTCTAGGCAAAGATTATGGATTTATGAAGACAGCCAGGAGTTTCCCAATCCGATTGTTGACTATTGGAAAAAACTATGTTATATTCAAGTCAAGACATTGGATTACTCGATCATACAAACAATGAAGGCCCCAAGTACGAAGGAGGAGTGGAGCTCGCTGGGGCTTGAGGTATGATAAAACTTTCCAGCTTGCATGATAAATAAAGTTGGATTACTGGTTACAAATATCCTCTTGAATATTCTAATAACTATAAATACCCTTCATATGGAATCTAGATTTTTGTTATATAACTCTTGAGGAGTGGATCCAATAATCTTGCCAACTAACAACACCCATAATAATCTAATCTAAAAATCTCAAAACGAATTTGAAAATCAATTCGAGGATATTAAAAACTGGATAACCTTTTGGTCTAATATCTTGAGACATGGAAGATCCTTCTTTGTTTGAGATATGAATCACGCCACATGCAAGATTGACCAAATAAGCTTGAATGAGTCTAAGAATGTATCCTAAAATACATAGAATTATAAATAAACGAGCACTTGGCTTTTCCATGTCATCAGTAGAAATTTTATCTTGCTCGATGACAATTGGAAAAGTGATCTCCATGTCATCACTACTAATACTCACTAAGGAATCCTTATTGACTCCACTTCATTCTCGAGGAAATCTGCCTTGTCGATTCCCCTTCTGTTGAATTTCTAACTTCTTTTGAAAGATGATTATCAACAAAAGTAGGAGATGAATTGATGGCCAAAGGAAGTGAAATGGCTCAAAAACCTTCTCATTTGGAGCACTAATCCCAGGGATCCTGACCTGAAGGTTCCAAATTGAGTGCATTTTTAGTCAGGACTTTTCCATGTATTGTATCAGATGAGGAAGTATTTAAAGAGGCTGAAGACTTTTTCCTAGCATAATAAGAAGTGAGAGTTTTGTGTATAAGCACATTGGATTAATTTATATGAATTTGGAAATACTTTTAGTTACATTGAACTGTCCTTTTTTATCTACATGGACAAATACATATACTATTGGTATTGGTTTGTTAGGATGTTGAAATGTTAGCTACACATAGATTCTATCCTCATGTCTGTTGCAAGTTCATCTTTTGTGTTAGCTAAAACTTCTCATCTTTTGTGCTTCCTTTTTATACATTGTGGCAGTTCTTTTGTGAGGGTGTTTATGTGGCAGCATCTCTGTGCTTTGAAAGAGCTGACGACAGACTTAGAAGAGCATGGGCCAGGGCTGCTTCTCTTCGTGCAACTGCTTGCATATTGGATGGTTCAAATCCTCAAATGGCTCGTAATGCCCTTCAGGAAGCTGCTGAAATTTATATTTCTATGGATCGTGCTGAGGTTGCTGCTAAGTGCTTCATTGAGTTAAAAGAATATCAAACAGCAGGTACGTAACTTCAATCTTGTTTAAAGTCTAAGACTGTTCAAGGATCATATTTAGGAATCCAATAGGACTAGATGGTAAGGAAGGGATAATATGATGATTAGTAAGATAGTTTGTTTGAGAATATTTATTAAAAATAGAGAGACACAGCACTAGTGGGGTTCCTTAACTTGGCCTTATTTTTATATTATTTCCTGTCTCACTTTCACTTCTGTTGCATAAATATCATTGTTTTTATTTGACCTCTTTTATATCAACAAAAAGTATTATTTTTCTTTTTGTTTTTTTCTTTTCATTTCTCTTGCTTTTAAGTATATGATGTGTGCCCATCTTGAATATCTTGTTAATGTCTCAATTATTTGATGTAGCTTACATATATTCAAAAAAATGTGGAGAAGCAAAGTTAGAAGATGCTGGTGATTGTTATATGTTGGCTGAATGCTACGAATTAGCGGCTGAGGCATATTCAAGGGGTAGATTCTTCTTAAAGTTCTTGAATGTCTGCACTGTTGCAAATCTTTTTGACATGGGGTTGCAAGTGGTCTGCAGCTGGAGGAAACATTGTGATGATGATGATGATCTAATTGAAAAATGTCTAGATTTCAAAGAGATCTGGCATGTGTTTCTGCAGAAAGGCGCCCTGCATTATCATCAACTTCAAGATTTTCGTTCCATTTTAAAATTTGTTGACATCTTCGACTCCATGGATGAAAAATGTTCATTCCTTAGGACTTTAGGTCTCTCTGAGAAAATATTGTTGCTTGAGAAAGACGTAGAAGAGGATACTAATATCATAATGAAGAAAGAGGGTACTTTACTTGAGATTCATCGTTTAGAGAAGGCTGGAAATTTGAAAGATGCGTCATCGCTCATATTGCAACATGTGCTTTTCAGTTCTTTGTGGGGATGTTCAAAAAAAGGTTGGCCACTTCAGTTATTTAAGAGAAAGGAGAAACTTTTAACCAGAGCAAAGATACTGGCAATGAATGAGTCAGACAGCTTCTATGATTATGTTACTACTGAAGCCAATATCTTATCAAATCAGACAAGAACACTGTTCGAGATGGAGCAGAATTGGAGTTCCTCCCACAGGCATGGAAATCTCAGAGGTGAAATTCTGTCTGCTTGGAGAATTCTTGATGCTCATCTTTCTTCCGGCACCTCCAAATATATATGGGAAAATAAAATAGTGACAAGTTTAAGAGAACATGTGGAGCAAACAATTTCCCGTAACCGGGTTTCAGTTCAGACACTGGTTTACTTTTGGAACTTCTGGAAAGAAAATGTGATGAGCATATTAGAGTATCTGCAACTTCCTGAAAGCCAAATCAACAGTGATTATGCAAGCTATGAACAATTCTGTCTAGATTACTTGGGTGTGAGGAAGCAGTTAAATTATGGGAACAGTATTTACCATTTAGTTGACCCTGAAGCTGAATGGGCTAGGACAGTATCTTTTGAAGGCAACGAAAATTTTGTTACCATCAATTCTCGAGAGTTTGTTGCAGCTGCACAGAGTTATTGGTTATCAGAAATATCTTCTGTTGGGTTGAAGATTTTATCCAAATTAAAAAATCTCCATATGCTCTCTGTCAATAGCTCTCTCTCATTTTATTTTCAAGCTTTCACTGCCGTTCATCTTTTTCAAATGGCCAAGTTCCTCACAGAAGACGATTATATCAAGTCATCCATCGACTACAAAAACCAGACAACAATTTTTGACTCGGGGTATCTTTCCATCCAGTTTTTAAGACTGCACCAGACTCCAAATGTAGATCTGGCCAATGAGATTGAAGCTGTACATGACAACTCACAACATTATCTCGTGAGTTGTGCGCTCCACTTCCATAAAATACAAGATAGCATCACGATGTTAAAGTTTGTCAGGGACTTTTATTCTATGGATTCAAAACGTTCATTCTTGAAGTCTTTCAACTACTTCAATGAACTCTTGTCCCTAGAAATGGAAGCAGGAAACTTTTCAGAGGCTTTGGCTATTGCAGTGTCACAAGGAAACCTTCTTCTTGAAATTGATTTGCTAGAGAAGACAGGAAACTATAAAGAGGCATCCTTGCTTCTTTTCTTCTATATATATGCAAACTCATTGTGGACTTCTAGAAGCAAAGGTTGGCCATTAAAGGAGTTCAAGCACAAGCAGAAATTATTAGAGAAAACGATGTCCATTGCAAAACGTGATTCAGAATCATTTTATGACATGATTTCTGTAGAGGCTAATATCTTATCAGGGAAAGTAAGTGGTTTGGATGAGATGGAACAGAGTCTAACTGCTTCGAAGGGCCATAAAAATTTCAGAGGTTTAATTCTTTCTGTTTGGAAGATTTTAGATGCTCATCTTAAACTAGATGTGTCGAATTACATGTGGGAAAATGTGACAGAGGATGATCTAGAAATGCATTCAAAAGAATCAATCTCCAAAAATCAGGTGTCTTTTGGAACACTGGTTTATTTCTGGAATCTATGGAAGGATAGTGTCAATGCCATACTTGATCATCTATGCTCTATTGACATTGAAGATGTTCATGGTTACTGTGAGAGTCAGCAGGATTTTTGTTTGTTTCACTTTGGTGTAAGGAGGCAATACAGTAATCATGAAACACTGTACTTTTTGCTTAATCCTGATGCTGATTGGGCAACAGAAGTGGTCAATGGATCCCTGCACAGGAATGGTGGCTTAATCGGCATTGCTGCGTGCCAGTTTACATCTGCTGGCTGGAGATATTGGAGTTCAGAAGTGCTTTCGGTTGGAATAAAGGTCTTGGAAAAATTAAAGACCCTTTATTCATTCTCTGCCACTGCCTCTAATGCCTCTGAATTATGTCAAAGTATGATAGCCATTAATTTCTGTGAAGTTGAGAATTTTCTCAAGAATTCCCAGTTTCTAAAATTTGCAACCGGAACATTGTTGCAAAATTTTACCAGCGTTAGGCTGCAGTTCGTCTTGTGCTGCAAAGATCATCTGGGCCAAGGTAGTTTAGTAGGTAATATTCATGATTTGGAAGATTTGAAGTTTACTTTTTTAAGAAAATGTGCACTTCACTATCATAGGCTTCAAGACACGAGAACTATGATGAAATTTGTTAAAACCTTTCATTCCATGGATTCCAAACGTTTATTTTTGAAATCTGTGGCCTGCTTTGATGAGCTGATATCACTGGAAGTAGTATCAGGAAATTTTATGGAGGCTGCTGTCATTGCAAGGCAGAAAGGGGATCTTCTCCTCGAAGTTGATTTGTTAGAGAAGGCTGGCCAACTTGAAGAAGCTGTGGAACTGATTCTCTTCTATGTTCTAGCCAACTCTCTATGGACAACCCAAAGCAAAGGATGGCCCTTGAAGCAGTTTAAACAAAAGGAGAAACTTCTATCAAAAGCAAAATCAATTGCAAAGCTCAATTCTGATGTGTTCCACAGAAATGTTTGTTTAGAGACTGATATACTATCTGATGGAATATATAGCTTGTTAGACATAAAACATCACTTGAGCAGTTCCGGGGAAAATAAGAACATCTGTGGTGAGATATTATCAGCTCGACGCATTCTTGATGCTCACCTTTGTTCAAACACCTCCTCATATGACTTGGAAGATGTCATAGTGAGTGATCCCTTGAGACACGCAGAGGATAAAATCTCTCAGAGCCAGGTTTCCATTGAAACCCTTTCCCACTTTTGGAACCTCTGGAAGGATCATATCTTAGGCGTCATTAAATATCTCGAGTCACTTGGTACCAAGAATGTTGATGACTTCATAATTTATGAGGGGTTCTGTTTGAAATACTTGGGTGTGAGGAAGCAGTTTGACGATCAGAACACTTATCAGTTATTTACTGATGCTGATTGGATGATGCATATTAGCCATCACTCTGTTCAGAGAGATGGAAAGCTGATGAGCATGGATGTTCAACAGTTCGCTCTTGCTGCTAGAAGTTATTGGAACACAGAGTTACTTTCAATTGGTATGAAAGTTTTGGAATGTTTAAGCAACAGCTACAGGTTCTCTGTCATTCATTCCTTATCTAGATTTCGTCGAAGTTCTATTGCCATTGGTGTCTTTGAGATTGCAAATTTTCTGTTGTCATACAACCTTGCCAAATTGCCTGATGATGACAAGAAGCTGCATGATTATCTTGAATCATATGCTGATCATTTCTTTGATAATGTGTTTGGTCTTTGTTGGACTGAACCAATGACTGAAAATATGATTACTTTAAGAGAAACTGAGCTTTCTTGTAGTGTCACTGAAGCAGTCATATTGAAAATAATTGGTTCAAAGAGTCAATTATCATATGAACAAATTGGAAAGGTCGTGATGGCACTCTTAGGTTCTGGGAAGCTAACTTCTGGAGTGTATGATAAGATTGCTGGAAAATGCAGTATGAAGTTACAGTGGAAGGCAGTAATTGATGCATTCAATTCACAAACTTCAGAAAGTTCAGTGGCTGGAAAAGTTGTTGAGGCTTCTGGAGAAGGTGGTCTGATCAACCAGTTGCACGAGGCTTTGATGCTTACTTTTGTTAACTGGAAGAAAGAGTTCGATTATATGTCACCTGATTGTTTCTTGTATATAGTCGAGCGTCAATTTGTTTTGATATCGATGTCTCAAGGATGCTTCTATACCACTCGATCTTCATTCATTGAGTGGCTTGTCTGCGAGGAGTGGTCTGGCAGGCATGGACAAAGCATGGTGAGTACTGAAATATCTTCTGAACCCTTGTTTGACTCTATAGCAAAAATGGTTCATGAGCTTCTCTTCAATAACTGTGGTGCAAGGGAATGGATAAAGAGATCCAACATCAACTCAAAAGAATACTATCCCATTTTTCTGTTGCGACTTGTCATCATTATGTGTTTACTTTCTGCCAATTTGGGGAAGTATTATAACATGCTGTATGATTTTATTGGCAAACCTGATATGCATTCACTATTACCTGAGGCCTTCTCTAAGCTCTTTATGCAAAGAAAGAAGCAGAACCTTCATTTCCTGAATTATATGGCAGAAGCAGCTTGGAAGATTAGGAATCCTCTAGTCAAAGTATGTTTCAAAGGTGTATGCAACAAACCTGTAGCTCCAGCAGCCATTTCCCTTAGAATGAAGAAAATTGGCAAGAAGGATGATATATGGAAACTTCTTTTTGCAAAGAATCTCATGGATGATCACAATTGTGGATCTATTTCTCCTTCTGGCAGAAAGAAGGCTGAGCCTATCAATGGTTCAACTCTATTGAACGCTGAACCCTCACAAGTTCTGCATAATGCTAATGAGGATGAAAACAGAGATGCAGTAGAAATTATGATCAAAACAAACTCGAACACAATTTCTGATTCAATTAAATCAGAAAAACATACTCAGGTGGTGAATCCAAAGAGCAGGAAGTCTAATGCCTTAAAGAAGGTAACATCTTTTATTTGAATGCTATCTGCCGTTTTGTTGTTCCTATTATTTTTGCCTTTAAGCTGTATCTTTTTCTTAAATATTTTTTCAGATGAAGTTGAAGAAAAGAGTTCATTGTATAAATACTTCAGTGCCCAAATCTAGTCAGAAAGGCTCTTTTGACAGAGAGACCGAACTTTTTCGAGTGAAAAGCATACTTGATGAACTGAAGATGTCTCCTGCAGTTCGTATGAGGTGAGTTTCATCTAAAGCTCATCATCATCTAGAGAGGCTTATCTGTTAATGAATAAATTTAATTCATCGAGTACACATGGACAGATTTTGAAAAAAAAGTTCATTGGATATATCTTGGAGTTAGATTCACTGTAATGATTAGTACATATATAGGGTAGATTCATTATTTAATATTTAGTACATGAATGACCATGGAGGATGTTCCGAATGGCTTATATAAGAACCTTCATAGTCAAATAGGCTCATTTTCCTGTGCATTAGACTAGAATAATAGATGCTCCGAATCTGATACCTGTGTTTCATGTTGTTTGCCTGTTATTTTCAGTGATCCTAAACTTGTTACATCTATTGAAAGACTTTCAAGAAAGTTGGAGCGCGGAAAACGAGAGAAAAACACTTGGAACATGGATGGAAATACAAGCCAGAGCGCCAAGCTTTCATCTGCTTCCAGAAGGGAGAGAGCAAGAGAAAGGAAGGGCAAAGAGAGTGACAAGATGAGTGTTGAAAATAAGATGCTGACAGCCAAAGGATCTTCACAAGTGTTGAATTTTCAGCCTAAGATCGAGCTGGAAACGACATCTCATACGAAGACTAAGGATAAGAAGATAATTGCTCAAGGGTCTTCACAAGTGTTGCAGTTTCAACCTAAGCTCAAGACAGTGTACAAGGAAACCACATCTCAAAATGGTATGAAAACCGAGGATATGATGAAAGTCGCCCATGTCATGTCACCTGCTAAAGGATCTTCTCCAGGGTTGAAGTTTCAACCTAATCTCGAGTCGGTAAGGAAGGAACCGACATCCCAAAATGATCCAAAGACAAAGGATGAGATGAAAGTTGCTGATCACATGTTAACAGCTAAAGGGGCTTCACAAGGCTTGAAGTTTCAACCTAAGCTCGAGTCGGTAAGGAAGGAACCAACATCCCAAAGTGATACAAAGACAAAGGATAAGATGAAAGTGGCCGATAACATGTCAACAGCTAAAGGATCTTCACAAGGATTGCAGTTTCAACCAAAGAATGAGGCAGTGTGCAAGAAGAAAGCATCACAAAACGAGAAGACGGGGGATAAGATGAAAGTTGCACATGTCCATGGCATGCCAACAGCTAAAGGCTCTTCAAACAAGTTACAATTTAAGCCAAAGGTTGTGTCTGCCAAAAAGGAAATTGCAACCCAGAATGATGTGAAGACTGAGAAAGACACGAAGAACGTTGTCAACAAAGCAGAGTCCGGACAAAAGTTGCAAGGCAAGCAGAATCTCAGATATGTACAAAAAGAAACAACATGCTTGAGTGATTCGAAGGTGAAGAAGGAGGATAAGATGAAATTGTTCAATAACTTGTCAGAAGCTAAAGAGTCATCACAGCCGTTGCAACTTGAACAGAAAAAGTTAAAACAAAAGGATATCAAAGCTGAGAAGGGTAAATAGAGTTGCAAGATCACAAGTCCATGTCAACAAAGCAGAGTCCGGACAAAAGTTGCAAGGCAAGCAGAATCTCAGATATGTACAAAAAGAAACAACATGCTTGAGTGATTCGAAGGTGAAGAAGGAGGATAAGATGAAATTGTTCAATAACTTGTCAGAAGCTAAAGAGTCATCACAGCCGTTGCAACTTGAACAGAAAAAGTTAAAACAAAAGGATATCAAAGCTGAGAAGGGTAAATAGAGTTGCAAGATCACAAGTCCATAGCCAAGCACACTGAGACTAACAGAAAATTGTATGAAATTCGAACATTGAAGAGCACTTAAATAGACGAGTCTTTTCAAGTGCACAATCTTACAAGACTACAAATCAAGTCTCAGCAAGGAAGATTTTGGGCCCCAACGACAATCGGTACTTGTTCTTATTCCGTTTCTTGTTCTTATATATATATATATATATACACACGTGTACATATGTGAGAACTTTGATTGTATAATATAATGCATATAGTCAAATGGCTTTGATATTGGCGAAGTAAACTCTTTACTATTGATGTAGGGGTTAAAGAATGGCTTAGTTAAGAAGAAAATGCCTCAGGTTATCTTATACAAGTAATGAGACCAGTGCATAATTTCTCCTTTAGTGTATGAAAGCTATCTGTCTGTGGTTGTCGCTAATTGAATTTCCCCTTCTTTAAACATTCAATTATTGGTACAGCAAAAGAGTTTTAACACAGTTTAAACAAGTAAATAAATGCAAATACGGAAATTTTAAAACATAAAACTGATCGAGTTGTGTCATGACTAATTTCTCTTACCTTGTCGTCACTTTCATGCTTTGATCTTGCCCTTACCTGAAGATCATTTTAAAAACATGGTGAGTATTAGAAATACTCACTAAGACACTCCCCTAGGGTCAGATATGCAAACCATAAGACACTCCCCTAGGGTCAGATATGCAAACCATTATACAGTATTTCAATCAAGATTGAGAGACTCTAATGATTGATTACTCGAAATACACAACTTGTAATTTATACTCGAAACATACAACTTGTAATCTATACTCGAAACACACAACTTGTAATCTACTCAAGAAAAATAATTTTCAGCCATCGTTCTTTAGAGTCCATTAATGATTGATTATTTGATACACACAATGTGCAACCCTTACCACAAAAATAATTAACAGCAATTACCATATGTGATCATTAATGGTTGGCTACCCAATATAGACAACATGCAACTCTTACTAGAGTCATATGATACCATGGTTCTAAAAGTCGTAGGGCTTTATTACTCACTGTCCTCTTATGTAGAGATTGGGTTTGATTCCATCTTTCTCTAAAAGTAGTTCAACTTTAGGAGTCGTCCCGTCAACTTTCAACTTAACTTAGGGTTTTCTCCTTTTGAATGATAACAACAACAGTAGCAGCGGCGGCGGTCTTGTACAAAGTAACTGCAGCGATGAATGTGGGCGACGAGGGAACTCTAGTTGTACTTAATGAGAAGTCTAGTACTATTTAAGAGTCTGAAATGGCATGAGGATAGAAAGCTCATTAGGTGCCATTAGAGGAGCTTCTAGCTAGTACTCAATAGTAAACACGTGTGGAGATATCGGGAGACTGATAGGTTACTTATAAGCGAGTGGCGACTCCTCCATATCTATTAGACTTCCCTAGAACCTAAGACAAGACAGGGCACCTCGACTTATTCACAAGAAGCATGAAGGCTAGATGGATCATGGAGGGTAGAAAATGAGAGGCTAAATACACTTCAATGGGTGACTTACGCCCTTGAAATAGGATTAAGTAAGGTACATGAACCTTAAGAGCTTGAGAGGGCTAGCAAAGAACTCGAGTCATGGAATTGGTTGACTCTAGGACCCTGATTGAGTCATAGCTTAAGAAACATTAAATACGAAAAGTATTGATGAGAGCCTAAAAGTAGATTTAATTATGGAGTATTTTTATACTCATTGATGGCAAGAACATGAGAAGTCATACGACTCTTATATGAGAATATTTTTTTTAAAAAAATAATAATAAATGACAACATTTTTTAAAAAATGTTTAATGTTAAAATTGCAACCGGCATTTGAATAGAACGAAAAACTTAGGTAAAAATTAATACATCATTAAATAATTTAATAGAAAACATTTATTTTTATATTTGCTATTGGATGAGATAGTTTAAAATTAATCTACGAATCTAGTTGGCAAGTCGGGTTGGGTTATGGGATCCATGATAAGGTTCGTACATCGTCATGTGAATGGACTCCACCACTTATACCATTCTCCACTTAGTCAATACAATCGGTCAGGAAATCTTTGCTTTGACCTATGGATGTCTTTTCTCCGTTGAGCCATCTATTAGACCTTTGCTCATCGTTTCGAGTGGCTGGTCCTAATGGGTGTGCTGGGTTTGGCCCTTGAGCACCCCCTGGGCTTAGTAGCCTCCTAACCAGTTTCAAATACTTTTCGTGAACTGAATTTCAAACCTTTTTCAAAAAATAAAATGAAACCTTTTCAACTGCTTTCCACCACCAAAGACAAAGTTCTTCAAAAACTTACCTCTCTCTTTTTATTGCTTTTGCAATCCACTCAAATCAATCCTCCCATTACTCGTGTTTTTTTTTTTTTTTTTTTTTTTTTTTTTTTTTTTTTTTTTTTTTTTTTTT
>NC_036638.1:10435257-10639435 GCF_002806865.2 Cucurbita pepo subsp. pepo
TTTTTTTTTTTTTTTTTTTTTTTTTTTTTTTTACTTTTTGAAAATAATCTAATCTTTTATTGCTTTTTCTCGAAATAATAATAAATTATAATAAATCGTAAGAGTATTCATATGATCTAATCCACTAAACCGTTCAAACTATCTAATTCAAAGCATAAAAACTTAAAATTGTTATGAAAATTAAGTATATCTTGTATTAGTAAACAGATTTTAGTGATGTATTGTGACTTATGAATGTTTGATATTTGATTTTTATGATATTTTAGTTATAAACGTAACATGTAACGTGAATAAGTATAATTTTAAATATAAAAAAACGAACAACCAAAATAAAAAAAGAACAGATATGGTCTCCCCAATTCAACAATCTGGATTATGAAAATTAAGTATATCTTGTATTAGTAAACAGATTTTAGTGATGTATTGTGACTTATGAATGTTTGATATTTGATTTTTATGATATTTTAGTTATAAACGTAACATGTAACGTGAATAAGTATAATTTTAAATATAAAAAAACGAACAACAAAAAAAAAAAAAAAAAAAAAAAAAAAAAAAAAAATTGAATCCTTATTCATTTCAAATGATTTACAAATTTGACTTTTGGGTTTGTTTTGATTTCACTTTTCTTATTATTAGTTTGAGCACGTGAGAGCATATTCAAGTTTGAAATTTGAATTGCTAATAATTGTTACATTTCTTTATAATTACCTCTCTCATCTATTTATTTATTTATTTTATTTTTATTCCTTCATCTCAAAATTATTCCCAATCTATTTCAATTTTAAATTTCTTGGCTGTTATGGTAATTTCTTTATTTACTTCTAATTTTAATATTAATATTTTATAAATATTTTAATTCTTGATCTTTTCAAAATAATTTTTAGAAGTTTATCAATTTTAACCCATAATTTTTATATTATCTTCTTAACCTTACACTTGAATCAATGATACAATTTTAGGGTTCAATTTTTTTATATATATATTTTTGTGTTGAATGAATAATAAAATATATGAACAATTTAAAATTGATATAACCTAACAAACTTATCAATCAACATTAATTACAACATTAAAGTTTAGTGTAAAAAAAATGATTAGAGAGAGAAAAATTATGGAGGGAGTAATAAGAATTTTAGAGATAGAAGTTGAGGCCGAGAGTGGATGAACTCGAAATTTTGAGTTGGTTGGGTTGGTGATGATAGCAACGTGAATAGAGTTCATAACTCACCCAACCCAACTAATAAGGATTATGGTGTCCGAATGATCCAAAAGAACCTATTACATTACTCGAGACATTTAACAATTATTCATTCTTTATCTACAAAATTGGATAGACCTGGTTCAAACTCTATTTCATATATAATAAGCTGACCCGATTGAGGAAGGATCGTTTAGAGTTTGGAACGTGAACATTTGCAAGATTGAAATGGAGCATGAATGAGGTTGCTATAAATAGCACTCGACATGAAGGGTAGTGGAGAGTAACTTGTCAATTATGACTACCTATGGTGAGCATGTGAAAAATAGTGGGAATAACGGGTAAATCATGGCAATTTGAGTCGAGAGATTATAAATACCCACAAATTAACGGATAAAAATCACATTTTTAATAAATGAAATTGAGTTCTTATTTGTATCATCCAAGTTAAGTAGAATATGGTGTTAATTTATTTGATTAAAGGGTTATTGCTTCCCTATTAATTTATTTGCTGAAAATTATGATTTTTTTTTATCAAAAATTCAACTTATCATCTTATAGAATCGCATAAAACTTAAATATCAAACATGTACATATCACATTGGATTACTAATATAGGTTCCAAACTTTAAATATTCTTAATTTTTACAATAATTTTAAAAATAGAGTAGGATTGAGTTCGATTATAACTTTACTTTCGAGTTGATCAGGTTGATTCCACTAAAAAATGTCAATCTGCGAACCGACCCAAATTTTTTATTTTAAAAAATTCAACCCAACTCAAACTAAAAAATTTCAACTCAACCCAACTTTTATAATTTGAGTTAGATAGTTCATATTGATCAAGTTACTTTGCTATAACTAGTCGAGAGATAAAAGTAAAAGTAAAATTAAAAAGACATCGAGAGATAAAAACTTAATGAGATGAAAAAGTGAATAATTAAATAACCTTGAAATGAGATAAGTTTAGAGAGATATTACATAACTTTTCTTCAAAGGAAAAATTGCTTGGGAATCATTTCCATCCTTATTTTAAAATGAAAATTAATTTTAGCTAGTCAGGCCAGAATTAGTCTCGAACATATTCAAACACGATATCAATTTGATCACCTATAAAATAAAAGAGAAAAAAAAGAATAGAATTGAAATCCCACCTAAAAATGAAAAGATTTTGNCTTCCTAGATACGCATGGATACTCGCATCTGGGTTGTGTGCATGAAACGTCTTCCATCTGCACATGAGGTGGGATTTTTAGCCCGTTTCGGCTCTCATTCTTCTATTCTTCACACCACCTTCTATAATCGCCTTATTTCAACTTATCAAGACCTATCAAAAAAATTTCAGAAAATACAGAGCTCCTAACAAACATAAAATTATGTTCAAGAAGACGCGGGTCACCAAAGTAAGTAGCCAATCAAATCTTCTTCAAGCAATACTTATACGAATTACTATGACGTACTAGCATGCGAGAATATCTTGCCTTAATGGTTAAAATATGCTTGTTTAAGATTTTAGAAGGAAGATTTGGATGATAATGCATTGCATGATGTAAAAAATTCATCAAAATGTCAAATGGAAGATGAGATACTGTGATATGTGCTTCGAGTGATTGATGAATGTTATCTACCTATTGAGATTGCATTGATATTTAGATTATGTGTCACATTCTTTAGGTGATTGATAGGATTATCTTTGTATTAAGCATGCATGAATGTACTATATTAAGAATAGGGTGATAGAGCTAGGTCACGTTCATGACCCTAGGTCAAAGCATTTCTAGTAGATCGGGCACCCTAGGATCGTGAGCAATGATCAGTGGTTGAGATCATAGTGCTCTCAATAATTAGATTAGCCCCGAGGATTTAGTCCCAAGAGTCCTCAAAATGTGAGTTTGAGATTTAAACCATTTAGACGCCCTAGAAACCTACTAAACCTCTACCACACCTAAGGAAATTAAAGAGAGTTTATGAAGCCGCTAGCAATATGAACGATATCACCAGAGACCAACAGCCTCATATCTTACTCCAGTACCTCAGTAGCATTATTCAGTGACCTAGATAAGATCCACTAATGCCCTTGCCAAACGGTAAGTATCTAGGAGCCCGTATCGTTAAGCTTGACAAAGATCAAATATACTAGTGCATTGTGGCAACTCGAGGAGTTACTATTGTATGTAGAGATATGTCAAGATCCTAGGCCATGATTTTGTCAACCCGTTTTGAGAGGGGACGAGAAACTACAAAAGTAGTGTAGCTCATGATTAGTGCCACTATCGTGTGTTAAAATGGTTAGTGGTTCCCTAAACAGGCTCGTTGCACTGCAAACTCGCCTTGAGAGGGGGTGAGGGAGCACATAGATAGACTAAGTAGCTAGCAAGTATGTAGGAGTGCTTCCTCAAATGTTGACTATATGGTAATTCCTCTAGAAGGATTGCTAGTTAACCTTTCACAAATATGTTCGGACAGAGACATCATACTGTCTTATGAGATATGATGAGGTCATGTTTCAACCTAGGATACCGGTCATTTACTGTTGTGGGTATGCAAGCTTACTAAGTATGAGAACATACAAGTTGGTTCACCCAAAGATGAGATTTTTCGTCTAATAGATTTGCAGTGCTAGAATTCAGTGAACAACTTCTAGACTCCCGTTAAGTTTCTGACAAATAAGAGAATGGTTCGAAACTTTAAGCCTTTTCCAGGAAGGCCCAAACTTCTTAGAGCCGAGAGAAAAGTCTATGGTAACGTATAAATTAGATGCGGGGAGAGCTTACAAGTATTTTTATACTCATTCAATTTTTCATTTCTTTTTCAAGTGCTCACTAACTGTCAGTCAAGGTGGAAAAACGTTCGGGAGCTGCACGGTTGCAGAAGGGGTCGTCTTAGGCGTCAATCTTGTTTGTGTATATTGGGTCTTTTGTGTTTTGTTTCAAATTGTACCCCAAACCCATTCCTCGAATGTAATAGACTTGAACAACACGAGATTGTATTAATTTTCAATTTGTTTATAATTGTGGTGTTGATTATTTTAAATTGCGCACAATTTTATCGTATTCTATTTTTTATTTTATTTGCTTTCGTTTTCGTCTTTTTGTCAAGATCCGAGATCCAAAGACTCAAAAATTGGGTTGTGACAAAAATGCCCGTATTTTGTTAAAATGAGCCCCTTTGTAATGCAACATAAAATGCAGCTTCGGCCCCGTCAATCCCCAAGGATCCAAATCCAATAAAAAAAAAATACATCCATTCATCTCTTCCTTTCCTTTGAAAGAGAGAACAAATAACATAACTTATTTTATTCCAAACTGGATCTCTCTTCTTTTTTTTTTCCCCACATTTTTCATAAAAAAAATATGAAAATTTCCATTTCTTCATCGAGTATTGATTGATAGGAGAAAGTCGTATGTGCCATATGTAAATTACCGCAATTATTGTTAGCATCATATTCCATATTCGAAAGAATACCGTACTGGGGTCTAGTTGATTACGCCCGATTTTTGTAATGGAATAGAATACTCAAATCTGCTATTGAAAATACGTCTAATGTGTAGGAAAGAAAATGACCGGTAGAGCAAAGGATTGAAAATCGTTGTATTACCTGTTGAAATCTGCATGTATCATAAATAGCTATTCCGACTATTATCCCTCTACACCCTTTAGCCCATTGCCTAAAATTCTCCACTAATAATTTAAACTTCCTTTTATAACAATTTGATTTTTTTTTAAACAAAAAAAAAAAAAAATCTTTATCAACTACTTTTTCTAATTTTCAAAATTGACATGAACTTTGAAAACGTTAGAAAATCTTATATGAAAGCAATGTTTAAAATTTTAAATTTCAAAAATAAAATTAAAAAAAAAAACCTAAAAAATAAATGATTATGACATGAGATCTAAAAAATAATAATATAGTTTCAACCATTTATTTTTATTTTCATAATTTAGTTTATAAAAATAAAATAAAACTAGACTAAAAAATATATGATATATATATATATATTATTAAATATGAAAAGGGTTTGGTTTAGGTGGTTTGAGACAATAGTGAGTGATTTTGAAAGTCTTTTGCTCGTCACGTGATTTTGAAACACGACCAATGTGGGTCCCACTGCCATGCAATGCCTTTTTCTTAACTTAGCGCCAAAACTGCCACGTCATTGTCACGCTGTAATGCACATTTTGTTTTGCCTCAATCATTGACGAGGAATTCCCTCCTTTTCAAACCTGTGGTGCCTATATTTTCATATTTTTGGGAAGCTGACGTTGCATAAATTGTTCTCCATACAATTAATATCATAATTATGTCTTAATCCTAACCAAAACTTACTAAATTCATCTTAAATTATTAAACTAATCATTTTAATCATTTCAAACTCACTCTCCTACTCTGTTTGAACACGGGATTGTAAAATTAGTGATTTTTAATTATCATTATTGCGTGCTGAAAAATTCGACATTGTGAACCCTTTGGTGCGACGTGGTGAAAATCAAAGTAATATGAATGGAAGTATGATATGGTTTAGCATCAAATACGTATCGGAATGATTGGAATGTGAAAATTGGAAGGTAGTAAACCAAAATAGAGACAGACGTTGAACGATGCTAAAAATGATTAATGAATCAAGGCATGGTTCTGGTTACCTAATGGTAACCCTAATTCGACCTATTAATCATGTAAGACAGTGACGTATAACTGAATTTAAACAAAGGGTATCACTATCATACCAACAACAAATTTTTATATCTCTACCTGCTATTCATGTTTGTTATTATACTGCCATTTTTACTCTCTAGAACAATCAAGTTTACTTAGTTTCTTTCATGGAGTATTTCTACATGCTATGCCCTATTCAAATATGCTCCGCTTTTGAGAGGGTGGATTTGATTTGACATTCTTGTTAGAAATGACATAATAAAAATTACCAAGAAAGTAAAAGATATGTTCAAATAATGAACGGGTTGAATCATGTTACGCTTTTATGTAACTACAACTCATATTTTAATCATTCAAAAAAAAAAAAAAAAAAAAAAATTANTACAACATCTAATTTAATCATTAAAAAAAAAAAAAAAAAAAAAAGTTTAAGCGCATTCACGTCAACATTATCATTTTAAAGAAAAATACAAAATCACTCTAAAAATCACATGTTTAGAAAATAACTTGGATTGGTCAAAAAAGTAGCATAGGCAACTAATATCTGTCTTGACCAAAAATTTGTCCACGAGAAGGTATTGCCTCCAAGCTCACAAGCAATGAACCATCACCAACATTTTTTTTTCAGCGGTAACATACCTTCTTTCTGTCTCATTTAGTTTTCGACTTTCATATGCAATGGGGTGTCCATCCTGTAATAGGATGCCTCCAAGAGCATAGTCCGATGCATTGGTCTCGACTTCGAAGGACTTTGTCATGTCGACAATTTCCAACACTGGTCTTTCCAACATGACATTCTATAGGTCATCAAAGACTTTCTTTACTTCAAAGGACTTTGTCACATAAGTTCATAACAGTGTTTTAAGATAAAGTTTATGTTATGAAGGAGCTTAAATGAAGTATTTCCTCATTTAATGTCCATGGTATGTATACACTAGCGACCTTACATTAAGTAGAAAATTTAGGGTCGTTACATGGGTGGAAAAAAATTGTAGGGTTATCTATGCTCTCTGATGACGATGTTTTCGTTTCTACCGCCTCCGATTTTGACTCTGAGATTGCGTCTAATGCGGCTTGGAAGGCTTGAAGGACCTCTCTCTTGAGATATTTGTATACTTTATGGGAGGTGCTAGTTGAAGTAATTTTTATTGTAGGGCCCTCACCACAGGATAATGCTCCTTTGTTGGGGTGCTCTTTGATCTCCCCTCCGGCTCTCGATCTATCTCCTCCTCTGTTCTCGATCTATCTCCTCCTCTGTTCTGGGTGAATTGGGTCTATTGTTATAAATGTCTTCACTTTGAGGAGGGTTGACTTCACCTTACATCTTAGGATTGTTCGTTACTCAGGTCGAACAATCGTTCAGTTATAACATAGGCCGAGGAGAGATCTTGTACTCTTTATTCGTATAATTTGAACTTTGCCGGCACTTAAGTTCTTCTATGAAGTGGAAGACTTTGTCCTTTTCGAACATATATCGGATATCCAACATTAGCATAGCAAACCGTTTGACGTAATCACAAACATTTTTCATGTGACTGAGTTCTCTCAGTTTTCTCCTGGCCAAGATTTTGAGATTTTCTCGGAAGTATCGGGATCGGAGTTCCTGCTTTAGTATCTCCCAAGTGTCTATTGTGCATCAACCTTCTTTGATATCTATATATATCGACCTTGACCAAAGTTTAACATTCTCATATAGATGCATGGTGGCCAAGGTGACCTATGCCTCCTCTTTTATCGTGTTCGTTTTCCGAAAGTATTGCTCAAGGTCGAAGATGAATTTCTCTAGTGCCTTGGAGTCTAAAACCCTACAAAAGGGTTTCGGTTTCGGAACCTTGATCTTATTGAATTGAACTGCCCTCTGTAGAAGTTTGCTTCACCACCACTATGTTGGTGAAGTTTAATCTGGAGCTCAGATCCATTTTTCCCCTTGACCACGTCGAGGGTATGTCTTTAGATAGCTAGACGACCATCTAGACGATCACTTTTTGGGAGATGTCTAAGCCATCAACACGCTCCTCTATTTAGGCAATATAACCCGTTGAGGTATCTCCTCGCTCGAGGCCACCAGTCTTTGTGGCTTTCGCTTCTAGGTTATCCACCCTGCGTCAACCATGTGGGTCTTTAGGGCAAGCTCTTTCACGTGCTTGTCCAAGTACCAAAATACTGTTAGGGACTTCTCCCAAGTATTGCATTTGTTCTTCGATGCCAACTAGTTGGTCGATTGGGACTTATTCAACTATTTCATCGTAGACATGTTTACTAAATTGCTTTTAGAGCCGACTTGACTCTAATACCAATTGTCACTATCACACTTTTACGGGATGCTTACAAGCGATTGTGCGATACTCACTCCCATCACTGAGTGAGTTAGCCAACTCGAGTTCGTGTCGCCTTCGATCAGACGATGTATACCCAAGCCTTTGGCCCCTCTTTGAGAATAAAGTTTTAGAAAATGGGGCAAAGAGAATTTAAAAAGAGCTTGAAAGCAATGTTGTAAGCTAGCAAGCAAGGAAGACAACAAAACAACTTAGATAACATATACATCCAAGTAAGAAAAATAGACAACTAGTCGCATCACCTATAGTATAGTATGAGACATTTTAAGTTTACCAGGTATAGACATGATTTTTTCGAAACTTCATACTCCTTGAAAATACAAAAATAAACTACACATCATGAAAGCAGTAAAGTAGTATAACACGAGGGCTTTGGCATGCAACTGAAATGCAGCCATGGAACACACCTTAGACAAGGATGACGTGACACATAGTAGGGGAGGACACTTGCAGGTTGGAGGGCCAATTGTTGAGTTATGGAGTCTGCTCCCTGTATTTATAGCTTGGTCAATGGCTATATCCGGTAAAGCTATATTTGGTAAAGCCATATATGGTGAAGCTATATCGGTAAAGCTATATATGGTACATAGCTATATATAGTAGATGGTTAAATCTGGTAAAGCTATATTTAGTAGACTGAACCATATATATATCCCGTCTAGTAAAGCTTTGAAATGTACTTTTCTATTCTCTGTACTCTCTCTTGTTGTACATACCTGAAGTCATCAATACAAAATCCTTTTAGCCAGAGTTCTCCTTGCAACTTTTCTCTATCCTTTTTTTCTTTGTGTTCATCTAGATCGAGCGTGTGCGTTGCTGTGCGATCCTAACAACTGGTATCGATCCTAACACCAATTTGGGTCGAGCCTATGGTTAGGGTTAAGTCTACAGTTCGAGTCACGGTTGGAGTTTCAAGTTAAAGGTGATTCGAGTCCGATCGCCTACAAATCCTTGCACAGCGGCGATCCTTTGTTCCCAACTCAATGCAAATTTAATCTTTACTTATGTTGTGGCTAATGAGCGACTAACACATGGTCATATCCTCACCTAACGGGTGTTTCTTCTTCCTCAGCCCTACATGAATTCAAGAATTTCTCTTAGATTTCGTGTGTTTTTTTTATATTTTCTTTGAATTTTGGTATCTTATTCTACCTAACTTGAATCAACTTGGTTCTTTCATCAAAGTTGTAGAGTTTTAATTCTACTTTCCATTAAAGTTATTCCTATACAACTTCATTAACTATGGAAGAAGTTATTCTTGTTCAAAGGTAGCTTAAAACTAGAAAACTCATCATTTTTTAGGCTCGTTAGAACTCTAACTTCAATCCAATTTAACTCTACTTTCCTTTACGGAAATTGTGCGAAATTCTTCCAAGAATAATATATTAAAGTTTTAGAATCTAACTCTACATGAATCTCACCGATCTGAAGAAAAATTGAGACTAAAACTTAGAAATCTTGCCTCACGTTTTACCTTGATTCATGACAGTCTTGGACGACTGAAATGTCCAAATCAGGTCTCCTCGTAATTTTGAGTAAGTTTTGTGAAGGAAGCTTGAACCAAAAACGACTCTAAGTGGGAAGATTGGGAGTCCTCCAACGATTATTTTCTCTCTCAAACTCCTTTCTCCTTTCCTTCAAAACTTAAACGATCAAGTCGTGACAGAATCATAAACATATTTTAACTGAATTATATTCTAAAATATATATATAATAAAGTATCAGTTGAATCTCATTCAAATTTTAAATATATACTTTTATTTAATGTATTTAAGATATATTAGTTATTTTAATATTTAATGCATCGAATACAATAAATATCTTTTTCTATATTATATTTAATATATCAAATATATTAATATTAGTTTGATCATATTTCGACATTTGAACGGTCAAAAAGTACGATTATTTTTTAAGAAAATTGTTGGACTTTGAAAAATAGGGATAGAAATAATAAATTTTCTACAATAAATAAAGAAAAAAAATGATAACGACATTCCATTTGTTCTCATGTAACGTTTAAGTCGTCATTGTGGAGTCAACATGGTATCGGGTTGTAGTAACCACATGTCGAGTAGTAAAAATATCTCAAAGGTTAAGACTTGTGGGCCTCACGAAACAATATCCCAAAAAAGATTGGTGTAGAAAGCTCGGGAGAGGATAAAGTGAAACATAACTTAATTTTTGCGAAACTAAAAGGTTCTATTTATCGACCTCTTAAAAAAAAATTATTAAATAATATATTTAAATATTTAATATTTTAAAATTTAATTCAAGTTAATATATCCTAATATATATTTAATAAATTTAAATCTCGTTCAAATTTCAAATATATATTTTTATTTAATGTATAATATATATAAACTATATTTTAATATTTAATGCATTAAATATAATAAATATTTTTTTGTTTAATATATTAAATAATTTCAACTCTTCCAATTAAATATATTAAATGCTAATTTAATATTAAATAAAATTTGAGAACTTCAAAATATATATATATTAAATATTAATTAAAAACTTCAAATTTTTCTTCTCCATAAAATACACAAAATTAATTAATTTATCATTCTTTATTAACGCTAATTTGCTTCATAATAGATCTAGAGTTACACTCTCATACACGGTATGATAAGTCGTGTCTATTGATACAAGCGTTACAAATAAATCAATCATTCATGAGTGGTTCATTATTTATAGTCAGGTCAAAATTATATTTTATCCATGTAATTACATTTTACATATGATATCTTCGTGATTCAGATAAAGATTCGGAGTGAAATTTAGGATCCATTTATGATTTTAATAAATGAAATTATTAATTTAGAATTTTGATTATAAATGAAAAAAATTATTTAAAAAAAATGATATTTTGATATTGTTATTGAAGGAGAGAATGAAAAGAAGGAGCGTAGGCGTCGGTGATTCAGATTTGATTTCTGCAGCGCAGCGATTCTGAATAAAAACAATACAAGTTCGGTATTTATGGCAATTTATCAATTTACCAACCCCTATTTTTCTTTTTCTTTTTCTTTTTTTCCCATTATTTATTTATTGCTTTTACATCCCACCCATTATTATTATTATTATTATTATTATTATTATTATTTTAATATTTTCACAATTAAAATTACTTTAAATTAAACAATATGGTAAAAACATCATTCCATGCTTGTTTTGTTAATTAATTGTGTAATAACAATTTTTTTGTGTGAGATAATCAACATTTTTAATTTTACGTTTTCTAATTATTTAGTTTAATACTTTTCTAAATTGATAATTAAAGGCCTTTTTCTAATATTTTGGCTTCCATTTTCTTTTTAAAATTAAGCTTTCTACCACTTTTCGTTTCCATTTTTAGCTAAGCTAAGATACTGATATGAATCACGACCAAGGAATTTCCATACCTCAAGGTCCAATTGCAAAGACGAGAGAGCCAAGAAGCTACAACAAACCTTATACAGTTATATTCAAGCTATGGTGAACTCATCAAAAGAAATTCTAGAAGACGTTGGAGACCTTTCTTATATGTTATGCAAAGTTGAGCTTCAAGTAAGAGATGAATTAAATGCACTTTAAGTTGCATTTAATGAATTCCACTGAATTTATGAAACTGGTTCAAGGATGACTAATAAACACATTTCATTAATTGCATTATTTAATTATAGTTTAACGATTTGTTAGTCATGTTTAAGCTAGTTTTAAATATAGGAGTTAAAGGTTGTATTGTAACCCACATAGGTTACTATATTCCACCATTAACTAGCCATTTTAACACGAAGGTTATGGGTATTTCTCATTTATTACCCATTTAATTTGGGAGTTATGTATACATGGGTTAAGGTTGTAAAGGCTCTATAAAGCCTTCTTTTCTTTGATTAGATATCAGATTTTGAAATTAAGAATAGAATTTCTATTTTAGCTTTGTTAAGAGCTAAACTTTCTTTGCAAATTCTTGTGTTTAGAACTTGCATGTTAGAGTCATTTAAGTGATTTTGATCAAACCTGTTGTGGAGTGATTCGAATCACGAGTTTAGAAACGAGTTTTCTTTACTCTTGATCTTGATCATCAAGGTAATCTGTTCCATACTTTCCCTTGGTTTGATTTCCATATCAGATACTCTATCGAATAGACGTGCACCAAAAATGGGTGAATGGCCTCTAGACTCTAAAAGAGTTTATTATGGACATGAGAACCACTTGGAACTTCGAGGTTTTTTTAGAAGCTCAGCTAGCTATAGAATTAGGATCGAACTTCCTAGAACCTAGAGAAGAGCATGTAATAACTTACTACAAACTGGATGCGATAGAACTTACAAGTAGATTGCTTATTCAGTATTTTATAATCGCCTCATTCTACATTTGTTTAGGTATTCGTTAATTGTCAATCGAGGTAGGGGAGCGTTTGGGAGCTATGCGGTCATAAAGGGGGTCGTTTCGAAGTGCCAATCCATCTATGTTTTGGATTTTTCGTGTTTTACTTGAATTTGTATCCCAAACTTATTCTTCGTTTGTAAAAAGATTTGAACAATACCGACTTGTATTAGATTTTGATTTGTTTTTAATTGTGGTGTTGTTATGTTTAAATTGCACAAAATTTTATTGTATTTTATTTATTTTAATTGCTTTTATCTTGTCTCGACCGAAATTCACAACCTTAAATGAGCTCTATAGATAATTGAACCCTCCATTTCGAGGGTCTAGAAGTTAGAAACTCTAAGAGACGAAGTGGAAGAAAATGGAATAATTGGCCTATCATGCTTGTGAAAGTCCGTAAACTTACTCCAACAAAAATCTTACGGTCATGATCTCCATAGCATGTCTTTCAAGGTTGGTAAATCTTATTTCTTAAAATGTCAACTTATCTAGAACTTCTAACGGTAATGGTTTGCTTGTGGGGTGCTTAATTTCTCTGGAGCTACTACGTATTGGCATGGAGGCATGCTTCTCTTCAAGATTTATGGTCACGAGAGGTTGGGTCATAGGTACCTCTTGATATGGTACCAGACCTTAAGGTATCTTGTACTAAATCTACGTGTTGGACATCTTGCTCCCTACGACGTCAACTCTTTATTTTTCTAAGGCCAGTCTATTATCTCATGACCCCTTTCGGCCTCATCACCATTAGACACTTTAACTCAAATCAATTCTCGTCTTATAAGATTATTGTTCACTCTTTAACACTCTAAGGTATTATCATAACTGAATATCTCAACTATGTAATCCAAATCATACCTGGAGTTTTGGTCTTTTAACATTTCGTATACTACTTTACAGGTTTATACTATGTACCTAGTCACAATGAAGCATGTCGTTGAGATAGGCTGAAAAGGTGTATGACACTCTATCTAGACAAGTCTATTAGACCTAAAACTTGACTTCTTTAATATCAATCTACAACGACCCAACTTTTTAGGCTTGGAATCTTGAACCATGATGAAATAAAAATAAAAATAAAATACTATAAGATTTTCTAAAATTTAGATTACACAATACACAATTAAAAAAATTGAAATTTAATATAATTGAGTGTTGGTCAAGTTTATTACAAAAGAGGAACGAGTTTGGCGTACAATTTCAAACAAAACCCAAAACGCACAAATAAGATTGACACTCCAGGGCGATCTCCTTTATGACCATGCAGCCTTTGAACGCTCTCCCACCTCAACTGGTTGTCGAAAACATCTAAAAAAGGAATGTAAATTGGGGTGAGTACAAAAATACTCAATAAGCAGCCTATTTGTACGCACTAATCATATCCAATCTCTAGTAAGTTACTACGGACTTTTCTCTGGGCTCTAAGAAGTTTGAACCTAATTCTACAACTATTCAATACTCTAGGAAGGTCTTGAAGTTTTGAGCGGTTCTCTCATTTTTCACATACCCTATTGAGGCCTAGAAGCTATTCACCAAGCTCTAGTGTCGTGAATCTATTGGACAATGTATCAAATCTTAGAGTGAACTAATCTTTCTCTTCTCATACTTGGTAAGTTTGCATTGCCATAGAAATGGACGATCGATATCCTGGGTTGAGGTGTTATCCTATCATTTTTCATAAGAGAGTATGGTATCTCTATCTGAAAACATATGTCTAAGGTTAACAGGTGACCCTTCCATAGGAATTTTCATACAATCAACGTCTAGGAGAGCGTCCCCACATGCCCGCTAGCTACTCAGTCAACCCATGTGATTCCTTACCCCTCTTAGGGTGGGTTTATCGTGCAACAAGCCTATTTAGGAAGCCTTTGACCATTTTTTCACACTGGACTGAATGTGAGCTGAACTACTTATGTAGTCCCTCATCCCCTCTTAGATTGGGTTTACAAAATCGCTTTTGACCCATACCTGTACACATTAATAACTCCTCAATTAGCCACAACCCACCATCCTGTTTGACCTTGTCTAGCTCGATAGTAGAAGTTCTTAGATTCCTACCGCTTGGCAGGGACACTATTCGATTTGACCTAGGTTGCGAAATAGTGGTATTGAGGTACCAGAGAAAATAGGAGGATCGAACTCTGGTGATACCTTTCACGCTTCTAGAGGCCTCATAACCTCTCCTCAATTTCCTTGGGTGTTGTGGAGGTTTACTAGATTTTTAGGGCGTGAAGACGGTTTAAACCTCGAACTCACATTTCCATGACTTCCGGGACTAGCTCCTTGAGGCAAATCAAATTTCTGGGTGCACTATGGTCTCGACCATTGGTCACAACTCATGATCCTAGAGTGCTCGGTTTATTGAAAATGCTTTGACCTTGGTTTAGCGCCCTATTCTTAAGTTGGTACATTCATGCATGCTTTATTAGGAAGATAATTCTATCAATCACCTAAAGCACGAAATACATTATCTGAACATTCATGCAAGCTCAATAGGGAGATAACATCGATCAATCACTTAGAGCACAAATCATAAAATCTCATCCTCCTTTTTAACACATCAAAAAACATTTAAAACATCGTAAAATCTCATTTTTGGGGCATTTTGCTAAATTTTTTACCTCAAACATATCATTCTCATCTAAATTCCCTTCCAGAGTCTTAATCATGCATATTCTAACCACCTAAAACAAGGCATATTTGCATGCTAGTACGTCTTAGTGATCCTTACAAGTAATTCTTGAAGAAAGCCTGAATGGCTACTTACTTGGGTAATATGTGCATTCCTGAACTTGCTCTTTCGCTTGTTAGGAGCTTCTAATTTTATGAAATTTCTATGTAGGTCTCAGTTCAAGTTAAACATAAGGTTATATCAAAATAGTGGTGAAAAACAAACAAACAAGAGTCGAATTATGTAAAAAACCAACCTCAAAATGCCTCACGTGCCTCCACACGCGCAACCCACACACGAGTATCCACACGCGTTTGGGAGGGGTAGTCGTGTAGGCTATGCTCCTTTGTGTCCCACGACGTGAGTTTGGACCTTGCTTTCGTTTTGATTTCCTTGGTTTTTACTATATTGACACATGGCTCAATCTCGTGCATTCACCTGCTAGGAATCCTATGTTGACATGTGTCCTCATCCTTTCTAGTTGCGCTCCTCTACTCGATGCTCGACACGTGTCAGTTGCATTTTAGTTTCAAGAACCCTTTTGAGAATACTTTAGGATTTCTTGTTTTTTCCCCCTTTCTTCCGACTATGTATCTTTTTTTACGTAACTGCTCATTTTTTACCGTTCTTGAGGATCGTCATAACTCCGTGAGGTTTGCCTCTGAATTCCTTCATAAAAGTTGAGCAAAATCACTTCTTAAATAATTTTAGGCTAATTTCAAAACCTAAATCCTCAAGAAACTCATGAGTGCAAGAAAAAATGAAACTAAAAACTCGAAACCCTTACTGATATGAACCAAGAGACATCAATCATACAATATGCTTCAATGAAGATGTGAAGAAAATATTGTTGAAATCATCAAAAGATATTTTAATTCATGCCACATTGAAGAAAAATGAAGTTTCATGTGATAAATTTTGGGTGGATTACAATCTAGAGTTATTGTATTTCATTAAAGTAGTTTAAGAGTTTTTATTTATTTTAGGTTACAATTACATAACGGCTAATTATGGCATTAAGTATGAATGTTAGAACTCTTGAAATGCCTTTAATAGTTTCATTTTGAGGCTATATAAAGCCATGAATATTGTATTTGTAAGCCGACTTGGAAAAATATATATAAAAAGAGCATTTGTGCTTTCTTTAGCCAATGACTAAGTTTCTTTGCAATTCTATGTAATTTAGGTTGCATGTAGAATCATTCAAGCTCGACATGATCAATCTTGCTTGTGGAGTAATTCGAATCTCAAGCAAGTGTTCTTGTCTTGAGATATTTGATCAACAAGAATCATTCAAGCTAGATATGATCGATCTTCCTTGTGAAGTGATTCGAATCTCAAACAATGTTCTTGTCTTGAGATATTCGATTAAGAAGGAAATCCGAATCTTATTCTCCTTGTATTGATTTCCTTATCTTATCACTTACCTCTCGATCTTCCTGATTTTTTTTATGAATTTGAACCGTTCAAATGTCCAGACTAAATATCCAGGAGGCTCTCGTGAATGAATTTCTCTTTTCTCTCTCTTCCTATTTCTTTCCTTTTCTTCTTTGTTTTCTTTCTTTCTTTTCTCTACTAATCAATCAACTAATTCATTTACATGCCATTAATCACGAAACAAAGTTGAAATGACCAAAATACCCCTCCAGAATTGGTTTGACTTTTCTCTTACTTCTCAACAATTTTCTATTATATTTTTCTTTTAGTTCTCGAGATTTTTCTTAGTATTGTTCTATTGTATTTCATCTTGAAATTCGACATCTAAAGTCCCCAAAAAAATTGGAAAAAAAATATATTCGAAGTGTAGTAGAACAATGAGAAAGAGGAGACAAAGTTGGAGAAAAAAGTAGTAAAAATTTAAGGAAGGGAGACAAAACAAAAAAGAGAGAGAAAAGATGAGAGAAAAGCCAAAATTTTGGGAATAATAAAATTTAAATAGAAAATAAAAAATATTGATTTAAAATAAATATAGGGGGAAAGCAAAATTAATAAATTAATAAATTAATAATATTAATAATATTTGAGAAAGAGTATCCTATCCACCACCAACATTCCAATTAAGGAGAATTATATATTTAAAAATAATAATTAAAAAAATGATTTGGTCAATTATACGTGGCCCCCACCCTGTCATAACCAAAAAATAATAAATAATTAAAACTCCTTTTCTTTAATCCCATAAAACATTTTATATTTTTCTCCTTTTTTCTTTTCGTGTTCTTCAATGCCTCACATAATCATTAGTTTTTTACATACTTTTTTTAAAATTTATTTGAACGTACAAATTTCTTTCCTTTCTTTCTTTATTTATTTTTTTAAAATAAATGGGAGAAATTTTAGAGATCAAGATGATTAAAAATGTAGTAGAGAACAGAATTACCAGATGAAAGACGGCAGAGAGATTTTTGTGTATTAGCTAAATGAGTTGGACCAGGATTATATTGTCAAGAGAGATTCTTTGTAGCAATGATGAACAAAATAAGAGGTAAATTGTGTGAATATCTCGGTATTAAAGTAGACGGGAAAAGGGAAATGGAGGATAGAGTTTTCGTGCATGTATGAACGGTAAGAGTAATTTTTATTTTTATTTTTTTAATTTTCATTAATAGAAGCGGTTAATACAATGTATCCATGTCCACTATAATAGAAATTAAAACAAATAAACAAAAGGAAGCAAACCAGAATAGTTTTCTCAATAACGCCAACGCCACCGTCTGCCAACAGATAAATTTTATATAATTTTTTTTATTTAACACAAAATAAAACTAAATTAAAACACTAATTAAATAAAAATTGTATTGCATCAAATTGAAACAACTTTAAATTAAACTTGTTTATTATTCTTTTTTAAAAATAGTTATTTAAAAGTTTTTATTTTTTTAATAAAAACTTTATTATAAAAAATCCTAATGAATCAATATAATTTTTAAAAATTCTAAATTAATTAATTTATTTATATATATATATATTTTTTTTTTCATTTAATAGACCTTTCTAATTGTGAACTTTAAAAATAAAAAATAAAAATAAAAAGTGAAGTCTCCGAATGTTGGCGCGCTACAGAAGTAGGTACACCAGAGGCACTGTAGCCACCGTGAAAACCCAGAGGGCGATTTCCGTAATTTCCTCCTCTGCAATATCATGGGCGCGCTTCAGTGTTGACCATCCACGCGCCCATCCGCGCGCGTGAAACCCCATCGACCCTCCCCTGTTTCTCCTGAGGAAGAAGAAGAAGAAGAAAGGGGTTTGCGTTTTGTGTGTCCAGCTCATTAGTGAGCAGTGATCAGTCATCTCCTTGCTTCCTTCCCCCTTCACTGTGATCATTGCTACCAGAATCTTTCCACTCCCAAACAAACTGCAACTCCCCCAATTATTATTTCACACTTAAACCCCCCTTCCTTTCCATCCGCCATTGTTGCTCTCTTCTTCTCTGCAATGTCCCTTCCGTCCCCTTCCCTCTTTCTCCTCTTCTTTCCTCTCTTTCTTTCTCCCCTCTCCGCCGCATCTCACCGGACCTTCCTCCCCCTCCTCCGCCACCACCGCCACCTCCTCCACCAACCCTTTTTCCCATGGACTTCATCAATGCCTCCTACTCAACCTCCTTCTCTCTCTCCCTTGCCTCAACCTCAGCACCAACAGCCCAAGCTCCCCTTCTCCTCCACTTCCTACTCCTCGCCTCCCAAACCCTTTTTTCCCTCCTACCCTTCCTCGCCCCCGCCGCCTCCGACCCCACCTTCCACGGCGCTTCCTACGTTTCCGGCTAACATTTCTGCTCTTCTCTTCCCTCAGCCTACTTCTTCTTCCCACCACCTCCACCGCCACGTCTTTGCCATTGTTATCTCTCTGTCTCTTGCTTTCTCTGTTCTTCTTCTTCTCCTTGCTCTGTTCTTCTACTTTCGTAAGCGAAACCCACAAGTCTCTGCTACTGATAAGGCCTCCGGTACTGATAATCTCCGCCTCTACCCGCCGGGTATCGACACTTCCGATGGACTTCACAAGCACAGAACCTCCTCTACTACTACCTCCAAATTTCTCTATCTTGGGACTTTGGCTACTTCTCCAGAGATTGATGAGGAGGCTCCCGGAACTGTGGATGACGGTGCCGGCGGGATTGTGGAGTCGGTTTCTCCGGTGAAAATGGGATCCCCGGAGTTGAACCCCCTTCCGCCTCTTCCTCGCCGGAATTTCGCCCAAGATTATCAAAGGAATGTTGATGGTAATGATAAGGATGATGATGAAGATGGTGAGGACGAAGAGTTCTTTTCGCCGAGAGGGTCTTCCGTCGGCGGGAAGGAGAATATGGGGAGTAATAGAAGATTGAGCCCTGTGAAATTGTTTCAATATGTGGAAACTGATAATTTCTTGAGGAAAAGCTATAATTCGAGTTTGAATTCTGGTTCACCCTCTGTTTCTGTTCCCAATAGTCCTTCTCCGCCATTGATCTTCAGCCCCACCAGCTTAATCTCGAAATCGCCTGACTCCATTATCAGATTTCCTGTTCCTGTACGGCAGCCGACGCTTCCTGTACCACCATCACCGTCGTTGTCCTCTGCTTCTTCGCCACTGGGAGGTTCCGGAAACACCAAGAACTCGCCATCGAGAGACCTCAATTTGTCGGAGCTACATCGGCAGTTCTCTAATGGATATAGAATGGATCACCAACAACCATTTCCGGTGAAACTGCCACCACCTCCACCTCCACCACCGCCACCGCCGCCTCCAATGTATTGGGAGATTCCTCAATCTTCCAATAAGGAGCCAAATCTAGGTTGATAATTAGTACAAGACAACATTAATATATTAAATTATTGCTAAATCAAAAGCTGATAGGATTCTTTAATTCATGTTCTTAACAGGTCCACCCGTACTCACAGTGCCATCAAGACCTATACTCTCCCAGAACATAGCTCATATGTCAGCAGAGGAGCAATCAAACGCCATTGGAGATACAGAGCGAACGGAGGAAAATTCGAAGCCGAAACTGAAGGCATTGCATTGGGACAAAGTTCGAACGAGCTCCGATCGAGCCATGGTGTGGGATCAGATCAAATCGAGTTCTTTTCAGTAAGAAACTTATATTATGCTTCTTGAATTCATATTTTTGTTGTTCTGGATCATCCTTTTGAACTGTACTATGATTGCAGGTTGAATGAAGAAATGATTGAATCACTTTTTATGGCGAATAACAATAATTCAAATCCAAGCAGCAAAGAAAATGGTGGTGTTCGTCAAAACATGGCTTTAGGGAATCAAGAGAATCGTGTTCTTGATCCTAAGAAGTCTCAGAATATTGCAATTTTGCTGAGGGCACTTAATGTTACCATTGAAGAAGTCTCAGAGGCCCTTTTGGAAGGTATACTTTATCAAACTAGTCTGGTTTAATACATGAAACTGGTACATCTTCTGTTCATTGCATACTAGAATCTGTTGAAATCGTTTTATTGTAACAACCTAAGCTCACGTGTCTACTATAGTGAGGGTCTAAGTTCTACCCCGACCAGTTCATCGCACCGTTCGGTGGCTGGCTCTGATACCATTTGTAACAGCCTAAGCCCACCGCTAACAAATATTATCCACTTTGGCTCGTTACTTAGGTAGAGGTTTCTACATCCTTGTAAGTAATGCTTCGTTCCCCTCTCCAACCAATGTCGGACCTCACAATCCGCCCCCTCTTCTCAGCCTAAACTCATCACTTGTCCTCTTTGAGCTTTCCCTTCTGGGCTTTCCCTCAAGATTTTAAAACGCGTCTACTAGGGAGAGGTTTCTCCACCCTTGTAAGAAATGCTTCGTTCTTCTCTTCAACGACCGATGTGGGGTCTCACTTTTGTACCGTGATCAAATGAATTAGGACTTTTCCCATGTTGGCACATGTAAACTATAGTTAGTCTACATTGATTCAGGTGTCATTATTCCTGGTTTTGTAGGCATTGCATGTGCCAAACCCTGTTTGTTTCAATTATTTTGCTATGTTCATACAGGGAATTCAGATACTTTGGGTACCGAACTGCTCGAAAGCTTACTGAAAATGGCGCCAACGGATGACGAGGAACGTAAATTAAGAGAATACAAAGACGATTCGCCTTTTAAACTTGGCCCAGCTGAGAAATTCCTCAAAGTAGTTCTTGATGTACCTTTTGCATTCAAAAGGGTGGATGCTGTGCTTTACATTGCCAATTTCGATTCTGAGGTCGAGTACCTCGATCGGTCCTTCGAAACGCTCGAGGTAATTCTTACCCTTTCTACAGTCAACTTCTTGTTACTGGAAATTCTGTTTTTTCAAATTTATGGATTGTGCAAGAATATTTTGTGTTCTACACAGGCTGCTTGTAAAGAATTGAAAGACAGCAGAATGTTTCTCAAACTTCTTGAAGCAGTGCTCAAAACTGGGAACCGAATGAATGTAGGCACGAACCGAGGCGATGCTCATGCCTTTAAACTCGACACCCTTCTCAAGCTTGTCGATATCAAGGGCACGGATGGAAAGACGACTCTCTTGCATTTCGTAGTGCAGGAGATTATTAGAGCTGAAGGTTATCGACATTCCACCTCTGATCACAACCCGGCAAATGCTGATAAAACTCAACAATCTTCCTTAACAAATGATGTCGAATTTCGAAAGCTTGGTCTTCAAGTCGTTTCGGGTCTTAGCAGGGAGCTCTCAAATGTGAAAAAAGCTGCATTAATGGATGCCGATGTGCTTAGCAACGACGTAGAGAAACTCGCTAGAGGGATCACGAAAATCACTGAGGTCATAAGATTGAACGAAGAGATGTCGAAAGGAGGGAGTAAGTCAAATTTCTCGGCCTCGATGAACAGGTTCTTGGGGAAGGCAGCTGAAGAAGTAGCAAGGATAGAAGTCCGAGAGCGCATTGTCGTCTCCATGGTCAAGGAAATAACCGAATACTTCCATGGAAACTTAGCGAAAGAAGAAGCTCGACCGCTGCGTATTTTCATGGTGGTAAAGGATTTTCTTGGCATCTTAGATCAGGTATGCAAGGAAGTTGGAAGAATCAACGAAAGAACAATAGTCGGTTCGGCTCGACAATTTACGGGGCCTTCAAGTCAAAGTCTTCCATCAATTTTCCCGGGATTGTGCGAAAGTCAACGCTACGGTTCGTCTGATGATGATAGCTCATCTTCCTCGTCTTAGAACATGTTTGTTGGATGGATTATTTATGTTGTTTACAAGTTGGCATGAAACTGCTTTCATATTTTGGTTCAATAGTTTTGTCTGTAAATATGTTCATATCTTAACAGTTTCAGAAAAAGACTGAAAGTTTCATCTCCATTTGTTTTTCGCAACGCAAATTCATATCAAAACAGGTGTTCCATCTTCGATATAAATTTACCCCGTGTTCGGTATTGATAAAGTTTTAATTTATTTGAACTAAGCTCAACGAAATCGTACGAATTGGGTTGGATTGATCATATCGTCGAGTTTTTGAACACCATCCTACCTACTTAAACGACTTAAAAGCTTAGTTGAAGGAAGAAGGGAGTTGACCGTGTAGAAAACAAATAAGTAAAGTAATATATAGACTCGAGCGATCAATATCGGTAAATAATTACCGAGAAAAATGGTGGACGTGATTTTAAATTAATAAAACAAATTTGTAATTAGGTAGGGATGACAACCTTAAATTATGGTCATTTTATAATATTTGTTTCTTATTATCACATAAATGGGAGTACGAGTCATTTACTTCTGAAAGTGCAATAAAACAAGACTTCGAGTTCATATAAAGTGAATAAACACAAGACTTCGAGTTAGATGTATAATAACGTGTCAAATGTATAAAAACGTGTCAATGGATCGCTTATATTAAAACAAGACATTGAAAGTAAACACACGTGAAGTCAATAATTTGCCAAATCTTAATGAAACTTTGCAATGGTCGAAAAGAATAAAAATGGTTTTGAGTCGGAGATTAATCCAACGAAACTATATAATTTTTGGAAATATAAAATTGTAATATTTGAAATTTATAGTGAAATAAAATAATTATTTTTAAATTGTATGAATGTTCGAAAAGTAGAAGATTGTAATGACTCTAATTTTCTATCGAAATAGAGTTGATACCATATGCGTGACGTGACTTTTTTATGTGGAGACGTTTATTTAAAATAATTTATCAAACGATGTCATAAACTTAAACATTCGCATTAAAAACCTTAAAACAAAACAAATAAAAGATTAGAACAATGCCATAATCTAACCTAAAATCTAAGAAATAAGACTGCAACTACCGTAACACAAGTTCTATGGTCTTCAATGCGACACCGCCATCAACCGTACAGGGGTGTCTTGTTTTCTCTTAGGTGGTTTTCCAATCTGGGCAAGTTGGATGTGTAGTTTGTCTCTACATACGACCCACACATGCGAGCATGGGCTCGCTAGGTGGCCTCACACACTCCCTAGGCCTGCTGATCGAGCTAGCTCCTCTGGGTTGTAGCCAGACACTTGGAGGGAATAGTGACCGTCATTGCACCATGCTAAGCATGATGGTCATTTCAGTCTTAGAGTGTATGTGTCTGTACTCGTCATAAAGGGAAAGTATCCCAATGTACATAAACATACAATTATGCATGAGGTCCCTATATTTTCCTTGGTAATAAACATAACTTTCAAATCATAGCATGGGGTTGTGCTTCGTAGCTTTTCTTCCATTCAAAACATTTCATAGCATGTCATAGTCTAACATAACACATCATAGTACATCATGACATCTCAACATTATATAGCTTATCATGACATAATATAACATTTCATTAATACCATCATATTACTTGACATATCTGGTAAGAATACAATCATAACATCACATCCCAAAGCATATCACACATATGACACGTGCAAGACTATTGGGCAGGTGTTATCATACATAAACACAATTCTTCCAACTAGACCGATAGTAGAGCCACTTGGTTGGTCCAACCTTAGCTCAGGAATCCCACCATCATAAATTACCAACCTTAGATCAGAAATCTCACCATCATAAATTAGAGTTCTACCATGAGGATTGACTCACCTAATCTGTATAAAATAATTTAAAGCTAAGAAGTAGTCATGGCTGACCTAATTTTGCTTAAAATAATTCAAAGCTAAAAAGCAGTCATACTACCTTTACATTCAAGGGTTGAAATTAGTAAGAAAGGTTTGAATAGCTTTCAAAAGAGTTGAAAGTAGTAGAATCAACCATATTAAACTCAAGCCAGATTAGCCAAAATATCGGCTTGGAGCATTTAGAAAGTGTACTCTCCGACTGGATTCAAAGTAAGTGGGATGAAAGAAAGAAAGGACCTCCCTTTTATAAGTAGAGCTCAGCTATTGAAAGAAAGTAAGTTACTTTTGAAAGAAAGTAAGTTTGTGAATATTCAAGTCGATTCTGGCACGTACCATTTTAAGATGGAGTATTTTAAGTAACTTTTTATATATACCATTTTAAGATAAAGTATTCTAAGCCGTTTCTCGTACATACTTATAAGAACGAACGTCGTTTTAAAGAAAAAAAAGTAGGATCGTAACACCAAATTTTTTAATTTTAAATTCACCATTCCTACCATAAAATTTTCTTGTTGGGATACTCGAACAAATAATTAAGATTTTAGTAAAAAGTTAGTGTTAAAATTTTTCCATATATTTTTATATATTGAAAAATAACCTTAGAAATGTATTTTTGTAATAATTTTAAAAAATTTAGGTACAAAATGAATTTCCTATTTTCCTCTTTATCCCTTATTTTCTTAAAATTGGTTTAAACGATTATTACTTTCCCTTGACTAAACCCTACTTCACGTTCAGCCAGCCTCTACCGCCCATTACCAGTCACTGTACTCCGTCCCGCCGCCTCCTGCCCGCCGCCTCCTCCTCCCCCTCCCCCTCACATTCTCTCGCCCTCCCAAGGACTCAAGAGTCACATTTCTTTGTTTAATTCCCTCAGAAACACAGTGGTTCAGCCCCTAACCCGCGCCGTTCTTGAGATGGTGCTGCTGCCTCTCACTTTTCAGATTCCTAAGGTCTGATCTTTTTTTGTTTCTTTTTATTCTTTTTCGTTGGGTTATGCGCTTCATCCAAGGAGAAGAAAACTAATAATGTATCCCTCGCAAATTAGACAGAAAACACCGATTGAACCAACAAGTACAGAGGAACATAAAACAAACCAATTCTTGTATGAATCAGTAAATTTATAGGAGAAGTAATGTTTAAGAATGAACAATGCTTAAAAAGACCCTGTAGTTTTGTTGGCTATGAAAAACTTGTTGGAATTGAAAAGCTGTATTTGAAAACATTGAAACTATAGCAAACTATGGACAAACAAAATAGAAAACTTAACTTTTGATTTTAGTTTGATTGAATGACGTTGAGTCTTCTTGAAAATAGAAGAAACTATCCACGGAGAGAAGAAATTATTATCTATTTTTTAAAAAAATTTCATATGGAGTAGAGTTGGAAACAGAATTTTGAAGTATTAAATCCATACAAATCAGACCTATATAGAAGTATATTTAGGGGTTCCAACACGGGTTAGCTTTATCAATTATGGAGGTATATTTTATGATTTATGGGTTTTACTTTCTGTGCCTTGATTTGTCCTTTTTAGTTCAATCAAGTCTCTAGGTTTTGTATGGCCATGAAGAAGCCGGAAGAAACAGTTGTAGCTTCAAGTGATCGCTATGAGATGAGGATTCCACATGTGTTGAGTGTTGCTGGTTCTGATTCAGGAGCAGGGGCTGGAATCCAAGCGGATCTTAAGACTTGTGCTGCTCGTGGAGTGTACTGTTCCACTGTGATAACTGCTGTTACAGCACAGAACACCGTGGGGGTTCAGGTCATTATCACACACACATAATTATTATCCATATTTATTTGTTGGTGTATTTGTTTTGGCTTGAAAGGACAATGGGGAGGACTGGTGAATAAATAAATAATGTTCCTTGCCTGCCTGCTATGGTATAATGGGGTGTATAATGTTATTGTGAGTTTAGGATGATTTTTGAAAACAAGGTGCTTCTGAGTGAAAGCTTATCCTTTGTTAGCACTTTATTAAGTGCTATCCTGGGTATGTTTAGGAATGCTTTAGGCATGGTGAAAAACACCTTTTTCTTATGCTCAAAAGCATGTATCATAAATATCATGTTTGGGAGCAACAACAGATGCTTTTAAAAAAGTTAATAGTACTTATAATACTTGGTAAAAAGCACTTTTAGAGTGCTTTTGTCTAACTGGGAAGTACTTTATAAACACTTATTGATAGTGTGAAAGCAAGCATAAAGTAATCTTTCGTAAAGCAGTTCTTTTCAAAATGCTTACAGTACTTCATCCTTATTCTATAAGCACTCCTAAATACATCCGTAGTCCTTTTAATAAGTTTTCAAGTATCACTTCTAAGTATTTAACTCAAATTATGAAAACTTTGAAAATACTTTTGACAAGCCAGAAACACTTTTTACCTTTGCGAAAATCATCCTAAACTCACTCTTAGAATATACAATGCCCTTGAAGTTAGTTTTTGCTTTGTTCTCAATGAAATTAGCTGAAATGTTTTGTCCTAAATTATACTGCTTGTAACACAAATTTTATTTAAGACGAAGATGTACTAACTTTTTCAGGATGTAAACATTATGCCGGAGGGCTTTGTTTCAGAGCAGCTGAAATCTGTTCTCTCTGATATGCAAGTGGATGTGGTGAGTATAATTAAATTTTAAGTTAGGATTGCCTTGCAAGTTTTTTAGGAGCTCATATGGACAAGACTGTGGACAGTTCATGTATAGGATATTGAACAGGCTAGCTGTTATTGCTTTTTCAGTGCACGTACTAATATATACTTTATGTAAGCTGGAAAACACAGAAAGACTACTAATGATTACATTAATTCAGGTGAAAACAGGAATGCTACCTTCTACTGGCATCATTCAGGTTATACGTCAGCGCCTGAAGGAGTTTCCTGTTCAAGGTATAAAGTATTTCAGTAAGTTATTGGTGCATTTCTTTGATTTAATTATCGTTTTTTAAAGATTTTAATATGAATAAAGGCAGCTTTGGTGGTTGATCCTGTCATGGTGTCTACCAGTGGGGATGTTCTGGCTTGTCCTACAATTATTTCAGTGTTACAGTAAGTTGATTATCTGTTTATAGGGAGTATCATTAGTCCTTCAAACTAGTTCTTATGATAATTTCCTGCGCTTCCTGTTTGCATTTTTTAAATGTCCTCAGAATTAGTATATTGTTTTTTGGTTCAAAAGGACTCTGAAGCTTTTGGTATGGACTTCAAGCTTTTAGCGTTAAGGCTTACATCGAACGAACCTTTATAAGAACCTACTGAGGCTTGAAATTCTTATGCCTCATATAATAATTAGAAAAATAATACTATTTTATTGCCTATTCTCTCAAAATGTGAATGTTCACCTGTGTAAGTAATGCTTATAGCACCACAATTTATTCATGCTTTTCGCTGATGTCCATACATCCAAGTAAGGACTACATGAAACTCCCAACAATTTAATACTGTTTTTAATGGTATTGCTACTGTTTTTACTTTCACATGTTAGATTGAGTGATTTTGCAAAACCCCTTCGTTTGCAAGGGGACATCTTGTCCGTTTTTCCATATACTGTTTTGGAAGCTTTTTTTTAATAATGAAATTTCTTGCATGTTTCTTATAAAAAGAAGAGAGAGAGAGCGTGAAAAGGAGAAAAATCTTCTTGGTAGTAGCTTCTTCTTAAAGTTGCTGGTTTTTCTTGTTGAGAGAGGCTTTTAGTTTTGACTTGGCAAAACTTGTTAGTCTTTGTTTGGCTGCAATTACTCCCACAAATTTGCCTCACATTGGCCCCAAGGTGTGTCCTTGTTGGTAAGAAATTACAATATTGGAACCCCTCCCAAATCTTTAATTTAAATAGTGGGTTCTAGGGATCGAGAGAATTAATTTCCTTGCCCATCTACTAGAGCTGGGGCTGCGGGTTTTGCTGGGGATTAGAGTTGGTGGGGCCTGGATTCCCCAATTTACAGCCATAATTTGCTTAATTGAATGAAAATAATGCTTTTTCTTTAATCAAAATTCATGTCTGATCTTCATATGTTAGTTTTTCATAATTCTATGATACGTCTTTTGCTTTCAGGGATGAACTTCTACCAATGGCTGACTTGGTAACCCCAAATTTGAAGGAAGCATCTGCCTTACTTGGCGGTATGCCCCTTAATACAATTTCTGACATGCGTCATGCTGCAACGCTAATCCATCAGATGGGATCCAAGTAAGTTTTTAATCCATCACATAGCTTGCGTTCTTTTGTAATTCCATTTTATCAATGAAATGAAAATCAATGTTTCTCATGAAAAAAGAAGAAGAAATTTTATGCTACCTCTAGTCACAAGAGACTGACTTTGACACTCAATTTTCCTCATTGCCGCCTGCCTCCTAGCAGTAATGTTAATACCATTCTACTTAATTCAAAGAAGTTTTTTTAAGTCTAAATTATAAAAATACCCCTGAATTTTACTCTTTGTTTCAAAAGTTCAGAGGTGTCTTTTATAATTTAACCATTTTTAAAACTTTAATTCTATGGTTATTCGGATTACATTAGCGATCGCTAGTCATTCTCCCTCCTTTGCCACCCAATCTTCACCTTCTTATAGACCCATCGAATCTTCGCCCCCTTGCCTTCTCAATCCCTTGACCAACCCTCCTCAACAATCGCTAGCCATCCTGACCCCAATCCCTTCTTCCTTTCCCTCCTCATCAGCCAATTAACCTACCTCACTGCATTTACCAATTGGCCTCGAGATGACTACAAATTCCATGGAGTAATCAGGGACAAAAAAAAGGCTCAACGAAAATCGTGATTGGCGACGAAGAAGACAGGAGGTGTATCTGATATTGGGAGAAAACCCTTCATATTTTCCTTGACCCTTATGTTAACCTCCATCATATTCATCCGAGAGAAAGATTTAGTGGCTGTATCGATGTATCCTCCATGGGCATTCCAAATTTTCTTGAAGGATTCAAAAGATCATTTCTTGAAGGATATTTATCAATTGGAAAATTTCTGATTTTCATCCATCCCCACTGGGTAGGCACTGGAGGATCTTTAAGAAAGGACTCCATACTCAAATTTTCAAATCTTACCCTATAAGTTCCCACCTTATACCACCTATATTTCCCAAAGTAGTCTCTCGTTCTTTGCCTTCCTCCACGAGGAGTGCCCTATCAGGTTGAATGGGTCTAATAAACCCAAAATCATATACTTATTGTTAAAGAGCTCATAAAATCACATGCCCGTCATTATGAAAGTGCACAAAAGATAAAAGGATTGATCTCTGCTTGTTTCAGTGATTTTTAACCCTTTTCCACCCTCAATCAGTGATTGGTGCGCACCGTCGAGTTAGGCAGCAGGAGAGCATGGTAGGGAGGGGTGGGATTGGGTTGGGTATGTGAGAAGAGAGAGAAGGGAACATTTTTTTTCTCTTAAATCAAACAGAGTGAAAGCCAATTGGAGAGCTTTGTTGTAATTCACCAATAGTTGCTTGGAGTTTTTACTCCCGTGTTTCATCAACTAGTGAAATTGTTTCTTCTTCTTCTTCTTCTTCAAAATAATATAACAATAAATTAATAAAAATCTTTCTAGTTTTCTAACAACAAAATGTTGTAGGTGCACATGGGTGTCCATGAAATTAGTGAGGTGTCCACCAGTTGGCCTAAATGCTCAATCCATGGATATCAACGAAAGGAAGAAAAACAATGGGGTTTATAAAATTTTTGGAAGGAAGAAAAAAAAAAAGGGAGCTGCAAAAAGAGTGACGGAGGGAGGTTGAGAGAAGCAAATGTTTAGTTTAGGCTTGGGTTTACTCAAATAACAGCATCCAAATTTCTCTTAGAATTATTTGTTTATTTATTTTTCTAATTTCTTATTGATTTAAAACCCTAGCTAATTGGATCTAAGAACCCTTATCAACCCTTAGATATTCTAACCCATAAATCACAAATTCTAAAACCCCCAAATGAAGATGAGTTCATCCCAAATGATTGTAAGTATCGAGAATTCAATTTGAAGAATAAGACCTTTAGATCTAAAATATCCCAGAACTCTAAAATGACAAGGAATACCCCAAGGAAAGTTAGATCCGGATTATTTTATTGATCAAATATCTCAAGTATCACAAGGCAAGAAAACTTGTTTGAGATTTGAATCACTTCACCAGCAGAATCAATCATGTCAAGCTTAAATGATTCTAAGCATACAACCTAAACTATATAGAATTGCAAATCAACTTAGCCCTTGGCTAAGAGAAAGCATGAATGCTATTTTTACTATATTTTCTAAGTCTATCTTACAAAGACAACATGCATGGCTTTATATAGCCTCAAAATGAAACCCTTGACCTTTCATGAGGCATTTCAAAAGTTGTAACCTTCATACTTCATGGCTATAATTGGCCACTAAGGAAATGTATCCTAGAAACATCATAAATTTAGATTATCATCTACCAAAGAATTTGTAACCATCCAAGAATAAATGAAGTTCCACCTGACGTAGTTTCATTGTTGCACAATTGAAGTTTCATTGTTGCACAATTGAAGTTTCATTGTTGCACAATTGAAGCTTCATTGTTGCACAATTGAAGCTTGATTCTTCTTTAATGTGACATTAATTGCAACTTGAGCTTATCTCGTGGTAATTTGAACCACATTTTTTCACATCTTTCTGACATGATTGTTAGTTCTGCATGTTACAACTATTAAGATAATTTTGAGTTCAATTTTCTACCCAATTAAATTCAACCTTGCACATTTTAGACGCCCCCTCCGCTTCATACTACCATTTTTATCAATTTACTCCTGACTGATGCTGAAGAGCGTTATGTTTGATTTTAGAAATGTACTTGTCAAAGGCGGGGACCTTCCAGATTCATTGGATGCTGTAGATATATTCTTTGATGGTAAGTACAGTACAGATTGCATAATTCTGACAATTTGATATATATATTTTTTTGTTATGAAGGAAGCCCATCCACTGAATCCATATTTTTTTCATAGGCAAGGATCTGCATGAGCTACGATCTTCACGCATAACGACTCGCAACACTCATGGCACTGGATGCAGCTTAGCATCATGCATTGCAGCTGAGCTTGCTAAAGGGTCTTCAATGTTCTCAGCTGTTAAGGTAATAATCTACGGACACTTATTTTAAACCCACCAATAAGAAGATTAAAGTCTCAACGGTTCATAATACAACTTCCTATTGAATAGTTAAATAATTTTTTAAAAATAAACATCTTCAATTTGTTATAGGATAATAGTTGTTGAAAATAACGCTATATTCAATATGTATGCTCACTGACCTTGACAGATGATCAAGACGGGATGTTAAGAGTTACTTTAATGCTTTTTTTTTTCTGGCTTTTCATTGAAATGATGAAAAATAAAAAAATGTTCTAGGGATACAAACTCCCAAAGGGAGTGAAAAAGGGAAAAAGGAAAAAAAATACAAACAGTACATACAACCAAATAGAGATTAGTCAGGAAAATAAATAAATTTTTAAGGAACCAAGAACTTTCTCTGAACACTTGGAGAGCTTGCCAATGAATAATGAAACTGTGAATAAAACCTCTATCAAACACTGAAATTCGATAGATGCTTCAAAACTTCAAAAAGAAAACCAAGAATCGACCACAACCAACAACTCTTGAGCCAATTTTACTCGTGACACCTTCATCAACTCTTGAGCTTTGCAAGAATTACTAACCATTGTTAAAAGCTTTGTAAGAACGATCACCGACAAAGAAATAAAAAAATATCCTCATGCAAGTCAATTCAAATATTTCATGCAAGTCGATTCAAATATCCCAGTGAAGACAAAAAAAAACTTTGTAAAGCAAAACCATGACGTGGCTACCCTCTCGAGCTAATGGAGAGTCTTCTTGTCACAGTCCTGAAATAATAAGCCAAAAGTTTAAGAAAAAGAATCTACAAGAACATCAACCTCCCTACTGAAATCCATGGATGAATGAGTGATTCCACGCTGTTCAAACGTACCTGGGAGTCAACCTCAAACACGTCATTACATGGTGGTGAGTTCTTTTTCGAGTGAATGACTCCTCTCGTTAAACCTTGAGTGAAGTCAAAATGGTTGTTGAGGGGATAAGTGAAGGGGGAGGGTGGTAAGGCGACATTCTAATTGAATAAGAATTTAAAGAAGTTTCCTGGAAGCATGAATGGTAAGAAGAAAAAAGCACATCTTTTTTGTGAGAATAATGCAAATGATAGGCTGGAATATATAAACATTCTTCCCCTCCTTTTTAACACTTGTGGGCTTGGAAATCTCAATCCGTAATGGAGGCCTCTAGGATTCTCAATAAATGAGGGATATATCTTTCACAGTCCTATTTGATAATCAAGCTTTTAAAAGTTGTACTTATTTTTTCACCTTTCTTTACAGCATCTTTCCTAATGAAACATTTAAATTCACGACCAAATTCTATTTACAAACCCAAGGTTTTCAAAACTACTTTTTTATGCACTAATCAAAATATGGTTGCCACTCAATCCAATTTGGAGCTTCAAATTCTTTGGTTATTTGTTTTTTTCTTTTTCTTTTTTTTTGGATGAAAGAGACGTATCATTTCACTCCATATATATAATTTGAGTAATTCAAAACGCAATAGGCTTGGTTGTCGTTACCAGACTTGATGATTGTCCACAACTAAGGTTTTATTTATCTGGATCTTTACAGATAAGCAAACAGTTTATTGAAAGAGCATTGAGTTACAGCAAGGACATTAGCATTGGAAATGGACCTCAAGGCCCATTCGATCATCTATGTCGTCTTAAGAGTCGAGAACAAAGTTCGTATAGACAGGGGAGTTTCAATCAATCTGACTTATTCTTGTATGCTGTTACGGACTCGGGTATGAATAAGCGTTGGGACCGTTCTATCACAGATGCTGTTAAAGCTGCAGTTGAAGGAGGTGCTACTATCATTCAGATAAGGTTTGTCTACTGTTTTCCATTAATCAATTGTTGTTAGTTTGTTTGCTTAAAAATGTTTTCAGAAGTTCATACATATTCAAGTCATTACTTCAAATGTATTGAATTCCTTGTTGCATTTTAATACCTCTTAGCACCTTCTCAGTTGTTCAAAGGTTGAATGGCTTTAGAAACTTACCCATAAAGTGTAGGCTAAATATGCTCCCTCTATAGGCTAGCAATAGTGAGGTAGTAATCTTGGGTTAATAGAACCCGACTGTAAGATTTGAATCTCTTAACGTGTTGCATTATTGTTGACCGAAGTTATAAACTTGGTATAATTAAAACTTGTATTCAATTGTTAATTTGCTTCCAATGGTCGCATGATCTTATTTTTATGAACAGGGAAAAGGATGCTAAAACTCACGATTTCTTGGAAGCAGCCAAATCATGTATAGAGATTTGTCACACACACGGTGTTCCATTACTGATCAACGATCGTATTGACGTCGCACTTGCCTGTGGTGCTGATGGTGTACACATTGGTCAGTCCGATATTCCTGTTCATGCAGCTCGTAGCCTTCTTGGCCCTGATAAGATTATCGGTGTCTCATGCAAGACACCGGAGCAAGCGGAACAGGCATGGCTTGATGGTGCTGATTACATCGGGTGTGGTGGAGTTTATCCCACAAACACAAAGGCAAACAATCTGACTGTTGGGCTTGATGGATTGAAAAGGGTTTGCTTAGCTTCCAAGTTGCCTGTGGTTGCAATTGGTGGAATTAATCACAGTAATGCAGCGGCTGTGATGGAAATTGGTGTCCCAAATCTTAAAGGTGTTGCAGTTGTGTCGGCTCTTTTTGATAGGCAATGTGTTTTAGAGGAGACCTTGAAGCTACATGCAACATTAGTGGAGGCTACAGCATTATCACCTGCGAAATGAGTGAGTGAGGGACCATAGTGCAACGACACAGTTTCTTGATTTTGATGAAATCAAATGTATGAATAATTGTAATGCTTTGATTTTAGTAGAAAGGTTTTTGAAATAAATGTAATTGTCTCAATGTGATTATAATGTAACAAAAATTTAATTTCGTGATAATAAGCATGGTCATTATATATTCTTTAAAATAAGCATGGTTGATGGGGCGATTTAGCTGTGTTAAGCAAGTCGGGATCTGAGGTTGGTTGGGAGAATTTGATCCAAGTTGCTATGTAAAAGAGGTCTAGCATTATGTGGTGCTTTGTTGATCATGCTGTTCAAATTCAAACATGGAAATGGTACATACAATAAGATCGGTAGAAAAGATAACTCGTGGAGGCTCTTGAACCTAGGATGTCTCTCTATAGCCACTTGTTCCTTGTTCCAGATCCTGGCCTAAGGCTAATTGTGTCTATGGTTGATGTTATGGTACCACACTCTAAACTTGACCATAAGGAATAACAAAAAGGTTTTAGGACCTAGGTCTTAAGGTTCTATGTTATGGGTTTTGAGTTCTTGAACTCAAAAACTTATCCGTCTATTGGGTAGCCTTGGCTTATGCACTTGTGTGGTATGCACTTGTGTGGTCCCTAGCTCTAGGATGGGTTTAAGGAAAGTGGATCCCAATGTGTTGTCCGCTTCCACTCCATGCACAATACATAGCAGCTCCATGCACAATACATAGCATTAGTACTGGTCCTAAAACACTTCCCTAAAAAAAAATATGCTAGGTTACATGGTTGGTAAACAACATGAATTCGAGTATAAAAAAAAATCTATGTCCAAGATTTGAATAAAGACTCAGAATTTGAATTTGTTCTTTAACTGTCCCAATATTCTCCTATGTCTCATGCAACATAGTCCCAACGTCTCATGCCTGAGATTTGAATAAAGATCCAAAATTTGAATTCGGCATCCATCAAACTTGACATTCCCCTATATCCCTAGCGATATAGTATGAGTCCAAAATTTTGCAAAACAAAGCATCCTACAAAAAGCCTTAACAGGACATCCTACCTAAGTGAGAAAAAAATAAGATCATGATGTACCACATAGATGGGAGGTCTAGGGTGACTTGGGATATAAGGGAAGTCTGATAGAGTGGTACCTAGCTAACTGGGCGTCGTGTTAATCTTTGGGTTCGTGATTTTGACTTTAAGTGCCAATCATAAAAGGCTAAGGCACAACAAAAGCATATTATGTTCTATAAACTTCGTAAAGTCATACTTCCAAAGTATATTTATCATTTTCATGCTTAAACATGTATCATAAATTCATAATATTAGGTCATACTTTAAAATTTCATGCACAAATTTAGTGGGTTAATTTTATGATTTATGCAGTTTTAGGTTCTATTAGGTATTTACAGAGTAAAACGTTTAATTGAAGTTATAGGTTATTGACCTAACCCTTTCCTATTCACTTAATAATAAGTGAACATAACTTCGTACGACATATGTCTAAGGGGTTCTCTACGAAGTGCTTCATAAGAAAAGGCCATGACAAATTACTTGGTGAAGCCTAAGAGTCATTTCTAGCATGCTCCTTAACTCCAAGTTGCACCAAGTTCTTTCTTTGAGCAGTTTTTGTAGCTTTCAAATTCCTTTTAGTCTATGCATCTTGCCCTCCCAACACAATCTCATCTGCTAGCTAGATTCTAGTCATGAATTTTGAGTACAATACATGGTTTTGTTGGAAGGACTTTGGTCATAAGGTTTTGAGTTCTTGTGCATACTTCAATCTTGAGGACTGAGATTCTGAGTTCATGAGCATAGTTTTATTTCGAAGACATTTAGGTTTTGGATTATTAGTTCTTAGTTCTTGTTTCTTGTCCCTTGGACATTTTCCTTGGAGACTTGTAGGTTCCTATGTTGGTGAATAACGCGAACCTAATTTATGAGCAAGGTTTTATGCTTCCTCAACGACATAGTCTAAATCATGATACTTGTATCTAGGGCTACATGTATTCCCTTTTAACATAGTCTGTATGCTTGTGTCCAGGGCTTCATGTGCTCCCTATGAGATATTCTAAATACTTACCTCTAGAGCTTCATGTGTTCCCTGCAACATAGTATGAATACTAGGTCGAGAGGTTTATGTGTCCCCTACGACGTAGTCTAAGTCATGAGATCATGTTGCACCGCTCATTGGGAGGCCCTTAGAGCATGAGGTGAGTATGGGTAGAATGGTACCTAAGTAAAATTCAAGAAAAAAAAAATACTAGAATGTAGGTGGTTCTACAAACTACAACTTTACTGAAGAAATCGTCTGATTTGAGCCCTAAATTGAAAGATACAGACCCTAAATCGAAAGATACAAAAATATGAAGTTCAAGAAACCTAATTCTACTTTGCGATTTCGTCTAATAGGAGGAGAGATAAATTTTTTTGGCTAGGCTAGGGACACGCGTTGCCCATTACGTGGAGTCACGTGTTGAGCGTTGAGTGGAGCAACGTGGCTCCAGCCATTCTGTGACATGCGACATCGGCAACACACCGTTTGACCCGCAACCCGCCAATCAACCCAATCCAATCCGCAACCCAGTTGACTCACAGTCCAACCCGAGCAAACCAAACCTCTCCAAACTGGACAACGACTGCATATTTTCTGCTCGCACATGCCACTTGCGACTAGGACCATTCCCGGCACGTGAAGGCACATGGCCAGCGCATGTGAGTCTAATTTTCACCATTTGACTTCTGTTGGCCCGATTTTTCATCCTTATTTCAATTCTAACCTCATTGTATGTGAATAAGAATCTAAGGAAGAAAAATCATTATTTTTGGACACCCTATTTGTGTAGGAATGCTAAGCGAATGACACGCGTCAACCAAGTAAGTTACCATACGGTAGGAAGAAATACTTGTAGGAATCGCTTGGGTATGCATGCATACTAGTTTAATTACCTTAGGTGGTTAGATTTCCCAAAAAAAGAGCTTCGGTAATAAGATTTAAAGAATGGATGCGTAATGTGAAGTTAATCATGCTTTATGCTTCTGCTTAGTATGTATGTTCTTAATTTATGCACAAAAGAGGATGAGACATTTGTGAACTCTACGCTCCAGGTGTTGATGGATGATGTTGCCCCCATTGAGCATGTTTGCCTATTTTGCATGAACTTTGTATGATGTATCTAGATTTTTGATGTATGCACATCAAATTATTTATGATTTATTGTTATGTTGAGACTAGGGATTTGTGGTTAGAGTGACAAGTCACTATTTAGACCTAACTTTTTCGGTAGGAGCCTAACATATCACCACGACATGCGAACGACTTTAAGAGGTACCCTTAGGCTGAAAATTGTGTGAACGGTGTCATAGCTTCGTGGGGGACCAGGGGTTCCTGATTAGAATTCACTGCTCCTAGTTGTTTCGCATGGGAAACGTGAACCCCCGTCGTACAACTCACTTCCTAGGTAAGATACAAAGTAGTCTGATAAGTCATGCATGATGTAGCTCCTCATAGGTCACCACCGGTCATTCACAACTCAGCATAAGGAACTCTTAGGGTTCAAATGAAATGACGAAGAATCAAAATAGCCCCAAGGGGTTAAGACTAGAACCAGACGTCCTAGACCCAATGAGAAGTCCGTGTTTATCTGTTAAACCTAAAATGCGATGAGAGCCTACAAGTAGGTAGCTTACCGAATATAACTTTTATATTCATCCTTTCTATATCTTCTCTTTTCAGGTGCGTGAGGCGTCAGGTCAAGAAAAGACTTGTTGAGTGATGTGGATTGTCATAGAGGAAAACATGTCCCAAGGCGTCAATCCAATCTTTCTTTTTGTACACACTATCCTTCATGTTCTTCATTGTCAAAACGGATCACATATTGATTTCTTGTATTGCAACTTTCTTCTTATGAAATAAATGGTTTTTGAACTGATGTCTTCCTTTGAGTTTTCATGCACACACACTACACGTCATTGTCATTTTGAGTCATGACTCGTAGTAAAATATTGGGTCGTAACAAGATCATAACATTATTGGTATCTTTTAGATTAATTTCTAATGGTCTTATTATTTGTAAAGTTATTAAATCCATCCTATCACATGATTGAAACACTTGTACACATAAGAAATAGATTGAATTAGGTGTATTAAACAAAACAACATGCGATCTAAGCAATGTGCTTAGAAGTTAATAAAGTAATATTTAGCCACTAATATAGATATATATATATATAGTATCCAACTGGTCCGCGGGGCATCATGGCAAGGTGTCGACAACGGAAGGCAGGCCGAAAGGATCGGCGGAGAGGGGTGGGTTGAGGCCATGGTTTCAGGGGAGTCCTTCTTCAACGCCCTTTCCTCTCTTCCACATAAATATTCATTCTCCTCTTTCTTCTCTCTTCGGATTACTTTCCCTCCTTCCCATTTCCCTCTGCTTCCCATTTCCTCCTCCTAATCCAAATGCCTTTTCTTCCTCACCTTTGCGCCTAAATGCTCTTCTTCTTCGCGGGTATCTTCTTTTCTTTCCCCTTTTATTGCTTTTTCTTCCCATTGTTGTTGTTCGATTTGATTTGATGGAATGTAAGTTGTATTATTATCGATTTGGAATTGGAATTGGAATAGAGTTGTTTTCATCGTTTATTGTCAATCAGGTAATGTAAGACGTCGTTTTCGTTTCTCAATTTGGATGTGAGGAATGATGAGACGGACTAGGGATCTCTCGTACCTACAACTTGGCTTGTTGAATTGCTTAATCACATCTTGTGAAATGAAATGGATCCTGTTGTGATAATTGTTTCTTTATGTTTCTTTATTTCTTAATTGTCTGGAGCATGCTTGTTTCTTTTCTTCACTTCCTATTTCTGAGGAATCACTAACCTCATCTACGTGATATTCATAAGCTCTTATAATTTTAATAGCCCAATGTGGGACTCCTCCCCGCACTCCTCAACAATCATCTCTTCGAACAAAATACATTAGAGAGTCTCCCCTGTGACCTGGGTCCTCGAATAGCGTCTCCTTAATCGAGACTTGACTCCTTCTCTGGAGCACTAGAATAAAATACCCCACCTATTTGACAATTGAGTCATTTTTTACTACACCTTCAAGGCTCTCAACTTCTTTGTTCGACACTTAATAATTCCATTGACATAGCTAGGTTATAGACATGGCTCTGATATCATGTTAGGAATCACGGACCTCTACGATGGTATGATATTGTCCACTTTGAGTATAAGTTCCCATGGGTTTGCTTTTGGTTTTTCCAAAAGGCCTCACACCAATGGAGATGGTATTTCTTACTTATAAACGCATGATCTTCCCTTTAATTAGCCAAGTTAGGACTCCTCCCGGCCATCCACAACAGTACTTGATAGAATACTCTGTATGGTTGCTTTCCATAAAATGGGTTGTTCTGCATATTACTACAGTTGAGGTTTCCTTTTCAATGGGTAGGTTGAATGCATACCAAGATACATTGTTAAGTGGATGAGCGTTTTACCTCTTAGAATTGGTGGGTCCCCTCAGTTTGAGTGATTGTTTCATGCTTTAGTTTACTATTTAGAACTGTTCTATTTGTCTCCGAAATTAGACACTAAATTTTGTGCACAGGGGTTCTGTACAATTGTGGTGAACATTAAGAAATGGATGGAAATGGTGGGATGAAGTGGACTGGAATCCGCCATTTTGTGAGGCTGAAACAGACTCTCCAACACTGGCAAGCTGTCACAGTTAACCCGAAATCCCAAGCATCCAATAAAAATCAAAGCCAAAGCCAAAATCATAATCGTGGGATCCTTTCACCAGCAATCAACAAAAGGCTGATGAATGCCATGTGTTGTGATTCGGATGAGGAGAGCTGCCAGAGCCCTGAGCATCTATCCGATGTCCCGAAAGGGTACTTGGCTGTTTATGTTGGGCCGGAGCTTCGTAGGTTTATCATTCCCACCAGCTATCTTAGCCATTTGGTGTTCAAGGTGTTGCTGGAAAAGGCAGAGGAGGAGTATGGATTCGATCACAGTGGTGGGCTCACACTCCCATGCGAGATCGAGACCTTCAAATACCTTCTCAAGTACATGGAGGTTCAGCAGCTCGATGATCATCCTGATGAGCAGACCCCAGGTAAAAAAAGAATCCTCAACCTTCCCATATCATCATCTTTTATCAAGTTCTTGCAGTGAATTCCATTAGCAAAGTTCATATATTATATGAATTGCATGAAGATTATATTGAGAAGAATGAGGCAGCTTACATAGAAAAATGATGCATATTTGGTTTGGTTGCTGCAGCTGAGAGTTCTTTAAGCATGGAAGGATAAAAAAGGTTGTGATGAACAGCAATGAGGGCTATTGGGAAAGCCGGATGGATGTCAGATATACTGTGAAATTGATGCGTTGTGGTTTTGGTTTGAGAGTCAGAAACATTAGTAGGGATGTTTGTTTGTGTTTAATTAGTTAGAAAAGTGGAGGATGGATTAAATTAATATTACCTTTTCTTTTCTTTTGTTTTTTTTTTTTTTTTTTTTTTTTTTTTTTTTGCTTTTGGGAGGGAATAATAATCAATTAATTACCCTTTCAAGGGATATGAACTTCAATTTGCTTCCCTGTATTTGAATGTGAAGCACATGATTGTTTTATTATAAATAATAATAATAATATCCACCGTCTAATTCAGCCCTAAATGTGAATGTGGATTTTACAACCTTTCTTATCCTCCTCCATCTCGGGTCGGGTTGGGTTATACAAAAATGTGTCAACTTGTATCGTTATCGTTCTTAAATTTTCAATTTTATCAATTTCATTGACTTGTACCTCGAACTTAGATAAATATTACTTATACATTGAATCTCTTAATTTATGAAAAATCATAACAAGACATAAAAATCAAAGGATGGCTTCGGAAAACTCTATAAAGGGAGTGCGAGAAGTAGGCATTAAAGGGAATGAAGAACTCTTTATCTTTGGAGAAGTAGGCATTAAAGGGAATGGAGAACTCTGTAAAAGAACTTAGGACAAACCGTAATAAGAACACAAAAACTCTACTTTTGTAGGAACCTTAGCTTTACATGTCTTCTCAATGTAGTCCAACAATTTAAAAGTTCTCCTACATCCCACGAGATTTTCTACAACTCGAACACAAAACCAAGGCATGTGAGACCTTCAATTGAGCCAATAACAAATACAGGGTAGAAACAAAAGGCGGTCACAGCTCAAAGTAGAAGTCCAAACACAAGCTCAAAAGACGTAAGAAAACACAGACAAAACAAAATTGAAGTAAAACACTACTTTTAACTAAGCCCACAGCTCAATCCTCTTCTTCTTCATCTCCATCTCCGCCAGCAGCCTTTTTCGCAGCCGCCTTCTGGTTCTTTCTCTTCACCCGTCCAGGACGTCCGCCTCCAAATGGACTTGTGAGAGAGAAGTCTATGTGCTTTTGGGAATCAACCCTCACCATGAAAGAGGGGATGTTAACTACCTGCCTCCCTACCCTATCAAGGCAAAGAAGAAAAATGTGCTATATGTATTGAGCATCATCATGAACTAGAACGATGCAAGCAACAAAACGGCAGAAGAAATGTTGTTTACAAGCATTAATCAAGCAATATATTTGAGTTAAACTGTATATGAACTCTATTTCATTCTGGGAAAAAGATGGATAGTGAGGCACCCTACCTTATATGCTTCTGCCTGATGAGCACTCTAGCGTGGTGGATAGATTTTGCCATTCCCGACTTGAACACAAGGGTTTGGAGACGACGCTCAAGGAAATTCTCGACAGTAAGTGCCAAGACATAATCGAGCTTGTTTTGGCTTTCATCCAAAAGACCATACCTGTTCATCCTCCTAAGCAGGGCCTCTCCCTCAAAAATTCTTCGTGGATTCTTTTCATCAAGCGTCAAAAGCATCCTGGCATTATTTCGGATTCGGCTCAATGCATATTGAACACGCCATAGCTCTCTTTTACAACGAAGCCCATATTCACCTACAAGTTTGAGCTCTGCATCCAGACGCTCCTTTTCATAAGGGCGCCGAGGTTTCTTGAAGGTCTTCCCATCTATATAATGACAAATCCACAATTCAGTGATCCTAGGTCTATATAAAAGCAGGAAGAAGCAAACATCACCCAAGCATTATTGTTTTTCAAACATTTTTCTGTAACATTTACAGCCACTATCGTCATTGATTTTATAACACCCTAGAAGGTCGAGTCCAGAAAGTGAAACTTACAATGGCATCCAGTTCCAGCTTAAAACAGTCGTAAAAATGTATTGAGCTACAAGAATCTAAGCCTAGAAAATCTGAGATTATGCAATTTAATATGATGAAACCGTAGGTTCCCAGATTGAAATGAAGCAATTAAGAGAAGAAATTGAAAGGAAAAAATAGATGGTAAATTGAGCATACTCACAGTTCCTGTAGAAAGAGACGTGGACCATGGTATGCTCTCTGCTAGGGCTTCAACCAAGCGGAATGGTGGAGGTTGAAGAGGGAGGAGCTAGGGTTTAATTGTATTTTTTATTTTTTTATTTTTCGTTTATAAATAAAAGTGGAGAGGAGAGTTGGGAAGTGGGCTGGGCCGAAGTGGGTTGGGCCGAAGTGGGCTGGGCCGAAGTGTGAGATGGACTCTTACTGTTCAAGGGATACGAGTTTGAATTTTAATAAGGATTATTCATCTTTTGAATATAATTGTTTATTATGATATTTTCTAATAAAATTACGTGTATTTCTCGGATATATTCCTTAATAAAATCATGTCTCTATTCAATAAAAATAATTAATTCTTACTTTAAATAGTTTATAATTTGAATTTACAGGTTCATGTATATAGGACCGTGAAGGAACAAGATTACCAGATAGAAAATTTCGATGAATTCAACTCCAAATTCAGGATGATCTTAAAGTTTTCAGGGTCGGTGGAGCCGGGTTATATAAAGAAGACTTGGAGATGATTTTCCTTCCTTTATTGACCCATGGTTGGGCATGATGGTACTGCCCTTATAATCCTACGATTGATTTAAGATTTAGAAGTTTGGTATTGATTATTTGGATACATATACGATGATTAAACCTATCGGGACATGATGAAATCCATTTGATATAAATTTAGAAATATGACAAGTATATTAGACAATTTAGTTCGGCAAATTATTATGCCCTAATTATGACCCATGATTAGTGTCGGTGATTTGATTGACTTATTACTATAAGAGGACGATAAGGGTTTCGCTAACTAGATCCTAATTTGAGCTTGTCCTAACTGAGGAGGATTTGCCTAGCATACACTGGGTTAGACTCCCTATTTGATAGTACATTTGAGTTACTATTAAGGAGGCATGTTGCTTAATAGGGAATCTACCTGGACAAACAGGTGCATGCATTCGTACTTATGATGATACATGATATAAATCAAAACATTTCAATCATGCCATATGAATTTTAAGGAAGGATTCTTGGATGATTATAAATTTTGGGTAGATAATAATTTATAATTATTGTATTTTATTAATATATTTTAAGATTTTTAATTTACTCTTAGGTTACATTTACACTATGGCTAATTATGACTATAAAGTATAAAGTTACCACTCTTGAAATGTCTCCTAAAGTTAAAGATTTCATTTTTTTAGGCTATATAAAGTCATGCATGTTGTCTTTGTAAAGGAGACATGAAAAATAATATAATAAAAAGAGCCTTTATGTTTTCTTTTAGCTTGCAATTCTATATTAGTTTAGATTACATGTTATAATTCTTCAAACTTGACCTGATTCATCTTTCTTGTAGAGTGATTTGAATTTTAAATAAATGCACTCGCCTTGAGATATCTAATCAATAATGTAATTCAAGTATTATCAATAAGGTAATTCAAATCTTACTCTTCTTTTGGGGTGAAATCAAATTGATTTGGGGCTTTTAGCATTTGTGAACTAGGAGTTTGCATATCCAGGCACTTTTGTGGTCCTTAGATTCAACTTCCCAAAGATGATTGAATTTCAATTTCTTTGTGGTGACATTAGATATTCTAAGATGATTGAGGTTAAGTACCAAAATGACTTTAGGTATTTTAAGATCAAAAGAGATTACTCTCTTTCTCCTTATAGTGGAAGTAAGATGATTTTATTAAGAATTAAAACAAAGCATTTAATAGAAGATTAAATCTTTACCTTTGTAGAAATCATGGGTTGCAAGCTTCCCAAAGTGTATTCAAACCGTGCAAGAGTTCCTCCAAAAATCTCCAGATTAATACTTGTGAAAGCCTCTTGAAAGAAAGTCCCCTAGAACTTGGTCAACACTAACGTGTACTTCAAATCTTGAAAACTCGCTTCACAAGCCTTAGTCCACACAAACGAGATACCCCTCTTGGTCAATTGTGTGAGCGGTGATGCTATCTTAGCAAAGTCTAGCATGAAGCGTCATAGTATACTGCTAATCCCAAGAAATTAGGTACTTCGGTAACTGTAGTCATTGCTAGGCTAGGGAGCCTGATGATTATTTATAGCTTATTCAAGCGTTATACATAGTAAAGCTATATTTGGTAAATGACATATAAAGTAAATTGTCATCTAGTATAGTAAAGGTAGGGTAGATAGTTATATATAGTAGATGGTTATATCTGGTAAAACTATATATAGTAAGCTAAACCATATATATCTCCTCGGGTAGAGCTTTGAAAATCTAGTATTCGTTGTATTCTCTCTGTACATACTTGAAGTCATCAATATAAATCCTTTAGCAGAGCTCCTCTTGCATTTTCTCTATCCTGTTCTTTGTGTTCATCTAGATCGAGTGTGTACGTTGTTGTGCGATCCTAACAACTGGTATCAGAGCTAGGCGAAATTCACCACGATCTGTGAAGATGAAAAGTTCAAAGATTGAAATTGAGAAGTTCGATAGATCCGATTTTGGTTTCAGAAAGATGCAGATTGAAGATTATCTGTACCAGAAAGATCTTCGCGAACGCCTATTGGGGGTGAAGTCGGATACCATGACTACGGAGTAGTGGAAGCTCAAGGATCGACAAGCCTTAGGGCTGATCCGGTTGACGCTATCCAGAAATGTGGCGTAACATCATTAAGGAGAAGACAATATCAGATCTGTTGAAGGCGCTGTCGAATATGTATGAAAAACCGTCGGCTATGAACAAGGTGTATTTGATGCGAAAATTGTTCAATCTACAATGTCTGTGGGTGGATTTGTTGTTGATCATATAAATGAATTCAATATGATCGTAAGTCAACTGAGTTCGGTGAAAATTAATTTCGAGGATGAAATTACAGCATTGATTTTGATGTCATCTTTACCCGAATCGTGGAATACTGTTGTTGCTGCAATTAGTCATTCTCGAGGATCTGATAAACTAAAGTTTGATGAAAATCGAGATGTAGTTTTTAGCGAAAGTATTCACAAACGAGAAATTGGGAATTCATTTGGTAGTGCTCTCAGTGTTGACCAACGGGGAAGAAGTAAACCAAAGGGTCCAAACAAAGGGCGATCAAAATGAAAGAACTGAGAAAAAAACTCCAAATAAATCAAACGTAACGTGTTGGAATTGTGGAGAAAAATGTCACTTTCGGACAGATTGTACTAGCCAAAGAGGAAGCAGAATCACAAATCTGGAGATGATGATGATTCTATAAATTCAGCCGAAGACATTGGGGATGCTCTAATCCTCAGTGTGGGCAGTTCGATTGAATCCAGGATTTTGGATTCAGGTGTATCTTTTCATTCGTCTCCAAATAAAGAGTTGTTCCTGAATTTCAAGTCTAGAAATTTCGAGAAGGTGTATCTTACCGACAACAAAGATTTGGAGATTAAAGAAAAGGGGATGTTTGCATAAAAACTCCAGTAGGAAATCATTGGACATTAAACGATGTCAAATATATTTCTGATCTCAAGAAGAACCTGATCTCTATTGGTTAGTTGGACGGCACATGTTATGCAACAAAGTTAGGGAAGAGTTCATGGAAGATTATGAAGGGTGCTGTGGTGGTAGCATGTGACACAAAATCTGGAACCTTATACACCACTGCAGGGTGTATGAACATAGCTGCTGTTGCTAAGAGTGCTTCAAATTCAAGTCTATGACACAATAGACTTGGACATATGAGCGTGAAAGGAATGAAGATGCTGGCTGCGAAGGGAGTTTTCGAAGATCTGAAATCTGTTGATGTGGATCGTTGTGAGAACTGCGTTATGAGCAAGCAGAAATGAGTTAGCTTCACAAGGACTGCTAGAGAATTTAAGAAAGTGCGGTTGGAAATGGTCCACTAAGCAAGTGGGAGTTGAGCTTGAGTTGCAGGGAAACTCACCTAGTGATGTTGTGGCATATACTCATGAAACTCCTAAGACTACTGCTGAGGAACCAGATGTGGAGCAAGGTTTCAAGACCACGAAGCAAGTTGGAGTTGAGCTTGAGTTGCAGGGAAACTCACCTAGTGATGTTGTAACAGATACTCATGAAACTCCTGAGCCTACTGCTGAGGATCCAGATGTGAAGCAAGGTTTCAATACCACGAAGCAAGTGGGAGTTGAGCTTGAGTTGCAGGAAAACTCACCTAGTGATGCTGTAGCAGATACTCGTAAAACTCTTGAGACTACTGCTGAGGAACCAGATGTGGAACAAGGTTCCAAGACAACGAAGCAAGTGGGAGTTGAGGTTGAGTTGCGAAAAAATCACCTAGTGATGTTGTAGCAGATACTCAAGAAACTCCTGAGACTGTTGCAGAAGAACCAGCGGTAGAGCAAGTGACACCTGAACCGGTGTTGGATCATCTAGTACTATCAGAGTACCAGATATGTATGTATCTTCATTACACTATCTGTTGCTAATGAAAGGGAACCAGAGCCCTTTGATGAGGCCCTACAGTTGGAGGATACAACCAAGTGGGAGAAAGTCATGGATGATGGGATGTCTAGGCTTCAAAAATGTATTGTACTGAGGCTGAGTATGCGACAATAAGTGAAGTTGAAAAGAAGACGATATGGATGACTGACTATCTGGAAGAATTGGGCAAGAAGTAGCACGAAAAGATTCTTTATAAAGATAATCAGAGTGTCATACAGTTTGTGAGAAACCCGCTATCACTTAAAGATAAAACACGGAAGAAGATACCATTTCATTTGTAGGTTAGTGGAAGATGGTGATGTGTTTTGAGAAGATAGAGGGTGCAAAGAATCCAGCAAACATGTTGACAAAATGTGTTGATGTTGGAATATTGAGATTGTGCAAAGTCTTGATTGGTATAGTGCAGTGAAGATGCTCATGATCGTTTGAGAATGATGGTTGACTAGATCAGTCTCGAAGAATTTTTAGGTTATTAGTCAACCGTTATATACAGTAAAACTATATTTGGTAAATTACATAAATAGTAAATAGTCATAAATAGTAAAAAGTTATATATAGTAGATAGTTATATACCATAGATGTTATATTTGGTAAAGCTATATATAGTAAGCTAAACTATATATATATCCTCTTAGAAAGTATGCTTTGTACTATTTTTCTACATACTTGAAGTCATCAATATAAATCCTTTAGCAAGAGTTCTCTTTGCATGTTCTCTATCCTGTTCTTTGTGTTTATCTAGAACGAGTATATGCGTTGTTGTGCGATCCTAACAGTGAGGCAAGCCCACTTGGTGACTGCTTCAACCATTGTGGGGTCCACTAAAATCCTATCCTTTGACACCATATGCCCTATAAATGAGACTTGTTGTAGGCATAGTTCACACTTAAAGAACTTGACATACAATCTATTCTCCCTCGAAATAGTTAGGACTTTTTAAAGATCTAACTTGTATTCCTAATCCATTTTTCAATACACTAGAATGTCGTCTATAAACACGATAACAAACGTGTCTAGACACTCTTTGAATACTCGATTCATCAACTTCATAAATATACATGGGCATTGGTGAATTCGAACAGACTTGTATTATATCAAAGTCATCATGTTTATTTCTTTTATCGTGTTTTTCTATGTCTTTTGGCCCCGACTTTTATAGGTCCTTGGTTCGACCTCCTAATGAGAATTGAGGTCCTTGCACGCCTTATGAAGGTGTCTTCATTCTTGTTTGGGATGTGTATTGGAAAATTAGATACATCGTAGTATTTTAAACGAAAGATGCTAAGAGCAAGTGAGGGAAGGGTTATCTTGCTTTCAATGTCCACCTTGTACACCTCCCAATATATCTTTTGAGCTTTTTGCATTACTCCACCCAATAGACGAATATCCTGTTTCATATAATCCAACAATTCCCTCTTATTATTAATCAGATCCTCTACTTTCAGTTTGTCATATGGGATTGAGATAGAGCCTTTTGGTCCAAGATCTGGGCAAAGATTGTTCCCAAGGGAGCTCAGTTTGCCAGGGAGTAGATTCAAGGAGCCTCTGAAGCGGAATAACATCTTCTTACCGTAATAGACTGCTAACTCGTAAAGCCTATTGTTCCTCATCAGTGGTTTAAGCTTCAAGCTCACCTTCCGTCTTTTTCGTGTGGCTAATCGACTTTTTGATGTGTAATCAACATTGCGGATTACCCACATAACTGATTACCCAGACAATTCAAGAGGAGAAAGAAAGAGGCTTTAACACCACAATGAAGATTACCCACAATTCTTATTAATAGAAAGAAAAAGAAAAGATAGAGAACCTCTTTACACCATCTCATTAAGGATCAAGATCAGAGACAGAACTCAGGAAAATGAAATTGCCTTAGTTATAAAACCAACAATCAAAATTAGAATTATGAATCATCTAACTGTGATTTAATCTCTTTGTATCTCTCGGAAATCTCACTTTCTTTACGATTTAATTGATCATTCAGAGTCTTATTTTCTATCTGTAGTTGTATTAACTCATACCATAGAAATTCGATAATTGATTTTCCAATGTGATCTAGGGAAGACAAGTCTTTTATATTAATTGGGTCTGTATCAACCCAGACATCTTATCAACTTAATGAAATCATCCCACGATAGACGAAACACTGAAAGATAGACCGGTGGTGACCTCTATTTACGTCGTTCTCCAGACAAGGTAAGCGAACCGCAGTTCCTTACTCTGATCAAATGCTGGAGGAGACTGGATCATCACATGGTTGGGACACCTGGAAAAAATGAACAGGCGCTATAATTTTTGCCGGAAGAGTTATACTGTCTTAACCATGGATGAGAATGAGAAGATAACGGGTGATATTCCACCGACATAATTCGTTGGAGTGGGCTCCCTTAGGTCTTTGTATTCCTCTTGACAGACCTTCGGGAGACGGGATCGGGTGAAATAGCACTGAATGAATCTCGCTTTAGGATAGGGGTTTATACAATCGGTATTTAGCGGGTGGTGTATCGACTTTTGGCAATGGTGGTGTATCGAGTTTTTGGTATGGAGGATTTGGGTATGGAGGATTTGCTGTGTAATAGTACATTGCTTATTACCCACAAAACCACCTTCGGTGTCTTTGGTGTGGTGGTGTATCGAGTTTTTGGTATGGAGGATTTGGTATGGAGGATTTGCTGTGTAATATTACATTGCAGATTACCCAGAATCAGGAAAGAGGCTCATCTCGCACATATTTTGCTGTAAATTTTCTAAGTATTTTTCCTAAAATTTTCTGTTATAAAAAGTTATAAATTGTTCATAGACATGTTTAATGACATGCATATTTTCTATTACTTATTTAAACGATTTTTATTTCATGTCGATTTTTATTTAACTATGCTTAAGTTTTCAAATTATCAAACTATTTAGAGATCAATTAAAAGTCACAATTAGCCTAACAACAAGTATATATTCAAAAATAATGAAAATTATGAAAAATTTAAAATATTGTAATTAAATAGAAAAGAGTTAGAAAATATATCACTATAGTTTATAAAATGGGTCAGACAAACTTCATCCTCCAAATGCCTATTGAGAATTTGAATAAAAAACTTCTCAACCCTTTCCAAGAATCAAAGAAAAATCGCTACAATGCTCTTTTTACGAGTTCAAGAACAAACTCAATCATTTCTACATCTTAGGTAAAACCGCTGCAATGTTCTTTTTAAGGGTTCAATAACAAACTCAATTTATTCCATGATTTAAGATCAAATCGTTAAACTGCTTTGTTTATTAGTTAAAAGTAAACTCAATTGTTCCATTACACCACTTGCCCTTCGCGTCCCTTCTTCTCAACGTGTTCGCGCGGGCCATGCGTGCTTGGGCGAGAGTAGTACTAAATTGGGTGACCACTTGGGAAGTCCTCGTGTTGCACCCCTTTTTTTATTTCTTTTGCTCGTTATTTCAATTTCTCCCCGTTCTTTTCTTCCTTTCATTACAAATGGCAACCACGCCCACGCCCATCGCGTATCTTTTCCCCGACATGTCCGCGCGGGTCCCGCCGGCCGTTCCCAGCACGTGCGTGCACCCACCGTCGCCCCGATCATGCCCACCCCGCATGCGTTAAATGCAATTTGTGCGCATGGCATGTCGGGTGCGATCATACCAGCACTAATGCACCGGATCCCATCAGAACTCCGCAGTTAAGCGTGCTTGGGCGAGAGTAGTACTAAGTTGGGTGACCACTTGGGAAGTCCTCGTGTTGCACCCCTTTTTTATTTTTTATTTCTTATTTCTTTTGCTCGTTATTTCAATTTCTCCACGTTCTTCTCTTCCTTTCTTTACAAACGGCAACCACGCTCACGCCCATTGCATTTTTTCTCCCCGACGTGTCCGCGCGGACCCCGCCGGCTGATTCCAGCACGTGCGTGCACCCACCGTTGCCTCGATCATGCCCACCCGCATGCGTTAAATGCAATCTGTGCGCATTGCATGTCGGGTGCGATCATACCAGCACTAATGCACCGGATCCCATCAGAACTCCGCAGTTAAGCGTGCTTGGGCGAGAGTAGTACTAAGTTGGGTGACCACTTGGGAAGTCCTCGTGTTGCACCCCTTTTTTATATTTCTTTTGCTCGTTACTTCAATTTCTCCCCGTCCTTTTCTTCCTTTCTTTACAAATGGCAACCTCCCCCGCTCCCACGCTCACGTCCATCGCGTTTCTTCTCCCTGACGTGTCCGCGCGAGCCCCACCGGCCGTTCCCAGCACGTGCGTGCACCCACCGTCTCCTCGATCATGCCCACCCCGCATGCGTTAAATGCAATTTGTGCGCATGGCATGTCGAGTGCGGTCATACCAGCACTAATGCAACGAATCCGATCACAACAACGCAGTAAAGCGTGCATGGGCGAGAGTAGTACTAAGTTGGGTGATCACTTGGGAAGTCCTCGTGTTGCACCCATGTTTTATATTTCTTTGGCTCGTTATTTCAATTTCTCCCCGTTCTTTTCTTCCTTTCTTTACAAATGGCAACCTCCCCCGCTCGCACGCTCACGCCCATCGCGTTTCTTCTCCCCGACGTGTCCGCGCGGGCCCCGCCGCCCGTTCCCAGCACGTGCGTGCACCCACCGTCGCCTCGATCATGCCCACCCCGCATGCGTTAAATGCAATTTGTGCGCATGGCATGTCGGGTGCGATCATACCAGCACTAATGCACCGGATCCCATCAGAACTCCGCAGTTAAGCGTGCTTGGGCGAGAGTAGTACTAAGTTGGGTGACCACTTGGGAAGTCCTCGTGTTGCACCCCTTTTTTATATTTCTTTTGCTCGTTACTTCAATTTCTCCCCGTCCTTTTCTTCCTTTCTTTACAAATGGCAACCTCCCCCGCTCGCACGCTCACGCCCATCGCGTTTCTTCTCCCCGACGTGTCCGCGCGGGCCCCGCCGCCCGTTCCCAGCACGACGCTCACGCCCATAGCGTTTCTTCTCTCCAACGGTCGTATGCGTTAAATGCAATTTGTGCGCATGGCATGTCGGGTGCGATCATACTTGCACTAATGCACCGGATCCCATCAGAACTTCGTAGTTAAGCGTGCTTGGGCAAGAGTAGTACTAAGTTGGGTGACCACTTGGGAAGTCCTCGTGTTGCACCCCTTTTTTATATTTCTTTTGCTCGTTACTTCAATTTCTCCCCGTCCTTTTCTTCCTTTCTTTACAAATGGCAACCTCCCCCGCTCGCACGCTCACGCCCATCGCGTTTCTTCTCCCCGACGTGTCCGCGCGGGCCCCGCCGCCCGTTCCCAGCACGTGCGTGCACCCACCGTCGCCTCGATCATGCCCACCCCGCATGCGTTAAATGCAATTTGTGCGCATGGCATGTCGGGTGCGATCATACCAGCACTAATGCACCGGATCCCATCAGAACTCCGCAGTTAAGCGTGCTTGGGCGAGAGTAGTACTAAGTTGGGTGACCACTTCGAAGTCCTCGTGTTGCACCTCTTTTTTATATTTTTTTTGCTCGTTATTTCAATTTCTCCCCGTTCTTTTCCTCCTTTCTTACAAATGGCAACATCCCCTGCTCGCACGCTCACGCCCATCGCGTTTCTTCTCCCCCGACGTGTCCGCGCGGGCCCCGCCGCCCGTTCCCAGCACGTGCGTGCACCCACCGTCGCCTCGATCATGCCCACCCCGCATGCGTTAAATGCAATTTGTGCGCATGGCATGTCGGGTGCGATCATACCAGCACTAATGCACCGGATCCCATCAGAACTCCGCAGTTAAGCGTGCTTGGGCGAGAGTAGTACTAAGTTGGGTGACCACTTGGGAAGTCCTCGTGTTGCACCCCTTTTTTATATTTCTTTTGCTCGTTACTTCAATTTCTCCCCGTTCTTTTCTTCATTTCTTTACAAATGGCAACCTCCCCCGATCGCACGCTCACGCCCATCACGTTTCTTCTCCCCGACGTGTCCGCGCGGGCCCCCCGGCCGTTCCCAGCACTTGCGTGCACCCACCGTCGCCTCGATCATGCCCACCCCGCATGCGTTAAATGCAATTTGTGCGCATGGCATGTCGGGTGCGATCATACCAGCACTAATGCACCGGATCCCATCAGAACTCCGCAGTTAAGCGTGCTTGGGCGAGAGTAGTACTAAGTTGGGTGACCACTTGGGAAGTCCTCGTGTTGCACCCCTTTTTTATATTTCTTTTGCTCGTTACTTCAATTTCTCCCCGTCCTTTTCTTCCTTTCTTTACAAATGGCAACCTCCCCCGCTCGCACGCTCACGCCCATCACGTTTCTTCTCCCCGTCGTGTCTGCGCGGGCCCTGCCGGCCGTTCCCAGCACGTGCGTGCACCCACCGTCGCCTCGATCATGCCCACCCCGCATGCGTTAAATGCAATTTGTGCGCATGGCATGTCGGGTGCGATCATACCAGCACTAATGCACCGGATCCCATCAGAACTCCGCAGTTAAGCGTGCTTGGGCGAGAGTAGTACTAAGTTGGGTGACCACTTGGGAAGTCCTCGTGTTGCACCCCTTTTTTATTTTTTATTTCTTATTTCTTTTGCTCGTGTTGCACCCCTTTTTTTATTTTTTGTTATTTCAATTTCTCCCTGTTCTTTTCTTCCTATCTTTTCAACAAATGGCAACCTCCCCCGCCCCCGCTCACGCCCATCGCGTTTCTTCTCCCCGACGTGTCCGCGCGGGCCCCGCCGCCCGTTCCCAGCACGTGCGTGCACCCACCGTCGCCTCGATCATGCCCACCCCGCATGCGTTAAATGCAATTTGTGCGCATGGCATGTCGGGTGCGATCATACCAGCACTAATGCACCGGATCCCATCAGAACTCCGCAGTTAAGCGTGCTTGGGCGAGAGTAGTACTAAGTTGGGTGACCACTTGGGAAGTCCTCGTGTTGCACCATTATTTATTATTTTTTATTTTTTATTTCTTTTGCTCGTGTTGCACCCCTTTTTTTATNCGTCTACCCACCGTTGCCTCGATCATACCGCTCTACATGCGTTAAATGCAATCTGTGCGCAATGCATGTCGGGTGCGATCATACCAGCACTAATGCACCGGATCCCATCAGAACTCCGCAGTTAAGCGTGCTTGGGCGAGAGTAGTACTAAGTTGGGTGACCACTTGGGAAGTCCTCGTGTTGCACCCCTTTTTTATATTTCTTTTGCTCGTTACTTCAATTTCTCCCCGTCCTTTTCTTCCTTTCTTTACAAATGGCAACCTCCCCCGCTCGCACGCTCACGCCCATCGCGTTTCTTCTCCCCGACGTGTCCGCGCGGGCCCCGCCGCCCGTTCCCAGCACGTGCGTGCACCCACCGTCGCCTCGATCATGCCCACCCCGCATGCGTTAAATGCAATTTGTGCGCATGGCATGTCGGGTGCGATCATACCAGCACTAATGCACCGGATCCCATCAGAACTCCGCAGTTAAGCGTGCTTGGGCGAGAGTAGTACTAAGTTGGTCACTACTTGGGAAGTTCTCGTGTTGCACCCCTTTTTATTAATTTTTTATTTTTTANTCCCCGCCGGCCGTACCCAGCACGTGCGTGTTGAGTTATGGAATCTGCTCCCTATATTTATAGCTTGGTCAACGGCTATATCCGGGAAAGCTATATTTGGTAAAGCCATATATGGTAAAGCTATATCCGGTAAAGCTNTATTTCTTTTGCTCGTGTTGCTCCCGTTTTTTTTTTATTTCTTATTTCTTTTGCTCGTTATTTCAATTTCTCCCCGTTCTTTTCTTCCTTTCTTTACAAATGGCAACCTCCCCCGCTCGCACGCTCACGCCCATCGCGTTTCTTCTCCCCGACGTGTCCGCGCGGGCCCCGCCGCCCGTTCCCAGCACGTGCGTGCACCCACCGTCGCCTCGATCATGCCCACCCCGCATGCGTTAAATGCAATTTGTGCGCATGGCATGTCGGGTGCGATCATACCAGCACTAATGCACCGGATCCCATCAGAACTCCGCAGTTAAGCGTGCTTGGGCGAGAGTAGTACTAAGTTGGGTGACCACTTGGGAAGTCCTCGTGTTGCACCCCTTTTTTATATTTCTTTTGCTCGTTACTTCAATTTCTCCCCGTCCTTTTCTTCCTTTCTTTACAAATGGCAACCTCCCCCGCTCGCATGCCTACGCCCATCCCGTTTCTTCTCCCCGACGTGTCTGCGTAGACCCCGCCGGCCCTTCCCAGCACGTGCGTGCACCCACCGTTGCCTCGATCATGCCGCCCCGCATGCGTTAAATGCAATCTGTGCGCATTGCATGTCGGGTGCGATCATACCAGCACTAATGCACCGGATCCCATCAGAACTCCGCAGTTAAGCGTGCTTGGGCGAGAGTAGTACTAAGTTGGGTGACCACTTGGGAAGTCCTCGTGTTGCACCCCTTTTTTATATTTCTTTTGCTCGTTACTTCAATTTCTCCCCGTCCTTTTCTTCCTTTCTTTACAAATGGCAACCTCCCCCGCTCGCACGCTCACGCCCATCGCGTTTCTTCTCCCCGACGTGTCCGCGCGGGCCCCGCCGCCCGTTCCCAGCACGTGCGTGCACCCACCGTCGCCTCGATCATGCCCACCCCGCATGCGTTAAATGCAATTTGTGCGCATGGCATGTCGGGTGCGATCATACCAGCACTAATGCACCGGATCCCATCAGAACTCCGCAGTTAAGCGTGCTTGGGCGAGAGTAGTACTAAGTTGGGTGACCACTTGGGAAGTCCTCGTGTTGCACCCCTTTTTTATATTTCTTTTGCTCGTTACTTCAATTTCTCCCCGTCCTTTTCTTCCTTTCTTTACAAATGGCAACCTCCCCCGCTCGCACGCTCACGCCCATCGCGTTTCTTCTCCCCGACGTGTCCGCGCGGGCCCCGCCGCCCGTTCCCAGCACGTGCGTGCACCCACCGTCGCCTCGATCATGCCCACCCCGCATGCGTTAAATGCAATTTGTGCGCATGGCATGTCGGGTGCGATCATACCAGCACTAATGCACCGGATCCCATCAGAACTCCGCAGTTAAGCGTGCTTGGGCGAGAGTAGTACTAAGTTGGGTGACCACTTGGGAAGTCCTCGTTGCACCCCTTTTTTTTATTTTTTATTTGTTATTTCTTTTGCTCGTTATTTCAATTTCTCCCCGTTTCTTTACAAATGGCAACCTCCCCCGCTCGCACGCTCACGCCCATCGCGTTTCTTCTCCCCGACGTGTCCGCGCGGGCCCCGCCGCCCGTTCCCAGCACGTGCGTGCACCCACCGTCGCCTCGATCATGCCCACCCCGCATGCGTTAAATGCAATTTGTGCGCATGGCATGTCGGGTGCGATCATACCAGCACTAATGCACCGGATCCCATCAGAACTCCGCAGTTAAGCGTGCTTGGGCGAGAGTAGTACTAAGTTGGGTGACCACTTGGGAAGTCCTCGTGTTGCACCCCTTTTTTATATTTCTTTTGCTCGTTACTTCAATTTCTCCCCGTCCTTTTCTTCCTTTCTTTACAAATGGCAACCTCCCCCGCTCGCACGCTCACGCCCATCGCGTTTCTTCTCCCCGACGTGTCCGCGAGGGTCCCGTCGGCTGTTCCCAGCACGTGCGTGCACCCACCGTTTCCTCGATCATGCCGCCCAACATGCGTTAAATGCAATTTGTGCACTTGACATGTTGGGTGCGATCATACCAGCACTAATGCACCGGATCCCATCAGAACTCCGCAGTTAAGCGTGCTTGGGCGAGAGTAGTACTAAGTTGGGTGACCACTTGGGAAGTCCTCGTGTTGCACCCCTTTTTTATATTTCTTTTGCTCGTTACTTCAATTTCTCCCCGTCCTTTTCTTCCTTTCTTTACAAATGGCAACCTCCCCCGCTCGCACGCTCACGCCCATCGCGTTTCTTCTCCCCGACGTGTCCGCGCGGGCCCCGCCGCCCGTTCCCAGCACGTGCGTGCACCCACCGTCGCCTCGATCATGCCCACCCCGCATGCGTTAAATGCAATTTGTGCGCATGGCATGTCGGGTGCGATCATACCAGCACTAATGCACCGGATCCCATCAGAACTCCGCAGTTAAGCGTGCTTGGGCGAGAGTAGTACTAAGTTGGTTCCACTTGGGAAGTCCTTGTGTTGCACCCGTTTTTTTTATTTTTTATTTGTTATTTCTTTTGCTCGTTATTTCAATTTCTCCCCGTTCTTTTCTTCCTTTCTTTACAAATGGCAACCTCCCCCGCTCGCACGCTCACGCCCATCGCGTTTCTTCTTCCCGACGTGTCTGCGCGGGCCCCGCCGGCCGTTCCCAGCACTTGCGTCTACCCACCGTTGCCTCGATCATGCCGCTCTGCATGCGTTAAATGCAATCTTTGCGCATTGCATGTCGGGTGCGATCATACCAGCACTAATGCACCGGATCCCATCAGAACTCAGCAGTCAAGGGTGCTTGGGCGAGAGTAGTACTAAGTTGGGTGACCACTTGGGAAGTCCTCGAGTTACACTCCTTTTTATTATTTTTTTACTTCTTATTTCTTTTGCTCGTGTTGCACCGCTTTTTTAATTTTTTATTTCTTATTTCTTTTTCTCGTTATTTGAATTTCTCCCCGTTCTTTTCTTCTTGTCTTTTCAACAAATGACAACCTCCCTCGCCCCCGCTCACGCCCATCGCGTTTCTTCTCTTCGACGTGTCCGCGCGGGCCCCACCGGCCGTTCCCAGCACGTGCGTGCACCCACCGTCGCCTCGATCATGCCCACCCCGCATGCGTTAAATGCAATTTATGCGCATTGCATGTTAGATGCGATCATACCAGCACTAATGCACCAGGTCTAATTACAACTTCGCAGTCAAGCGTGCTTGGGCGAGAGTATTACTAAGTTGGGTGACCACTTGGGAAGTCCTCGTGTTGCACCCCTTTTTTATATTTCTTTTGCTCGTTACTTCAATTTCTCCCCGTCCTTTTCTTCCTTTCTTTACAAATGGCAACCTCCCCCGCTCGCACGCTCACGCCCATCGCGTTTCTTCTCCCCGACGTGTCCGCGCGGGCCCCGCCGCCCGTTCCCAGCACGTGCGTGCACCCACCGTCGCCTCGATCATGCCCACCCCGCATGCGTTAAATGCAATTTGTGCGCATGGCATGTCGGGTGCGATCATACCAGCACTAATGCACCGGATCCCATCAGAACTCCGCAGTTAAGCGTGCTTGGGCGAGAGTAGTACTAAGTTGGGTGACCACTTGGGTGCACCCCTTTTTTTATTTTTTTTTCTTATTTCTTTTGCTCGTTATTTCAATTTCTCCCCGTTCTTTTCTTCCTTTCTTTACAAATGGCAACCTCCCCCGCTCGCACGCTCACGCCCATCGCGTTTCTTCTCCCCGACGTGTCCGCGCGGGCCCCGCCGCCCGTTCCCAGCACGTGCGTGCACCCACCGTCGCCTCGATCATGCCCACCCCGCATGCGTTAAATGCAATTTGTGCGCATGGCATGTCGGGTGCGATCATACCAGCACTAATGCACCGGATCCCATCAGAACTCCGCAGTTAAGCGTGCTTGGGCGAGAGTAGTACTAAGTTGGGTGACCACTTGGGAAGTCCTCGTGTTGCACCCCTTTTTTATATTTCTTTTGCTCGTTACTTCAATTTCTCCCCGTCCTTTTCTTCCTTTCTTTACAAATGGCAACCTCCCCCGCTCGCACGCTCACGCCCATCGCGTTTCTTCTCCCCGACGTGTCCGCGCGGGCCCCGCCGCCCGTTCCCAGCACGTGCGTGCACCCACCGTCGCCTCGATCATGCCCACCCCGCATGCGTTAAATGCAATTTGTGCGCATGGCATGTCGGGTGCGATCATACCAGCACTAATGCACCGGATCCCATCAGAACTCCGCAGTTAAGCGTGCTTGGGCGAGAGTAGTACTAAGTTGGGTGACCACTTGGGAAGTCCTCGTGTTGCACCCCTTTTTTATATTTCTTTTGCTCGTTACTTCAATTTCTCCCCGTCCTTTTCTTCCTTTCTTTACAAATGGCAACCTCCCCCGCTCGCACGCTCACGCCCATCGCGTTTCTTCTCCCCGACGTGTCCGCGCGGGCCCCGCCGCCCGTTCCCAGCACGTGCGTGCACCCACCGTCGCCTCGATCATGCCCACCCCGCATGCGTTAAATGCAATTTGTGCGCATGGCATGTCGGGTGCGATCATACCAGCACTAATGCACCGGATCCCATCAGAACTCCGCAGTTAAGCGTGCTTGGGCGAGAGTAGTACTAAGTTGGGTGACCACTTGGGAAGTCCTCGTGTTGCACCCCTTTTTTATATTTCTTTTGCTCGTTACTTCAATTTCTCCCCGTCCTTTTCTTCCTTTCTTTACAAATGGCAACCTCCCCCGCTCGCACGCTCACGCCCATCGCGTTTCTTCTCCCCGACGTGTCCGCGCGGGCCCCGCCGCCCGTTCCCAGCACGTGCGTGCACCCACCGTCGCCTCGATCATGCCCACCCCGCATGCGTTAAATGCAATTTGTGCGCATGGCATGTCGGGTGCGATCATACCAGCACTAATGCACCGGATCCCATCAGAACTCCGCAGTTAAGCGTGCTTGGGCGAGAGTAGTACTAAGTTGGGTGACCACTTGGGAAGTCCTCGTGTTGCACCCCTTTTTTATATTTCTTTTGCTCGTTACTTCAATTTCTCCCCGTCCTTTTCTTCCTTTCTTTACAAATGGCAACCTCCCCCGCTCGCACGCTCACGCCCATCGCGTTTCTTCTCCCCGACGTGTCCGCGCGGGCCCCGCCGCCCGTTCCCAGCACGTGCGTGCACCCACCGTCGCCTCGATCATGCCCACCCCGCATGCGTTAAATGCAATTTGTGCGCATGGCATGTCGGGTGCGATCATACCAGCACTAATGCACCGGATCCCATCAGAACTCCGCAGTTAAGCGTGCTTGGGCGAGAGTAGTACTAAGTTGGGTGACCACTTGGGAAGTCCTCGTGTTGCACCCCTTTTTTATTTTTTATTTCTTATTTCTTTTGCTCGTTATTTCAATTTCTCCCCGTTCTTTTCTTCCTGTCTTCTCAACAAATGGCAACCAACCCCGCCCCGNGCGGGCCCCGCCGACCGTTCCGAGCACGTGCGTGCACCCACCGTCGCCTCGATCATGCCGCCCCGCATGCGTTAAATGCAATTTGTGCGCATTGCATGTCGGGTGCGATCATACCAGCACTAATGCATCGGATCCCATCAGAACTCCACAGTTAAGCGTACTCGTGCGAGAGTATTACTAAGTTGTGTGACCACTTGGGAAGTCCTCGTGTTGCACCCCTTTTTTATATTTCTTTTGCTCGTTACTTCAATTTCTCCCCGTCCTTTTCTTCCTTTCTTTACAAATGGCAACCTCCCCCGCTCGCACGCTCACGCCCATCGCGTTTCTTCTCCCCGACGTGTCCGCGCGGGCCCCGCCGCCCGTTCCCAGCACGTGCGTGCACCCACCGTCGCCTCGATCATGCCCACCCCGCATGCGTTAAATGCAATTTGTGCGCATGGCATGTCGGGTGCGATCATACCAGCACTAATGCACCGGATCCCATCAGAACTCCGCAGTTAAGCGTGCTTGGGCGAGAGTAGTACTAAGTTGGGTGACCACTTGGGAAGTCCTCGTGTTGCACCCCTTTTTTATATTTCTTTTGCTCGTTACTTCAATTTCTCCCCGTCCTTTTCTTCCTTTCTTTACAAATGGCAACCTCCCCCGCTCGCACGCTCACGCCCATCGCGTTTCTTCTCCCCGACGTGTCCGCGCGGGCCCCGCCGCCCGTTCCCAGCACGTGCGTGCACCCACCGTCGCCTCGATCATGCCCACCCCGCATGCGTTAAATGCAATTTGTGCGCATGGCATGTCGGGTGCGATCATACCAGCACTAATGCACCGGATCCCATCAGAACTCCGCAGTTAAGCGTGCTTGGGCGAGAGTAGTACTAAGTTGGGTGACCACTTGGGAAGTCCTCGTGTTGCACCCCTTTTTTATATTTCTTTTGCTCGTTACTTCAATTTCTCCCCGTCCTTTTCTTCCTTTCTTTACAAATGGCAACCTCCCCCGCTCGCACGCTCACGCCCATCGCGTTTCTTCTCCCCGACGTGTCCGCGCGGGCCCCGCCGCCCGTTCCCAGCACGTGCGTGCACCCACCGTCGCCTCGATCATGCCCACCCCGCATGCGTTAAATGCAATTTGTGCGCATGGCATGTCGGGTGCGATCATACCAGCACTAATGCACCGGATCCCATCAGAACTCCGCAGTTAAGCGTGCTTGGGCGAGAGTAGTACTAAGTTGGGTGACCACTTGGGAAGTCCTCGTGTTGCACCCCTTTTTTATATTTCTTTTGCTCGTTACTTCAATTTCTCCCCGTCCTTTTCTTCCTTTCTTTACAAATGGCAACCTCCCCCGCTCGCACGCTCACGCCCATCGCGTTTCTTCTCCCCGACGTGTCCGCGCGGGCCCCGCCGCCCGTTCCCAGCACGTGCGTGCACCCACCGTCGCCTCGATCATGCCCACCCCGCATGCGTTAAATGCAATTTGTGCGCATGGCATGTCGGGTGCGATCATACCAGCACTAATGCACCGGATCCCATCAGAACTCCGCAGTTAAGCGTGCTTGGGCGAGAGTAGTACTAAGTTGGGTGACCACTTGGGAAGTCCTCGTGTTGCACCCCTTTTTTATATTTCTTTTGCTCGTTACTTCAATTTCTCCCCGTCCTTTTCTTCCTTTCTTTACAAATGGCAACCTCCCCCGCTCGCACGCTCACGCCCATCGCGTTTCTTCTCCCCGACGTGTCCGCGCGGGCCCCGCCGCCCGTTCCCAGCACGTGCGTGCACCCACCGTCGCCTCGATCATGCCCACCCCGCATGCGTTAAATGCAATTTGTGCGCATGGCATGTCGGGTGCGATCATACCAGCACTAATGCACCGGATCCCATCAGAACTCCGCAGTTAAGCGTGCTTGGGCGAGAGTAGTACTAAGTTGGGTGACCACTTGGGAAGTCCTCGTGTTGCACCCCTTTTTTATATTTCTTTTGCTCGTTACTTCAATTTCTCCCCGTCCTTTTCTTCCTTTCTTTACAAATGGCAACCTCCCCCGCTCGCACGCTCACGCCCATCGCGTTTCTTCTCCCCGACGTGTCCGCGCGGGCCCCGCCGCCCGTTCCCAGCACGTGCGTGCACCCACCGTCGCCTCGATCATGCCCACCCCGCATGCGTTAAATGCAATTTGTGCGCATGGCATGTCGGGTGCGATCATACCAGCACTAATGCACCGGATCCCATCAGAACTCCGCAGTTAAGCGTGCTTGGGCGAGAGTAGTACTAAGTTGGGTGACCACTTGGGAAGTCCTCGTGTTGCACCCCTTTTTTATATTTCTTTTGCTCGTTACTTCAATTTCTCCCCGTCCTTTTCTTCCTTTCTTTACAAATGGCAACCTCCCCCGCTCGCACGCTCACGCCCATCGCGTTTCTTCTCCCCGACGTGTCCGCGCGGGCCCCGCCGCCCGTTCCCAGCACGTGCGTGCACCCACCGTCGCCTCGATCATGCCCACCCCGCATGCGTTAAATGCAATTTGTGCGCATGGCATGTCGGGTGCGATCATACCAGCACTAATGCACCGGATCCCATCAGAACTCCGCAGTTAAGCGTGCTTGGGCGAGAGTAGTACTAAGTTGGGTGACCACTTGGGAAGTCCTCGTGTTGCACCCCTTTTTTATATTTCTTTTGCTCGTTACTTCAATTTCTCCCCGTCCTTTTCTTCCTTTCTTTACAAATGGCAACCTCCCCCGCTCGCACGCTCACGCCCATCGCGTTTCTTCTCCCCGACGTGTCCGCGCGGGCCCCGCCGCCCGTTCCCAGCACGTGCGTGCACCCACCGTCGCCTCGATCATGCCCGCCCCGCATGCGTTAAATGCAATTTGTGCGCATTGCATGTCGGGTGCGATCATACCAGCACTAATGCACCGGATCCCATCAGAACTCCGCAGTTAAGCGTGCTTGGGCGAGAGTAGTACTAAGTTGGGTGACCACTTGGGAAGTCCTCGTGTTGCACCCCTTTTTATATTATTTTCTATTTCTTATGTCTTTTGCTCGTTATTTCAATTTCTCCCCGTTCTTTTCTTCCTGTCTTTTCAACAAATGGCAACCTCCCCCGCCCCCGCTCACGTCCGCGCGGGCCCCGCCGGCCGTTCCCAGCACGTGCGTGCACCCACCGTTGCCTCGATCATGCCGCCCCGCATGCGTTAAATGCAATCTGTGCGCATTGCATGTCGGGTGCGATCATACCAGCACTAATGCACCGGATCCCATCAGAACTCCGCAGTTAAGCGTGCTTGGGCGAGAGTAGTACTAAGTTGGGTGACCACTTGGGAAGTCCTCGTGTTGCACCCCTTTTTATATTATTTTCTATTTCTTATGTCTTTTGCTCGTTATTTCAATTTCTCCCCGTTCTTTTCTTCCTGTCTTTTCAACAAATGGCAACCTCCCCCGCCCCCGCTCACGTCCGCGCGGGCCCCGCCGGCCGTTCCCAGCACGTGCGTGCACCCACCGTTGCCTCGATCATGCCGCCCCGCATGCGTTAAATGCAATCTGTGCGCATTGCATGTCGGGTGCGATCATACCAGCACTAATGCACCGGATCCCATCAGAACTCCGCAGTTAAGCGTGCTTGGGCGAGAGTAGTACTAAGTTGGGTGACCACTTGGGAAGTCCTCGTGTTGCACCCCTTTTTATATTATTTTCTATTTCTTATGTCTTTTGCTCGTTATTTCAATTTCTCCCCGTTCTTTTCTTCCTGTCTTTTCAACAAATGGCAACCTCCCCCGCCCCCGCTCACGTCCGCGCGGGCCCCGCCGGCCGTTCCCAGCACGTGCGTGCACCCACCGTTGCCTCGATCATGCCGCCCCGCATGCGTTAAATGCAATCTGTGCGCATTGCATGTCGGGTGCGATCATACCAGCACTAATGCACCGGATCCCATCAGAACTCCGCAGTTAAGCGTGCTTGGGCGAGAGTAGTACTAAGTTGGGTGACCACTTGGGAAGTCCTCGTGTTGCACCCCTTTTTATATTATTTTCTATTTCTTATGTCTTTTGCTCGTTATTTCAATTTCTCCCCGTTCTTTTCTTCCTGTCTTTTCAACAAATGGCAACCTCCCCCGCCCCCGCTCACGCCCATCGCGTTTCTTCTCCGCGACGTGTCCGCGCGGGTCCCGCCGGCCGTTCCCAGCACGTGCGTGCACCCACCGTTGCCTCGATCATGCCGCCCCGCATGCGTTAAATGCAATCTGTGCGCATTGCATGTCGGGTGCGATCATACCAGCACTAATGCACCGGATCCCATCAGAACTCCGCAGTTAAGCGTGCTTGGGCGAGAGTAGTACTAAGTTGGGTGACCACTTGGGAAGTCCTCGTGACGTGGCCCTTTTTATATTATTTTCTATTTCTTATGTCTTTTGCTCGTTATTTCAATTTCTCCCCGTTCTTTTCTTCCTGTCTTTTCAATCACGCCCATCGCGTTTCTTCTCCCCGATGTGTCCGCGCGGTCCCCGCCGGCCGTTCCCAGCACGTGCGTGCACCCACCGTTGCCTCGATCATGCCGCCCCGCATGCGTTAAATGCAATCTGTGCGCATTGCATGTCGGGTGCGATCATACCAGCACTAATGCACCGGATCCCATCAGAACTCCGCAGTTAAGCGTGCTTGGGCGAGAGTAGTACTAAGTTGGGTGACCACTTGGGAAGTCCTCGTGTTGCACCCCTTTTTTATATTTCTTTTGCTCGTTACTTCAATTTCTCCCCGTCCTTTTCTTCCTTTCTTTACAAATGGCAACCTCCCCCGCTCGCACGCTCACGCCCATCGCGTTTCTTCTCCCCGACGTGTCCGCGCGGGCCCCGCCGCCCGTTCCCAGCACGTGCGTGCACCCACCGTCGCCTCGATCATGCCCACCCCGCATGCTTTAAATGCAATTTGTGCGCATGGCATTTCGGGTGCTTTCATACCAGCACTAATGCACCGGATCCAATCAGAACACCGCAGTTAAGCAAGCTTGGGCGAGAGTAGTACTAAGTTGGGTGACCACTTGGGAAGTCCTCGTGTTGCACCCCTTTTTTATATTTCTTTTGCTCGTTACTTCAATTTCTCCCCGTCCTTTTCTTCCTTTCTTTACAAATGGCAACCTCCCCCGCTCGCACGCTCACGCCCATCGCGTTTCTTCTCCCCGACGTGTCCGCGCGGGCCCCGCCGCCCGTTCCCAGCACGTGCGTGCACCCACCGTCGCCTCGATCATGCCCACCCCGCATGCGTTAAATGCAATTTGTGCGCATGGCATGTCGGGTGCGATCATACCAGCACTAATGCACCGGATCCCATCAGAACTCCGCAGTTAAGCGTGCTTGGGCGAGAGTAGTACTAAGTTGGGTGACCACTTGGGAAGTCCTCGTGTTGCACCCCTTTTTTATATTTCTTTTGCTCGTTACTTCAATTTCTCCCCGTCCTTTTCTTCCTTTCTTTACAAATGGCAACCTCCCCCGCTCGCACGCTCACGCCCATCGCGTTTCTTCTCCCCGACGTGTCCGCGCGGGCCCCGCCGCCCGTTCCCAGCACGTGCGTGCACCCACCGTCGCCTCGATCATGCCCACCCCGCATGCGTTAAATGCAATTTGTGCGCATGGCATGTCGGGTGCGATCATACCAGCACTAATGCACCGGATCCCATCAGAACTCCGCAGTTAAGCGTGCTTGGGCGAGAGTAGTACTAAGTTGGGTGACCACTTGGGAAGTCCTCGTGTTGCACCCCTTTTTTATATTTCTTTTGCTCGTTACTTCAATTTCTCCCCGTCCTTTTCTTCCTTTCTTTACAAATGGCAACCTCCCCCGCTCGCACGCTCACGCCCATCGCGTTTCTTCTCCCCGACGTGTCCGCGCGGGCCCCGCCGCCCGTTCCCAGCACGTGCGTGCACCCACCGTCGCCTCGATCATGCCCACCCCGCATGCGTTAAATGCAATTTGTGCGCATGGCATGTCGGGTGCGATCATACCAGCACTAATGCACCGGATCCCATCAGAACTCCGCAGTTAAGCGTGCTTGGGCGAGAGTAGTACTAAGTTGGGTGACCACTTGGGAAGTCCTCGTGTTGCACCCCTTTTTTATATTTCTTTTGCTCGTTACTTCAATTTCTCCCCGTCCTTTTCTTCCTTTCTTTACAAATGGCAACCTCCCCCGCTCGCACGCTCACGCCCATCGCGTTTCTTCTCCCCGACGTGTCCGCGCGGGCCCCGCCGCCCGTTCCCAGCACGTGCGTGCACCCACCGTCGCCTCGATCATGCCCACCCCGCATGCGTTAAATGCAATTTGTGCGCATGGCATGTCGGGTGCGATCATACCAGCACTAATGCACCGGATCCCATCAGAACTCCGCAGTTAAGCGTGCTTGGGCGAGAGTAGTACTAAGTTGGGTGACCACTTGGGAAGTCCTCGTGTTGCACCCCTTTTTTATATTTCTTTTGCTCGTTACTTCAATTTCTCCCCGTCCTTTTCTTCCTTTCTTTACAAATGGCAACCTCCCCCGCTCGCACGCTCACGCCCATCGCGTTTCTTCTCCCCGACGTGTCCGCGCGGGCCCCGCCGCCCGTTCCCAGCACGTGCGTGCACCCACCGTCGCCTCGATCATGCCCACCCCGCATGCGTTAAATGCAATTTGTGCGCATGGCATGTCGGGTGCGATCATACCAGCACTAATGCACCGGATCCCATCAGAACTCCGCAGTTAAGCGTGCTTGGGCGAGAGTAGTACTAAGTTGGGTGACCACTTGGGAAGTCCTCGTGTTGCACCCCTTTTTTATATTTCTTTTGCTCGTTACTTCAATTTCTCCCCGTCCTTTTCTTCCTTTCTTTACAAATGGCAACCTCCCCCGCTCGCACGCTCACGCCCATCGCGTTTCTTCTCCCCGACGTGTCCGCGCGGGCCCCGCCGCCCGTTCCCAGCACGTGCGTGCACCCACCGTCGCCTCGATCATGCCCACCCCGCATGCGTTAAATGCAATTTGTGCGCATGGCATGTCGGGTGCGATCATACCAGCACTAATGCACCGGATCCCATCAGAACTCCGCAGTTAAGCGTGCTTGGGCGAGAGTAGTACTAAGTTGGGTGACCACTTGGGAAGTCCTCGTGTTGCACCCCTTTTTTATATTTCTTTTGCTCGTTACTTCAATTTCTCCCCGTCCTTTTCTTCCTTTCTTTACAAATGGCAACCTCCCCCGCTCGCACGCTCACGCCCATCGCGTTTCTTCTCCCCGACGTGTCCGCGCGGGCCCCGCCGCCCGTTCCCAGCACGTGCGTGCACCCACCGTCGCCTCGATCATGCCCACCCCGCATGCGTTAAATGCAATTTGTGCGCATGGCATGTCGGGTGCGATCATACCAGCACTAATGCACCGGATCCCATCAGAACTCCGCAGTTAAGCGTGCTTGGGCGAGAGTAGTACTAAGTTGGGTGACCACTTGGGAAGTCCTCGTGTTGCACCCCTTTTTTATATTTCTTTTGCTCGTTACTTCAATTTCTCCCCGTCCTTTTCTTCCTTTCTTTACAAATGGCAACCTCCCCCGCTCGCACGCTCACGCCCATCGCGTTTCTTCTCCCCGACGTGTCCGCGCGGGCCCCGCCGCCCGTTCCCAGCACGTGCGTGCACCCACCGTCGCCTCGATCATGCCCACCCCGCATGCGTTAAATGCAATTTGTGCGCATGGCATGTCGGGTGCGATCATACCAGCACTAATGCACCGGATCCCATCAGAACTCCGCAGTTAAGCGTGCTTGGGCGAGAGTAGTACTAAGTTGGGTGACCACTTGGGAAGTCCTCGTGTTGCACCCCTTTTTTATATTTCTTTTGCTCGTTACTTCAATTTCTCCCCGTCCTTTTCTTCCTTTCTTTACAAATGGCAACCTCCCCCGCTCGCACGCTCACGCCCATCGCGTTTCTTCTCCCCGACGTGTCCGCGCGGGCCCCGCCGCCCGTTCCCAGCACGTGCGTGCACCCACCGTCGCCTCGATCATGCCCACCCCGCATGCGTTAAATGCAATTTGTGCGCATGGCATGTCGGGTGCGATCATACCAGCACTAATGCACCGGATCCCATCAGAACTCCGCAGTTAAGCGTGCTTGGGCGAGAGTAGTACTAAGTTGGGTGACCACTTGGGAAGTCCTCGTGTTGCACCCCTTTTTTATATTTCTTTTGCTCGTTACTTCAATTTCTCCCCGTCCTTTTCTTCCTTTCTTTACAAATGGCAACCTCCCCCGCTCGCACGCTCACGCCCATCGCGTTTCTTCTCCCCGACGTGTCCGCGCGGGCCCCGCCGCCCGTTCCCAGCACGTGCGTGCACCCACCGTCGCCTCGATCATGCCCACCCCGCATGCGTTAAATGCAATTTGTGCGCATGGCATGTCGGGTGCGATCATACCAGCACTAATGCACCGGATCCCATCAGAACTCCGCAGTTAAGCGTGCTTGGGCGAGAGTAGTACTAAGTTGGGTGACCACTTGGGAAGTCCTCGTGTTGCACCCCTTTTTTATATTTCTTTTGCTCGTTACTTCAATTTCTCCCCGTCCTTTTCTTCCTTTCTTTACAAATGGCAACCTCCCCCGCTCGCACGCTCACGCCCATCGCGTTTCTTCTCCCCGACGTGTCCGCGCGGGCCCCGCCGCCCGTTCCCAGCACGTGCGTGCACCCACCGTCGCCTCGATCATGCCCACCCCGCATGCGTTAAATGCAATTTGTGCGCATGGCATGTCGGGTGCGATCATACCAGCACTAATGCACCGGATCCCATCAGAACTCCGCAGTTAAGCGTGCTTGGGCGAGAGTAGTACTAAGTTGGGTGACCACTTGGGAAGTCCTCGTGTTGCACCCCTTTTTTATATTTCTTTTGCTCGTTACTTCAATTTCTCCCCGTCCTTTTCTTCCTTTCTTTACAAATGGCAACCTCCCCCGCTCGCACGCTCACGCCCATCGCGTTTCTTCTCCCCGACGTGTCCGCGCGGGCCCCGCCGCCCGTTCCCAGCACGTGCGTGCACCCACCGTCGCCTCGATCATGCCCACCCCGCATGCGTTAAATGCAATTTGTGCGCATGGCATGTCGGGTGCGATCATACCAGCACTAATGCACCGGATCCCATCAGAACTCCGCAGTTAAGCGTGCTTGGGCGAGAGTAGTACTAAGTTGGGTGACCACTTGGGAAGTCCTCGTGTTGCACCCCTTTTTTATATTTCTTTTGCTCGTTACTTCAATTTCTCCCCGTCCTTTTCTTCCTTTCTTTACAAATGGCAACCTCCCCCGCTCGCACGCTCACGCCCATCGCGTTTCTTCTCCCCGACGTGTCCGCGCGGGCCCCGCCGCCCGTTCCCAGCACGTGCGTGCACCCACCGTCGCCTCGATCATGCCCACCCCGCATGCGTTAAATGCAATTTGTGCGCATGGCATGTCGGGTGCGATCATACCAGCACTAATGCACCGGATCCCATCAGAACTCCGCAGTTAAGCGTGCTTGGGCGAGAGTAGTACTAAGTTGGGTGACCACTTGGGAAGTCCTCGTGTTGCACCCCTTTTTTATATTTCTTTTGCTCGTTACTTCAATTTCTCCCCGTCCTTTTCTTCCTTTCTTTACAAATGGCAACCTCCCCCGCTCGCACGCTCACGCCCATCGCGTTTCTTCTCCCCGACGTGTCCGCGCGGGCCCCGCCGCCCGTTCCCAGCACGTGCGTGCACCCACCGTCGCCTCGATCATGCCCACCCCGCATGCGTTAAATGCAATTTGTGCGCATGGCATGTCGGGTGCGATCATACCAGCACTAATGCACCGGATCCCATCAGAACTCCGCAGTTAAGCGTGCTTGGGCGAGAGTAGTACTAAGTTGGGTGACCACTTGGGAAGTCCTCGTGTTGCACCCCTTTTTTATATTTCTTTTGCTCGTTACTTCAATTTCTCCCCGTCCTTTTCTTCCTTTCTTTACAAATGGCAACCTCCCCCGCTCGCACGCTCACGCCCATCGCGTTTCTTCTCCCCGACGTGTCCGCGCGGGCCCCGCCGCCCGTTCCCAGCACGTGCGTGCACCCACCGTCGCCTCGATCATGCCCACCCCGCATGCGTTAAATGCAATTTGTGCGCATGGCATGTCGGGTGCGATCATACCAGCACTAATGCACCGGATCCCATCAGAACTCCGCAGTTAAGCGTGCTTGGGCGAGAGTAGTACTAAGTTGGGTGACCACTTGGGAAGTCCTCGTGTTGCACCCCTTTTTTATATTTCTTTTGCTCGTTACTTCAATTTCTCCCCGTCCTTTTCTTCCTTTCTTTACAAATGGCAACCTCCCCCGCTCGCACGCTCACGCCCATCGCGTTTCTTCTCCCCGACGTGTCCGCGCGGGCCCCGCCGCCCGTTCCCAGCACGTGCGTGCACCCACCGTCGCCTCGATCATGCCCACCCCGCATGCGTTAAATGCAATTTGTGCGCATGGCATGTCGGGTGCGATCATACCAGCACTAATGCACCGGATCCCATCAGAACTCCGCAGTTAAGCGTGCTTGGGCGAGAGTAGTACTAAGTTGGGTGACCACTTGGGAAGTCCTCGTGTTGCACCCCTTTTTTATATTTCTTTTGCTCGTTACTTCAATTTCTCCCCGTCCTTTTCTTCCTTTCTTTACAAATGGCAACCTCCCCCGCTCGCACGCTCACGCCCATCGCGTTTCTTCTCCCCGACGTGTCCGCGCGGGCCCCGCCGCCCGTTCCCAGCACGTGCGTGCACCCACCGTCGCCTCGATCATGCCCACCCCGCATGCGTTAAATGCAATTTGTGCGCATGGCATGTCGGGTGCGATCATACCAGCACTAATGCACCGGATCCCATCAGAACTCCGCAGTTAAGCGTGCTTGGGCGAGAGTAGTACTAAGTTGGGTGACCACTTGGGAAGTCCTCGTGTTGCACCCCTTTTTTATATTTCTTTTGCTCGTTACTTCAATTTCTCCCCGTCCTTTTCTTCCTTTCTTTACAAATGGCAACCTCCCCCGCTCGCACGCTCACGCCCATCGCGTTTCTTCTCCCCGACGTGTCCGCGCGGGCCCCGCCGCCCGTTCCCAGCACGTGCGTGCACCCACCGTCGCCTCGATCATGCCCACCCCGCATGCGTTAAATGCAATTTGTGCGCATGGCATGTCGGGTGCGATCATACCAGCACTAATGCACCGGATCCCATCAGAACTCCGCAGTTAAGCGTGCTTGGGCGAGAGTAGTACTAAGTTGGGTGACCACTTGGGAAGTCCTCGTGTTGCACCCCTTTTTTATATTTCTTTTGCTCGTTACTTCAATTTCTCCCCGTCCTTTTCTTCCTTTCTTTACAAATGGCAACCTCCCCCGCTCGCACGCTCACGCCCATCGCGTTTCTTCTCCCCGACGTGTCCGCGCGGGCCCCGCCGCCCGTTCCCAGCACGTGCGTGCACCCACCGTCGCCTCGATCATGCCCACCCCGCATGCGTTAAATGCAATTTGTGCGCATGGCATGTCGGGTGCGATCATACCAGCACTAATGCACCGGATCCCATCAGAACTCCGCAGTTAAGCGTGCTTGGGCGAGAGTAGTACTAAGTTGGGTGACCACTTGGGAAGTCCTCGTGTTGCACCCCTTTTTTATATTTCTTTNAAAAATCATGTTAGTGGAATTTTGAGGTGTCAAAATTTGGTTTAACCAAACTTGCATGTTTGCCAAATAAACCCCACAAGTTTGAGTGGAATTTTGAGTGTCAAAATTTGGTTAACTCAAACATGCATACTTGCCACATAATCCCAAACATTTGAGTGGAATTTTAAGTGTCAAAATTTGGTGATCTCAAATTTGCATGAATATGCAAACATGACTCTTTAACTAGAGTGATCATGTTACATGGAAGGTTTCTTCTTGTTGGTGGAAAACTTTGAGAAAAACCTCTCACAAACACTCTCTTCACATATACAAAATCCCTCCCAAGTTTAGTCACTCATTGGATTCCACAATCCCGTTCTAAGGCCGGAGGATAGTGGAGAAGACACTAGTGGTGGTTCGAAACCGGTTCGTGAGGAAAAAGAAGTTTGAACTACAAAAGGTACTTATCTAAACTAATTAAGTTTTAATACTTATGAACATGCTAGTTATATACTATAATTAATGTTCTAAAATTGTCTAAGATCCAAATTACTTCCGCATGTGTTATATTAACACCATCAGTTCCTTCTCCCCAACGTGTCCGCGCGGGACCCATTAGTCGTTCCGAGCACGTGCTTGCACCCACCGTCGCCTCGATCATGCCTGCCGCCTGTTCCGAGCACGGGCGTGCACCCACCGTCGCCTCGATCATGCCCGCCGCCCGTTCTGAGCACGCGCGTGCACTCACGTTCTCCTTGATCATGCCACCCCGTATGCGTTAAATGCAATTTTGTGCGCATTACATGTTGGGTGCGATCATACCAGCACTAATGCACCAAATCTCATCAAAACTCCGTAGTTAAACGTGCTTGGGCGAGAGTAGTACTAAGTTGGGTGACCACTTGGGAAGTCCTCGTGTTGCACCCCCTTTTTTTTATTCTTTTACTCGTTATTTCAATTTCTCCCTCTCTAATCTTCCTTTCTTTACCAATGGCAACCGCCCCCGCTCGCACGCTCACGCCCATCGCGTTCCTTCTCCCCGACGTGTCNTTCAATTTCTCCCCGTTCTTTTCTTCCTTTCTTTACAAATGGCAACCTCCCCCGCTCGCACGCTCACGCCCATCGCGTTCCTTCTCCCCGACGTGTCCGCGCGGGTCCCGCTGGCCGTTCCGAGCACGTGCGTGCACCCACCGTCGCCTCGATCACGCCCGCCGCCCGTTCCGAGCAAGCACGTGCACCCTTCGTCGCCTCGATCATGCCACCCCGCATGCGTTAAATGTAATTTTATGCGCATTGCATGTCGGGTGCGATCATACCAGCACTAATGCACCGGATCCCATCAGAACTCCGCAGTTAAGCGTGCTTGGGCGAGAGTAGTACTAAGTTGGGTGACCACTTGAGAAGTCCTCGTGATGCGTTATTTCAATTTCTCCCCGCTCTTATCTTCTTTTTTTTACAAATGGAAACCGCAGTTAAGCGTGCTTGGGCGAGAGTAGTAGTAAGTTGGGTGACCACTTGGGATGTCCTCGTGTTGCACCTTTTTTTTTTTAATTGCTTTTACTCGTTATTTCAATTTCTCCCTGCTCTTATCTTCCTTTCTTTACAAATGGTAACCACCCTCGCTCGCACGCTCACGCCCATCGCGGTCCTTCTTCCCGACGTGTTTGCGTAGGCCCCGCCGGCCATTGTGAGCACGTGCGTGCACCCACCGTCGCCTCGATCATGCCCGCCGCCCGTTTCGAGCACGCGCGTGCACCCACCCTCTCCTCGATCATGCTGCCCCGCATGCGTTAAATGCAATTTTGTGCGCATTGCATGTCGGGTGTGATCATACCAGCACTAATGCACCGAATCTCATAAGAACTCCGCAGTGAAGCGTACTTGGGTGATTGTAGTACTAAGTTGGGTGGCCACTTGGAAAGTCCTCGTGTTGCACCCCTTTTTTTTATTTCGTTTATTGTTATTTCAATTTCTCCCCACTCTTATCTTTCTTTCTTTACAAATGGCAACCGCCCCCTTTCTTTACAAATGGCAATCGCCCTCGCTCAGAGGGCAAATGGATCCCGTCGCCTCGAGCACATCTGGAGTTCTAATTCACTGGATCTCATGAGAACTCCACAGTTAAGCGTGCTTGGACAAGGGCAAATGGCATGAGTTTAGCTATCCTCCTAATTTCAGCACTTACCTAATTCAGCTAATAGAGAGAAACCCCTCCAAACTTTTTTTATGATTCTTTATGTAAATGGTGATTCCTTGTGGATTAAATGGACAGTTTTACCTGCATGGCCGCACTGGCCATTTTGAGTGCTGACGTGCATCCATGTTGATATGTTATGGCAGATTCATATACGTACAAAAAGAGAAAAAAAATAGAATTATCTTAGATATGAAAAATTGCTTTGGTTGAAATCTCAAAGAGGTGAAATGTGGAAGAAAAATTTTTATAAGCAAAATTTAAGGTCAAAACGGCCATATTTTGGGATGAAGGGTTAGGCAAGCCGGCTTGCCTACGTGTAGATCTCAAAAAGTTACATAAAATGAAAAAAAAAATCATCTAATTTGATTAATCGTGGTCAAAGATATGGCATTTTAACGTTTCAACTTAACTCTAAGATAAAAGGGAGAGCATTAAAGGTCTCGATTCTCTAAAATTTTTGTTTGCTCGTAACCACAATGTTATAGATCATGGAAAAACGTATGAAAATGAGTACTCATACAGCAAAAACAAGGTTCTATCGAGGAATATATGTTGTTCGAAATGTTTACTCTATGTTGTACAGGTTTGATTTCTCGGCTTAAAAGCAATTTGCAATCGAGTACGCTCTTAGAGTAAAGTAAGACGCAAAGGTGAATAAAAAAATAATTCCATACCTTTATCAATTTTTATTTCTCTCCTTTTATTTTATTTCTTGATACATTATTATATAGATGGTAGTTTTGAAGTTATAGTGTACATAAGGAATAATATATACTATGCGCTTACCACTAATATACTTTTATATCATCGTGTGTACTTCACAAGCATAACATGAAGTTCTCTTTTTACTCTTTTTTTTTATTTAAATTTGTTAAGATTCAGCACAATATTTACCAACTAGTCATTCTATCTAAATGAGAACATGCAAAAGGGTGCAAGGGACCATGAAAGAGTCATAATTCTTAAGAGCCTTTAAAAAGTTAAATCCACCCATGTTTGATAGAGGTAAGGTATATCTTGTGGCAGTGAGACATAGCTAGAAGCAATAGAAACAACGTTTCAATATAATTACTGCATGAAAATCTACAAGGTTCTACGCCACTTATAAGTTAAAGGGCATATGCACCTTTTTTTGTGCCATGCACCAAATCTAGGAGGAGTTCCTGAGCCTCAAACATAAAAGTAAGACATTGGAAGAGTATGCCTGGAGTTCACTAGGTTAAGCAAGTTCACGTTAGAACTAATTGATACAACAAAAGAAGAAGATCTTTAATTTTATTACGGGTTTAAGGGAGGACATCCAAGGGCCTATAGCGGTTCGTGCATCCGGTTTAACGGAGGACATGTAAGTATCCACTATCACAAGTAGCAAGTAATAACTAAATTATTGATTGCATAGAAAATCTATTTTGTTTAGTTATTTTTGTTGCTGAAAATTAAGTGATTTTTTAGTATCATTCAAATGTGTGTTGATGAGCTTAAATTATTTAAACAAAATTTACACAGAGTGTCAATTAGGGTAGAAAAACAAAGAGCAATGAGAAAATCAAGAGGAAGGTTGGGCCACGAGAGTTTAAATAGATAAGTTGTTGAAATTTATGGTGGATTTTATAAATTCTCAAGTGCTCTTTTTGAGAGGGTAATGCATAATGCTTACTTTCCTAATTGTTTTGTAATTTCTATTAACAAGAATTATTTCAAACACTTCCATTACCTTCAAGTATCCATGCAATGAAACTAGAGTATTAAAAAGAATTTTTTTTGAAGAGAAGAACTATGTATCTAAAAGTGGCTAACTAAACAAATTTGTAAATCACTAATATCAACTTTTTAACAAACTAAAAATTACACTGTTAACACATAAAACTCTCCCGCTTCCCTTATAAGGTTTAGCTCTTATTTAAACAAATGAATCATCATTTTAATCATGTAAAATTCATAGAATAAGAAAAGAGAGTAAATGATTAGAGAGTTATCNGTATTGAATTCCTCTCCTTTGAGCTCTCTCATCCACTTCTTCGTCTTAATCTATCCTTCTGCTTTGTTTTATGTCCTAAAACTCATAGTTTGTAAACAAAAGCATACTATGTTTTCAATAAAGTTATTATTGATGTTTATTCAGTAAAGATTGTTACTGAATAAAGTGAATGTTATGATCATTAATCCAAATCCAATAAACTAAGAATACTCTAGCTATAGTATGATTACTAGAACTATATGTAGAGACATAAGAGTGGATCAAGTTCAAGTATATAGTCAAAATGATCTATAGTACAGGGATAAGGTTGAGTACCTTATTCTGGGGACACTATGGATGCGGCCCACTTTTGTATATGATATAAACAATGTGATCACTAAATTGTACATGTGGAGATATGTGAGTGGGGGCGTCCTATGCAATGAGTATTGCATAAGATCGGACCATGAAGAAAACCACTCTCACTTTATAATGTCGTTTACTATTGAGACTCATTTTTTCATTCGATAACCTAGGTAACTCAATCTTAATCCTGAGCTAACTATGAACTCCTGTTTATTCAGAATTATCTTTAGATTTGCATGGTGAGAGTGGCCCGAGTTCACCGACTCAATAAACCTCCCATCTCAGGGGTAATACTGGATGAATAGCTGGGGACATAGAGTGTAAGATGGAATTCACTCCTACCCACTTTTAGGGATAGTAGAGGGGTTGTTCCCTTAAGTACTAACTCCAAGTCTTGAACAAGGGGCCCCACCCTCTCATTGGCTTGGGAGGGATTCGGTTTGGTGGTTGGACCACAAACCAATTGTTCATGAGAGGATCGGTGGGACTAACTTTAGGGGTAAAACAGTAAATTGACCCAACTCTAGTTACGAACAACCTGTGAATGATCGACTTACTAATCATGGTTATATCAAATGGACAAAAATATATCTATAATGAGGGGAGTGCAACTACTAGGTTATAGTGGAGTGTCCTAGTAGTTAACGAATGTTGGTTAACAAGGTTAATGAGTTTAGCCAGTTAATCTCGGATCATTGGAGCCCATGATCTGTAGGTCCATTAGGTCCCCCTGCTAGCTCATATCAGACTAAACCTTAGAACAGTGTGACGAATGAGTTCGAAGTGTTTGAATTCAAATTATGGAATATATGCTAAATATATACAATATATTTAACCGCATTTTGTTTTAATTATGAATTAAACAAAAAAAAGAGAATTTGAGATATTTAAATAAGATTTAAATATTTTAATTATGAATAGGATTTATAATCAATATATGCTGGAATTGATTGGGATTGACATTTTATTTAATGTTAAATATTAATTAAATGGTTTAATTAATCATTTAATATTATTTTGATTTGAAATTAATTATTTAAATTAAGGAAAGTCAAAAGGTTGAGTTCACCTAATGGAAAAATCCATGTTTGAGTTAGTGGATTATGTCCATTGATATAATCATTACAAGCAAGTCGACCTTCACGAGTTGTTCATAATTACAGCTTGGTCAAAAGTCCGTTTTACCCCTATAATTACATCTTCCACCTTAAGTACCATTGATTCTCTAATGAACAATTTGTTTATGATCCAATCATAAACCAAGTCCCTCTCGAGCCAATGAAAATGTGGGGCCCCATTGTTCAAGTCCCGAAATCAGTACTTAAGAAAACATGTAACGACCCTAAATTTCCACATATCTAGAGTCGCCACTAACGTCTCATGCTCATCTCTAATGCAGAATAAAAACCTAAGCATGCTCATCTTTACTAGCGGAAAAATTTAAAACTTCAGAATACGTTAAAACATTGGAAAACACTGCCGGACTTACGTGTTTCAAACATCATGCTGGAGTTCAAAAGACAAAATAAAACGATTACAAATTAATTAATATAAATGAATGAAATGCAAACGCCCTATCCTAACCAAGACTAGGAATTTTAAATATGCAACTATCCTATGCACGCGCCACAGTCTCTGATCACGATGCCACCGTCAACCGTACATGGGAGCCTTGCCTTTACCTGAAAAACAATATGGCACACGGCCTGAGTATTTCGAAGAAATACTCAGTAAGTGACCCCACTATAGGGGCCATGCTAATGCAAACACATGCAATCATGAATAGGGACCTATCTCTAATCATCTTAGGGGTGGCCTCCAGTCTCGGACAAATTGGATGTGTAGTACTTCCCTACACACGACTCACACGTGCGAGTGTGAGTCCCCAGGGCGCTCGCACACCCCCTGGACCCTCTGGTCAAGCTAATCTGTAGCGACGTCCGGAGGTCAGCGGAACCCCATAGTGTCATGCGCCTCATGAACACCCTCATCTGTGTGCTTTCGCACCTGTGCGCATTCGCGCTCATCATAAGGTGCGCGTCCGCACTCATCATCTCTAGGGGAAGTAGCCCTATGCTTATGAACATACAAAATGCATGAGGTCCCTCTAAATCCATCGTAATGTCTCTTCTGACACAACCCTCTAGTCTCATCTCTTTGTTACTCTAGGTAACGCATATCGTGGATATTTATATTAATATCATTTTCATGCTCTTAGGGTTGTGTCCTACGTCGATCTAACGACATGATGCAATATGGCACTCATCATCATCTAGCATGCTCAATATGGAAAACATCATCATATTAAGGTAAAAATCATGCAATCATCATGCTCATCATAATGCCACAACGTGCGTCAAACATATTAAGCGTCACTCAACAAAATATGTATAAACTGGCACATATCATCAAGCATCATACAATTTATATAGCCTATCCTATAGTAAGGCCACTTACTTGGTTGGCCTCGGCCGAAGTACTCCCTAAATAGCTAAACGTAAGCTCCCGTTCCGTGAGAGCTGCTTCCTACTTCGCTGGGGTTTGTTTCCTATCACACCGTTCACCACTTTCCGTTAGTATTTCACAATTAATTTACCTAATTTAATAAATGTGAAATACGGCTCTAAAACGGCCTCGGATACCTTAATCGGGGCCGAAAACAGATCCGGGAGGGTCGAAACAGTGGAAACCGGGCTGAAAACAGGTGAGCCGAGCCGAACAGCCGCTGGAGCCGCCGGAGGAGCCGCCGGAGCGTCACCGGAGGGAGCCCGAGCCGTTTGCGCCGAGCCGAGCCGAGGACTGCCGCGCCGCTGTGTGACACGTGGCAGCAGCAGAGAAAGCCACGTCGGGCGGTAGTGTCGGGTCGAAGCGCGGGTCGCAGTCCGGTTCGGGTCGTGGTTCGGGTCGCGGGCTGTGGAAGGCTACTGGGCCAAGGCTAAACGTTGGGCCTCGGCTTACTGGGCTGGGCCGCAAGTGTTTGGTTTGCAGGCCGGCTCAATTGGACCGTGGGTCTAGTCTGGGTTGGTTCAACTGAACCGTAGCTTCTGGGCCGGTTTGAGGTTTGGGCCGCTGTAGTTGGGCTGGGCCGAAGGCAGAGGCCAAGGGGGGAAACGGGCTGGCTCTCCCGGGTTCTGGGTTCGGGTTGACCCGGATCCGTGGATCTCGTCTTCCTTACCCGACTTTGGCCGATTTTCCGGCGAGTTTTCTCTCTCCTTCCCGCGGCGTTTTCGTTGCCGATTTCGGTCCTCTTCCTTCTCTTTTCCTCTTTGTTCGTCGTCCTTCTTTCCTTTTTGGGAGTTTTGCGGCCTAAAAGCTCCTAAAAGCCATAGATCTAAGAATCGATTAAGAAACCTAACTTTCCGACCTCGGTTACCGACGACGACGCTTACGAAATAACACCAAATGCCCCTGAGTTATTGTGCTTTCGTTAGGGATCTCTCTTACGGTAGTAACAGGTTGTTTGGTGTCGGTTTAAGGGTGGTTTGAGGGCTCGTCGGAGAAACTGAACACTCGCCGACGTTTGTCCGAAATCTCTCTCTCTCTCTCGAAATTTTTCTCTCTTTTCTCCCTTTGCAGGCGTTCTGAAGATGCTGGGCTGAGGGTGGGCGTGCTGTGGCCGTCGTTTCGCGTGGGTTCCGCGAAACACGGCGGTCGCCGAAAAACTCGCGGGTTTTCCGGCGACTGGGTTTTTTTTTTTTTTTTCGTTTTCTGGTTTTCATTTATTTTATATATATATATATAATATTTTCTTTTTCTTTCTTTCTTTCCCGGGTCGTTACAAAACATCTCGTCTACTTTCTTTATATGAAACGGAGTGAATTCCATCTCATGATATTATGTTCCCTTATTTGGTTAAGTCCCCAAAATGGTAGGCATGTTGAATCGGCTAAAAGAGCCATTCTCACCCATGTAAATCAAAGGACAAGACCATATAGGTAGGAGTTCATAACTCACTCAGAATTAAGATCGAGTTGCATATGATCATCATGTGAAATGTTAATCTTCTCGATTAACGAATTTATAAAGAGAGATTAAATATTTCTTGGTTCAGTTTTATACAAACTCATTACATAGGATACCCCCACTTACATGTCTCCACATGAACGATTTGGATCAAATCATTTGTAACGATTACAAAGTGAGCCGTATCAAATAGTGTTACCAGGATAAGGCACCCAACCTTATCCATATATTATAGACTCTTTAGGTTATTACTTGACCACGATCCTCTTGTATGTCAACCCTCTTGTATGTCAACCACATACTATTCGAAATTACATTAATAACCTTAGATTTTCATACCATGGATAACAATTAAATTACGAATACAATAATAAAAATTATTTTTAAAAACTAAATAACTAATTACGAGGCTTTAGGGCATAAATCCCAACAATCTCCCACTTGCACTAAAGCTGGTGAGACATGTGTTCTAGGGCATACTCTATATCCAACATATTCTCCCACTTGTCCTAGAGAAGATGAGACATGTCTCGTAATCCTGGACATTGTAGATGACCCTTAAACACTTTAGCTTAAAGAGCCATTTTATATAAATCAAAATAATTATCATTAAAGGTCATCTTGGTCACCACCAGGATACTTTCTCTCTCAATATCATTCTTTATAGATTGATATTTTATAATTTCCTTATATTAGTCTTTGTATCACTTTCATCACAATGAAAAGTGACAGACTAAATCACATCTATAACACCTTTCAAATGTTTAAGAAATTATTATAGTCATACAAGTCATTTGGTTGCTTTAAAAGTATAAAAAATATTCCGCTTGTATACTTACTCCACAATCTAAGGTAAAATTGATCTTAACATAAATTTCTCTAAATTTACGTAACTAGTGTATCATTTAAAGATCAAATCTTTAACTCCATACACAAAATAAACAATTCTCATTATCCATCCATACTTGGAGAAAACTTTATTTTTTCACTTAATGGTCATACCATTCGTTTAACTAATATAATCTAATTGTATATTTAACGTTAATTCTCATCTACCCATTAATTGTCTCCTACTCTGGAAAGATAATTAATCATAATCTCAACATTTGAGGTTACTTAGGATACTATTCCTCTGACTTCATATTTCAATGATCATTATCATTTTTTGAAGTCTTGCATCAAATATTTGACAACAATTTTGTCATTATAATATATATAAGACAATATTAACATTTATTCTTAAACCTCTATTTTTAGAACATATAGAATTATTTCAAATCATTTATTTGTGATGGATTATATAGTCATCTAGATTGAAAAATTATGAATGATTAATATGTCATTCACATAAAATAAAAAAAAGTAAATTTTTTTTTTTTTTTAGAAAATCCATCAACCAAATAGTAATTTTCTCATTACAATTTATTATTAAAGTCCTAGGTTATCAAACTTTTTATTAAAAAATCTATAAGTTAAATTCATTTCAAAAATGAATTTTACTCCTTTAGCAAACTTTTTGCTTTTTATCTTTAATAATAAATCCATATAATAGTATGATAGATACATCTTCTTAGATTTTTTTTCACAAAAAAATTTAAAATATTTATTTATCATATCTCATATAAAAATGAGTAAAAGAACAATAATAGACTCTAAATGACAACCGGAGAGAAAGTCTACTTCTAGCTACTTTCTCCAGTTAAATTCAACTTTTTGTCATGAGTCTTATTTTGAAGATTTATATCTTTTTAATATATAATTTTCCTTTTGTAGATCCATTCTTATCCTTTGAGTTTAACCTCATCAAAAACATCTACAAAACCCTGGATTTTATGACTTTTAACTTATTCATCCCTGGTTGTCATTCCTCATAACTATTTTGAGGGTAATAAGCTTTCCACTCAGTCATCTAACATGACAATTTTGATATCAATAGGATTGAGTCATCTCATAACTCTCCCACTACGAAGCTTATCCAATAAATGACTAGGATCCACTTGCCTCTCAAGTGAAATTAAATTGTTAACAACTTTGGTTAACTATTAGCTGCTTCACTTGAAATTATTCAATTAACGCTATCTCACCTTATTAAAGGTGTATGTCTTTTATTTGAACTTCTTTAGAAAATCACATTTTTCATACAAATATGTTTTTCTATTTAGAATTAAATCTAAATAGAAAAACTATTTTGTTTCTCTTTAGGAGTAGCCTACACTTACGCATAATTTTGAACATATTTGTCTCAGCATATATACTCGATTACAAGTATTGAAGTGTTGTAAACTAAGTTTACTACACTTTCAAAATCTTAAACATTGTCTCATAGACAATTTTGAAGGCAATCAGGATTTACTATGCAATCCTTATTGCATATCCTAACAAGAGTTTGGCAATGGTGTACAATTTTTTTGTTTAATACGTGACTATATCTAATATAGTCTTGTTTTCTCCTCTTACACCACAGTTTTACAAAATTGTATTATGCTTGGAAATCAATTCCACTTTCTATCAATTAATTTTAGTACACAATGTTCTCCTACGGTATAGTAGGATCTGATCATAAGGTTTTAATAGATTTACCAAAATGGATTTTAACTTTAGTCTAATTTTTTCTTGAACTTTTCAAAAAAAAAAAAAAAAAAGTTACATTTGGTAAGGATACTTATATATTGAATAATCATCAATCCGATTGATAAAATCTTAACAATATTCTTTGACTTTTGCATTCATCACACCACTTGGGTTAGAAGAATGCATAAGGTGAAAAAGCTCTTTGGTATTGCAGCCTTATTCAATAAAAGCTCAATGATTATTATCTTGCATGAAAAGCCAAATCTATAGACATGTAAAGTAATTAACTCTAGCGATTAGAGAATTACCTTTTACTAGTCTTTTTATCGTATTCAATTTAATGTTAATCAAATTAACGGCCAAAGACAAGTATCATCTCCTAGAAGAAAACAATTTGTCTTTTTATTCTTGATTCTCTAATCATGAATATCTCAATATTTCGTAGTATAATAAGTGTTAACGTTTTAACATATACTAATTGTCTTCATTTAAGCCTAACATATTTTCAAACAATTTTGAAAATATAAACTTTAATAGTTCAAAGTAATTCATACTATATGAACTAATTTCTCTCATGGTTACTAAAAACACCATGTTCAACATTTGAGATTGATTTCCTAGTGTCAACCAGTAGAATCTATTCTACCTCATCAAGTATTTTTCAAGAATTACATATAAATGTAACAAAGAGCAAATCTTGATAGTAGATCTTATATCGACTATTCAGGTGGTGTCACCTAGTCTCCACCAAAAATCTAGTAAATGAAATTTACTTTCATTTAGATTTTTCTTTCGATAGAGTAATTTCGAAAAGTTCTCCCACTATGACGGTTATGGCTAATTAAGAACTATTTCCTATCATAGCTTTAGTCATAAGATTTTTCTTGAATTTTGTAATACTTAATTTCGAGATCATTTAGATAATTATCTAAATTTAGCTTATCAACTTAAACATCTCATATGTTTTTGTCATTTTCTTATCTTTTAGTCATGACATCCAACATGTCAACTAGAAGATATGAACAAAGCTTTCTCATCACCTTTGATTCACCAATCATGTACTCTTGGAATAATTCGATTCACATTGACAATAGGTCTTGAGAACATTTCTCAATAAAGACAACAATTTTTTTTCTTGTGCATCTACTTCTTTCACTTGACCTCTGACTTTGTAAATCATAGCTTCATGTCCATGTTGATTGCATTTGGAGCAGAAGGCGTCAGGTCTTCTCCAACACTGGTATGGTGGATGACCTTTCTTCTCACAATGGCGGCAAGGTGGATAGGATTCTTTGGAACCTCCTCCTTTTGTCTTTTGATAATTGGTAAATAAATCTCCATTCGTCGATGGGTGTTGGGAAGTTTTCTTGTTTTTATACCTGTTGTTGTCTTGATGCTTAATAAGGCATCTTCAATCACCCCTTCTTGCCTCATAGACCTTCTTTGCTCTTGTGCTTGTAAAGCATTCAACAGCTCTGTAAGAGAAATCTTTGATAGGTCTTCGGTGTTCTCCAAAGTAGTAATGGTGGCTTCAAACTTCTCTGGAATAGTGACTAGCAACTTTTCAACAATACTGGAATTATTTAACACAGAACCAAGCAATCTCACCTTATTGGCAATGCTGAGAAGTCTGTCAGACTACTCTTTCACCGACTCAGACTCCTTCATCTTCTGCAACTCGAAATCCCTACTAAAATTCAGGACTTTTATTCCGCGAATCCTCTCATCTTCTTCATATTAAGCCTTGAGGTAATACCACATTTCCTTTGCTGTTTTGAGGGACATTATTCGCATGAAGATCATTTGAGATATAGATGCAAATAGGCAAGCTTTTACCTTTGATTTTCTTGTCTTCTTTTCCTTCTGTGCTTTGATTTGTACTACAGTAGCATTTGTTGGAAGTGGAGGGACCTTGTAATCCTCTTCTATTGCTTCCCAAAGATCCAAAGCCTCTAGATAAGTCTCCATACGAATTGCGCGCATTTGATAATTGTCTCCATCGAAGACTTGTGGTGCAACAGCTGAAAAACTGGATTGTCCTCCCATTTTGATATCACATATCCCTTAAGAAGACGGCTCTGATACCAATTTGTTACCAATTTGTTAGTGTAAGAGTGAGTGATTGAATTGTTGATGAGAAGATTGTATTATGAAGAGCAAGAAGGCTCTGTATATACACGGAGAGAGAATACATATAGATATTTAGAAAATCGACCTAAAATTCTGCACAAAATTTGGTAACAAATTAGTAAACAAATAAAAAAACTAAATCAAATCAAAACTAAATCAACTTCTAACTATAAGAAGATTTAATCAAATACTAACTAACAACAATCTAAACAAACACGTGATCTTTAACAGAAACCACTAGTAAGAAGATTAGAGACACTTCTCGTGCCTAATAAAGAAAAATAGAGTCCACATGTAAATTTATCATTTAGACTGAATTCAGCAAGGCATGTTGTTATATAAAAAATTTTATACCTGTTTAAAAGTTATATGATTTCCCCATTATGCTTCTTCAGGCAAATAAAAGGTCTCCGACCTTCGACGGGAGGTAGCCTCCCGATTAGGAGAGCCCTCTAACAAATTAGGCACATTCCCCACAAAGGGGCATTTTGTAGATGAATATCTCCTTTTGTGTCGTACTCAAGAATTTTCTAGACCAATTAGTAAAGTGATGCTTTCCAACTGAGTTACGTTTATATCTTCTTCAATGCTATTTTCCCATTCATCCTGTTGCAAACCAGATGCTTGCCAATCATTTGGCTCAACTCCCAAACCTAGTTCTTCATTCAGTTCCTCGTGAGAAGTAGATTCTAGCGGATCTACATTTTTAAGATCATTGTCCTGAAAACCTCTAGAATGATCTGATAATACTCCAATATCGTCATTTTCCTCACAGGTATCAATTTGTTGAATGGAAGATTCGACATCCGGTATGCTAGTATGATCCTCGACATCAATTTGAGGAACTTCACGGTATAAAAATTTGCAGCAGTTTCTTGTAAAATTCTTCTCATACGTTGTCCTGAATCTTCTCTCATCTCCATCGAGTTGATATCAGTTGTTTGGCTGGCTAAACCATTCTCTGCAACCTGTTCTTGTGTACTTTCTACTGCATCAAGAGATGCTTCCCTACCTTCAGTAGTATTTCCTTGTAGATTAGATCTGACTTTAGTTAGACCAATGCTATAAGAGCCTGCGTTATGACTTTCCACGTTAATTGGCCCTGAACGTTCAAGAAGATCATCTAGGACCTAAAAGCTCCTTGTACGATTCAGGTCAGTAAGAGAATCACCATCATCACTGTTATATGTGGTGTCAGAATGCTGTCTACTTGCTTGATCTTGAACAGAATTATCCAATTTCTCTAATTCAAACCAAGTCAAAATATTATTGCTATTATCAAAAGGGATAGGCCAGCATTATAGAATGGACAAGAAGATTAAGTTGCTAGTGAGCTTGGGTGAAAAACAATTGACAAAAATTCGATCAAGTTGCCAGTTAGCTTGGGTGAAAAACAATTGACAAAAATTCAAAGTTGACAGTCAAGGAAAAAATACACAGACTCTCAATCTGAATCAGGTGAATTAGGGAGTTTTTCTTCCTCAAACTTTTTGTTGTACCCAAATCCTGACCTTTTACACTTTCACAAACTTCAAAGTAACTTATTATTGTTCAACGTCACAACATTTGGAAGCTCCCAATCAAAGAATGTTAGTCTTTCAAGCAGGTAACAAGTTTTGGACCTAAGACTTCTTGGTTAAAGTTAACAACCCTTAGCCACAATGCCCAGTGATCAGATTTGTGTTTTCTTGACTATAACGGGTAATGAATTCAAGTTCAATGAGGAAAACAAAACAATGTCCATCAGTGTTAACATTAATGTAGAAAAAGACGTTAGTGCGAAGGTTTGTTAAGCTCTAGGTTTAGTTTAGCTAAATTAAGACACAGTCATTAGTGACTAGATAACTTTTGGATTGAGGATATACAATCTTATATGAAATTGATCACTATTTCTCATACCTCGGTAATTCAGAAAAATTTAGTTTCTTAATAGTGTAATTAGCATTAAGGATATCGCTAGACATTAGATATTTCATCTTACATGCCAATGATGATTGGAATGGCATTGATGAAACACTAGTAGCAATTTACATGGAACTAATTTGACACTAAATGCCCATTCTCCAAGTTTCTCTTATCTACAAGAAATTTACTAATGATATTCAGACACAGCAGTATAAGTGTTCCGAGGTTATTCTTGGATCTAAATATTCGACTACAGCAGATATGTGGTCATTTGCTTGCATTTGTTTTGAGTTGGCCACCAGTGATGCTCTCTTTGATCCATCCAGTAGTGACAATTATGAAAGGGATGAGGTATATTCAGAAACTTTTCTTTTGTTTTTCTTCTTTTATGAGTATGATTATTTTTTTCTTTCTTACACTCATTAATTTTTAACGTGTAACATTTGTAATCCAGTCTCACCTCCCCTTGGGAAGCATTGTTTCTACTCATAGTAAAGTCCCACATTTTCAATAGTTTGAAAACCATGCTGAATTTTTTTTTTTTTTTTTTTTTTTTTTTTGTTTGTTTGTTTGAGTTCTCAATGAGTTATAATTTTATTCTTTGACACGTTTCTTCTGGGGTAGGTGTAAGAGTGACATAATGTGGAAGTTTACTTGATACTGAAATATTTGGTCATTGTTTTTTGTTTGGTTAACGGGTTGAGGAGACTCAATTTAATTTCAACCATCTCATACACTAAATATGTCAGGTGAATAATTTGAAAAGGCTGTCTCTTGGAAAATATAAAGAATTTTTCTTTTACTTTGATGCCTTTCTTTCCGTTTTTTTAATACAATGTGGCTATTATCTTAGCTAATCATATTCCCCTTAGCTCCTAGGATAGTGGTAGTATACACATGGTACTTGTTTCTTATTTTTTTTTAAATAACTATATGTATATTATGTTGACATCACTGGTATACGTGTGAGAGCAGCAAAACAAGATTTTGCTATGAGTATCAGCTTATTACATGGACCTTCTATTCTAGAAGTTGTAATTTCTACTATTTATTTTATTTCCAGGATCATTTCGCGTTGATGATGGAGCTTCTTGGAGTGATGCCTTGCAAGGTAATATTTACATACTTACAAATATCATGTTGTCTTTATTTTATATATTTGAAAAAATTTCACTTATTTATATTTTGCTGTTTCTTAAAATATCGCATAGATTTCATTAAGTGGTTGCGATTCAAGGGACTACTTTGTTGGAATAAACTTGTTAGTTTTTGTTTAAAATAAACTAAGTAAATTTGTTAGGTTAGGAAAGTTAAATTTGAAAAAAGCCCATTGAAAGAAGAAGGCCAAAAGTTCTTATGGAGTGATGGTACTTGTTTATGAGAGTTTCTCTCACCCTATTATTACCGATAGAAAAGGTATAAATACCTAATACCTTTGGTGTAAAGTCAGAGCAAAAAGCAAGAGAAAAAGAAAAACAAGTAGAGTGTAACAGAAAAAAGTTTTTTTTTTAGCATTTTTGTCTCCTTGTCTCTCCCCTCTTGACATCTCGTTCACAAGTACGAGAGTAGTATTTTTACAAAGTAGTATCGAAGCGTTCTATCATTAGTGTATGTGAGATTTATTTCACAAATTAGTGAGTTTTATTTTAACAAATTGGTATCACAGCCAATGGCGAATGTGATGGGTCAAATGCCGCTACCGTGACTAACGAAGACGAACTACGAGAATTGGAGCATCCAAATGAAAGCTCTTCTCGGTTCTCAAGATGCATGGGAGGTGGTCGAAGAACGTTTCGATGAACCAAAGAATACCAAGGGTTATACGGCGACACAAAACAAGGCGTTAAAAGAATTACGATCAAAGGATAAGGCGACATTATACATGTTGTTTGGGTGTTGACGACTCGGACTTTGAGAAGATTGTTAGGGCAACTACTTCAAAAGAAGTGTGGGAAACTTGAGAAACGGTGTTCAAAGAAACCGACCGAGTCAAGCAAGTGTGTCTCCAAACTCTTCGTGTCGAGTTGGANAAAAGTTTTATAAATCTAATTCAAATCATTATAATTTCTTTCCTTTTGAAAATAACGGAAACTTTTATAAATTTAATTGCAATGATTTTATAATTCAAATACTCATGTTTTCATTTAATAAGTAATGGAAAACTTTTATAAATGTAATTGAAAACTCCACCATGGTGACTCTATCAAAGTNCAAAACAAGGCGTTAAAAGAATTACGATCAAAGGATAAGGCGACATTATACATGTTGTTTGGGTGTTGACGACTCGGACTTTGAGAAGATTGTTAGGGCAACTACTTCAAAAGAAGTGTGGGAAACTTGAGAAACGGTGTTCAAAGAAACCGACCGAGTCAAGCAAGTGTGTCTCCAAACTCTTCGTGTCGAGTTGGAGAGCATGAAGATGAAGGAGTCAGAAAATGTATCTGACTACATTACGCGCTACAGATNTATCAAAGTTATAAATGTCATACTTCGATTGATCTATGATGTCAATTTTGCGGCGGTCTATGATGTCAATTTGTTCACCACGTCATTACGTCAGGTATTTTGTTTTGAATTGGATTGAAACTTCTTCGTTTTATCTCTAATTTGAGTGAACCAAATAAGACGTTGAAATCGTTATTCTCAACCTTACACTGTGGACAAAATACTAAGAATTTTTAATAATTGAAGGTAGGTTTGTTATCATCAAAACATCAATTAATTAATTAATTAAAATTAATTAATTTAAGATTAAGGGCCAAAAAGTCAACATTAACCATCTCATAAAAAGCTTTTTTTTATTTTTTTTATGAGTATGTATTGTNTCTTAGGCACTTTAAGAACATTAATTATAGTATATAACTAACATGTTCATAAGTATTAAAACTTAATTGGTTTAGATACTAACCTTTTGTAGTTCAAACTCTTTTTTCCTCACGAACCGGTTTTGAACCACCACTAGTGTCTTCTCCACTATCCTCCGGCCTTAGAACGGGATTGTGGAATCCGGTGAGTGACTAAACTTGGAAGGGATTTTGTATATGTGAAAAGATGTTTGTGAGAGGTTTTTCTCAAGATTTTCCACCAAGAAGAAGCAGACCTTCCATGTCTAAAGATCACTCTATTTAAAGAGTGATGTTTGCATGTTCATGCAAATTTGAGATCACCAAATTTTGACACTTAAAATTCCACTCAAATGTTTGGGATTATGTGGCAAGCATGCATGTTTGAGTTAACCAAATTTTGACACTCAAAATTCCACTCAAACTTGTGGGGTTTATTTGGCAAACATGCAAGTTTGGTTAAACCAAATTTTGACACCTCAAAATTCCACTAACATGATTTTTCCATTAGATGAAAGTCAACATTTTGACTTTCTTCATTTTAATTAGATGAAAGTCAACATTTTGACTTTCTTCATTTTAATTCAACAATTAATTTGAATAATGAATTTCAAATTAAAGTAACATTAAATAATTAATTAAACTATTTAATTAATATTTAATATTAATTCAAATGCCAATCCCAGTCAATTCCGACACATAATTGATTAAGATATTTAAATCTTATTTAAATATCTCAGATTCTCTCTTTTCGTTTAATTCGTAAATAAAATAAAATTGCGGTTAAATATATCGTATATATGTAACGCATATTCCCTAATTTGAATTCGAACACTTCGAACTCACTCGTCACACTGTTCTATGGTTTAGTCCGATATGAGCTAGCAGAGGGACCTAATGGACCTATAGATCATGGGCTCCAACGATTCAAGATTAACCGATTAAACTCATTAACCTGGTTAACCAACATTCGTTAACTACTAGGACACTCCACTATAGCCTAGTAGTTGCACTCCCCTCACTATAGATATATTTCTGTCCATCTGATATAACCATGATTAGTAAGTCGATCCTTCACAGGTTGTTCGTAACTAGAGCTGGGTCAATTTACCGTTTTACCCCTGAAGTTACTTCTTGTTCCTTATGTCTCACTGATCCTCTAATAAACAATTGGTTTGTGGTCCAACCAGTAAACCGAATCCCTCTCAGGCCAATGAGAGGGTGGGGCCCCTTGTTCAAGACCTGGAGTCAGTGCTTAAGGGAACTACCTTTCTTCTATCCCTAAAAGTGGGTAGGAGTGAATTCCGTCTTGCACCCCACGTCCCCAGCCATTCACCCAGTCTTACCCCTGAAATGGGAGGCCTGTTGAGTCGGCGAACTAGAGCCACTCTCACCCATGCAAATCTAAGGATAATTCCGAATAAACAGGAGTTCATGGTTAGCTCAGGATTAAAACCGAGTTACCTAGGTTATCGAATGAAAAGAAAATCAGTCTCAACAGTAAACGACTTTATAAAGTGAGAGTGGTTTTCTTCATGGTCCGATCTTATGCAATACTCATTGCATAGGACGCCCCCACTCACATGTCTCCACATGCACAATTTAGTGATCACATTGTTTATATCATATACAAAAGTGGGCCGCATCCATAGTGTCCCCAGAATAAGGTACTCAGCCTTATCCTTATACTATAGATCATTTTGACTATATACTTGAACTTGATCCACTCTTATGTCTCTACATATAGTTCAAGTAGTCATACTATAGCCAGAGTGTTCTTAGTTTATTGGATTTAGATTAATGATCGTAAAGTTCACTTTATTCAATAACAATTTTTTCTGAATAAACAACAATAATAACTTTATTGAAAATAGAATATATCTTTGTTTACAAACTATGAGTTTTAGGACATAAAACCCAATAGTATGTGCGATAGAAGAGTCAAAGGACCTAACGACGTTCACGGTTGATGAGCTCGCCGATTCTCTCGAGGCACATGAGCAACATAAGAAGAAGAAGGAGGAGACACTCGATCAAGTACTTCAAACCAAGGCATCAGTAAAAGATGAAAAGATACTCTACTCTCAAAATATTCAAGGTAGAGGTCATGGAAGTCGCGGAAATGGTCGAGGTGGTCAAGACAGCAGTACTGAAAGACATTATAAGAGGAAAAGGAGGAAGGCCATCAGGCTTGGAAGCAATTGTTTCAATCTTGGACCAGGAATCTAGAATGGTTTCATAACAACTTTCACTAACTTCGTGCAAATTCATTCCCATTTTTATGTGTTTAAAAAGTTTAAAAGGTTCAAAAGGATGCATTGTTGTTGAAGGATCTTACTCTGATATCCTTAGTGGCAATGGAATAGTATGCATTATGTGGCGTGATATTGTCGAAGTATAGGATTTTAGCTGAAGAAGCAAGAGCTCCAAGGGCGACATGAGGATATTTAAGACGAAACCATGCAGCCAACACTTTTTCCAACAAAACAGAAAAACATGTTCCGTTATATAGAGTTTGAAGATTTTTGTAGCCGCTAGCAGATATTGTTCCCTTTATATGTTACGTATCGTCGTTAGCCTCACGGTTTTAAAACGCGTTTGCTAGAGAGAGGGTTCCACACCGTTATAGAAAATGTTTCGTTCCCCTGTACAACCGATGTGGGATCTTACAATCCACCCCTCTTCGATACGTGAAAATGACATGGAGTTTTGGGCAGCCTAGGGTCCCAACTGGCGCCTCCCCCAACATCCCGTCGCCTCGCGTCAGTGATCGAGTAGTACAAAAGGCCTCACACAATCAATCCAACCATGGTAACGGCAATGGCAGTTCGGCAATGAAAATCTCCGGCGGCTCATCAATTCCCCCGTTCTCCTTCTCTGATGTTTCCATTCGAAATCCAAATTTCTCTCCGACTGCCACATGCCCACCTTCTCAACGGCTTCACCATTTTCATTTCCCCCTCACCGGAACCGGGAACCTCCCCTTCTCTTCTCCAATTCACAACTGACTTGTTTTGTTCCTGTTTTGTTCTTCCGATTCTGACAGATCGAGAGAGTTGGGTAATTGGGTCTGTTTCTCTTTTATTGGGTTTCTCTAGTTTTATGTGAAGATCTTGTTGATTTCATTTTGACTGGGAATTTGTATTTTATCTCATATTAAAGGTTTGGGAACTTTTCAAGTTGTTCATGCTATATGTACATGGCAGTGAATCATTGGAGATAATTTTGGATTATTTTTGGGAGAGGGTTATACATTCTCTAAGTTATACACGATTGTTCAAAGGGTGGATGTTTTTCTTATTCTTTGCCATTGAGACTGTTGGACAAAGGATTGGATTTCGAGTTGAGACTCTGAGGTGGAAGTATGGGCTGCATTTGCTCCAAGGGAATTCCAGCAAACGATTATTTTACTGAGAATCATTCCAAAGAGAGGCATTTGAAGTCTAATAGATCATCCAGACTTCTTGGGGCTTCATTGAGAAAAGAAGAACCTGCATTGCACGTTGATGGAGGGCGAAGTGATGCAATGGCGCTATTGATATCTAACCAACCTAGGGAAGTTAATGCTGGATCAACACCTGAATTGGATGACGCTGAGAAGGCAGCAGCCAGTGCCAAGCCACTGCGTCAAGAACAGCCAACTATGGAGGATGGAGCAAAGAGAGTAGGAGTACATAATGATAATGCAACACCTAGAATAGTTAATGTTGTTAATGTGGAAGAGGGGGCTTTGGTTATTGCTGGATGGCCTTCTTGGTTGATATCTGTGGCTGGAGAAGCAATCAATGGATTGATTCCTAGAAAGGCAGACTCTTTTCAGAAGTTGGATAAGGTTAGTTTTATTTTTTATATTTTTTGTTCTCTATCTACACTCTTTTCTGCAACATTTGTTTGCATGTGCACTTGTTTTGGTTATATGAGCTTAACCTGAGTTGGTCAGAATAGAAACTTCCTCATGGAGGCTTATGGTATTTGTATGTTCATTTTTTGAAACTAGTGCCTTTTACTTCTCCTCGTACGAAGCGACATATCTTTTGTCCATGTGTAGACTGGCTATTGCTTTGTAGGTGTGTGCTTTAAATCAAATTTATTGCACTAAGATAAATCAAATTTGTTTTGGTTATGTGCTCTAAACCAATTATCTAGTACATTGAAGGAAGAGAGGCCTACTTGGGAGGTGATTTGGATGCCTATGGACTTGGGAAAGCTAGAACTTGGAAATTTAAGGACTCGTAACAAAGCTCTATTGATGAAATTACTTTGATGTTTTCCCCTTGAGTCTACATTCCCTATGGTGAAGATCACTGTAAGTACGGGTCTCACCCCTTTGAGTGGTTGTTGGGTGGGATCAAAGACACACATAGAAGTTTGTGGAAGGATATCTCTTTTGAACTACCTCCCTTTTCTCACCTTGTTCGTAGTGTAGTGGGGGGAGGGAAAGGAAACATACTTTGAGAGGATTAGTGGATAAGGGATAGGTACCACTTTTCCTTTTTAAAAAAATCATATTGTGGCGGAGATCTTTGTTCGATTTGGGAGCTCTCTCTTTTTTCAATCGATTTTCATTGTCCTTTATCTGATAGGGAAACAACGGATGTCATGATTCTCCTATCAAGGAGTTTGATTTCGAGTAATTATAAAAGCCTTCGTAACCAATAGTTTAAAGAGAAACATAAAATCTAGCAAGGGACCACACATCACTCAAGTCCTTTTCCAAGCCTCTAAAAACTCTATTGTTCCTCTCTCCCCAAAGATCCCACAATAAAGCACACGTCCCAACAAGCCTCAAGAAATGACCATTCTCCCTAAACAGCAGATAGAGAAGGAACTCCTCGATCATCTCATTTAGGTCTCTATGGTGAGCTAACTAAATGTTGAATGCCTCCAAAAGATAGCTCCACACGGAGCGTGCAAAGTGCATCTCCAAAGGAGACGATTCAGGTCTTTCTTAGCCTTTTGGTAGAGGATAAAATAAAACCGACCAAACAACAATGGCCACTTTAACGAGAGCTGGTCTAGAGTGTGAACTCAACCATGGACCTTCTCTATCAAAGGATAAAACAAAATCACTAAGTAACCACCATGGAGCCATCTAAAGAAACCATGGACAACCTGCCAGACAAACAACTTAACCTTCTTTGAAACCTTGATCTTTCAAAGGATAAAACAAAATCACTTAGTAACCACCAGAAAGCCATCTAAGGATTTTTACTGTTTCTTTTTGTGGGCTTGGTTTTGCATCCCCTTGTATTCTTTTATTCTTTTCTTAATGAAAGTTCAGTTTTTCATTAAAAAAAAAAAAGGAAAAAAAGTATAATAGGGTCCAATAGTAGCGTATGCGATTAGTTATTAAGGAAAGGGAAGATGTTGCCATGATATGATAATGCTGATATAGAAAGAACATGGATATAACTTATTAGCCAAGGCATCTCTACTCGGTTGTAGGTTCAAAATTGATGTTGCTATGATATGATAATGCTGATATAGAAATAACATGAATATAACTTATTAGCCAAGGCATCTCTACTCTGTTGTAGGTTCAAAATTGTCGAAATTGTTGCTGTTTGCCAATTGTTCTTTTATTTCCTCTTTTCTTCTTTCACCCTAAAACCTTAAACCCTCCCCGTTAGCTGTCATTGCTTGCTGCCGCTAGTTGTTGTATGTTCGCCGTTGGATTCTGTTGTTGTTTGCCGGTTGTTCTTTTTTCTTTCCCTTTCTCTTCTCTCTAGCCTTGCTCAGCATCTCTTGGGCTGTGAACCTGGTCCCTTCACTAGTCATTTTCTGTCATTGTTCGTAGATCACTTTCTACTAGTTTGTGCCTTGTTAGTTTATTTCGTAAGCTGTCAGTACATTGGCTACCCTTCTGTTCTTGGTTCTTTATTTGGTAATTAGTTTGCCTTGGGTTTTCAATGAATCGTAGTAGTTGCTGTATTGATAAGAGCTACTATTGCATTTGGTTCAAAAATGAGTTTTTCTTTTTAGAAGACCAGAAATTTAAGTCAGCCATTCCACTTTCATTCTCTCACCTTCGTTGGTTTGAGAAAGCTGTGGTTGAAATGATGCTTCGCCCCGATACTCATAATTTTTCCAAACAAGATAGAGATGAGTTTGGTACTACTAGAATTCAGAAACGTTGGTTTTCTTCTGGAGCAATTATTGATTGTATTATATGGCCAATTTTGGTTGGAGGAAGGTGATTAGTCTTCCTTTGGGTTTCTTAAAGCGTGGTTGACTTGTTTTTTGGGATTTGTTGAGAGATTATATCATGAAATTTGAGAAGCTTTGCTTGAAGGATTCTCAGCCTTTGAAATGCGACACTCGTTCCTACATGGACATTGTGGATTCATTCTACCCTCCTCCATTGGTTAAAGATTGTTTTTGTCCAAAGCCCTCCATCTGCAATCTGGGATAAAGATAAATAAGTTCTTAATTAAACTGGAATTCTATGCTGGTGGTTTCTCGATTGAATGGACATTGAAGTCCACTTTGAAACCATTTTTTTTCGATTAATTCTTTTATGGATGATAAAACATTATTTCAATTGTAAGATTCAAATCTTTTAGTTGGTCTTGGTCCATTGGGTCATTGGTCATTTCCGTTTGAAGATAGAAAAATGGGACATAAGCTAGCATACTAAACAAAAATTAGAGGTTATGGAGGCTGGCTTAAAATCACATTGTCTTCATATTGGAATATATGCACTTTTGATGCAGCAAGGCATTAATTTGGTGGTTTGATTCGAGTTCAATCTAAGACCCTAAATTTGTTTGATTGTAGCGCAACTTACGTTGAGTTCATCCTTGCTACAATTGAAATTATTGATTCAAAAGAATTGTTTTCCCTTCAATTTGGGGATATCCTCCAATTGATATTCCTTGTGTCTTGATGTCTAATAAGAGCACTTTGGATCTAAAAGATTTTTCGATTCTGTTGGACATTATTCGATAGTTCAGTAATCGAAGATGAAAAGTCTCCTCAGCATAGTTGTTCACTGGCTTTTGATGATTTGTTACTCCAATCACTATGTTTTCAACATCTTTCAAAGGAAAATTCAAAGATGACTACTACGATCACTAATGAGACGTCTTTAGGTGATTCTCAGATGTTGCCTTTGCTTAAGTTTTCAAGAGGCAATATTTTATGTTGAGTTTGGTCCTTTAGGCTCTTTACTAGTTTCTTTTTGTTCGGTTTGCTTGGAGTTTTTGTTGTGGAAGTTATTTTCTGTATCTTTTTCTTTTTTGGTTCTTTGTGTTCTATTTTTCACTCCCTCGTGGAGTTTATATCTTTGTCTCTTGTTCAAAGGTGATATTTGTTTGAATGACTTTTCAAATTCCTTTGACTTGTTTAGATTACAAGAAGTTATGGGAACACTCACAAGGCCTCCAAAACATTCACCTATAACTTTAAACGTACTAAGCTCTCAATATCTCAAAGGTAAGTTCTTTTTATTCAGATCCAACCTCCATATCCTTCAGTAAGTTCAGGGTGATAATGCTTAAATGAAAATCTCCAACTAATCTCCATTATCCATCAAAGCTCTTTCGAATAGAACTATCATCAAACCTTAGCAATGCCATGAACGGGTTGATTGAATAAAACATCCTTGATTTCTTTCTGAGAATTATTGGCAAACAATCTAGGGGCAACCAGCAGTTCATTAAAATTCATTCTCATCATTTAGTTTTACAATTGGAGCCCATTCTTGTAATTGGAGTTGAGGCTCCTTTGGTGGGTTTGCTTTTTGTTTGCACTTTTACTTTCTTTCATATTTCTCAATGAAACCTCGTTTTCTTATATATAAAATAAAAATCGAATAGAGATGATGGCCTTTGTTTTTCTTTCTTAATTTTTATTGTCGTTATCTATACATATATTAAATTTAATTATTAATTATAAAATAAAATCTACAATACACGTTACATTAAGATACACGATAGTACACTAAGTTTAAACTTGATATATGTACTGATTCACTAGTTAAACCTCTGAATGCTACCACCTCTAATCAGATACCTCGAAAGAGTTTAACATTTGTCACCTGTTCTTCTGTCGTTCTTTTTTACATTTGAACCCGTATTTGTCCAGGGTAGGTCTTGCTGCTAAACAATTATTAAATTTAATGTAACACTAGTTTTCTTTAACATATATATCTTGGTCTTTACTCTCAGTTTATACTGATAATTTTTTGGATATCTTGAATGTAGATTGGACAAGGAACGTACAGCAGTGTGTACAGGGCCCACGATATTGAAACAAACAAGATTGTTGCATTGAAGAAGGTGTGATTTTCTAACATGGATCCTGAAAGCGTTCGTTTCATGGCGAGGGAAATTCTTATCCTGCGTAGGCTTGACCACCCCAATGTCATGAAGCTTGAAGGGCTTATTACTTCAAGGGTATCGGGCAGTTTATACCTCATATTTGAGTACATGGAACATGATCTTGCAGGGTTGGCAGCAACCCCAGGGATCAAATTCACTGAAGCACAGGTCATTGACTTTTCCCAGCTAGTGATTAACTTTAGATCATTAAGGAATAACGTATATGGAAATCTCAATTGGAAGCAACAAACAAGTTAAAGAGTCATTTCCTCTTAGATGATAATTATTTAAATATTGCCAATCTGCATACAATCCTTTTATCTATGGAAAGTTGAGACATTTTTGCATGGACATGGTGTTCACAAGAACATGTTTAGATGAAATGTATAATTCAAAATTTCTTGGGACATATTTATCCTGTGTTTAGGTGATACAGAAAAAGACCATTGATGTGCCTGCACATCTGTCTTAGTCTTATATTTATGTTTTCTATTCTTATGCTAAATCCATCATTGATTTCATTCAAAGGTAAACTCTCTTGCAACTTCTAAACCTGTGAGAAAAAGGAAAAGAAAAAAAAAAAAATAAAGAAAAGAGTAAAGAACTAAAAAACCTAAAATCAAAATAACCAAAAATAAGNTTGAAATCAACTGGTTGTACGCTCGATTCATTTAGTATAGCAATAATGATGATACAAGAAGATTGAACCTAGACTAATATGCTGGATGTGTGTTGACGTGCAGATTAAATGCTATATGCAACAGCTGCTTTGTGGCCTTGAACATTGCCATGCCCAAGGTGTTTTGCACCGTGACATCAAGGGCTCAAATCTTCTGATTGACAATAATGGTAACCTAAAGATAGGTGATTTTGGGCTATCAACCTTCTTCCATTCCCGTCAAAAGCAGGCTCTTACAAGTCGTGTGGTAACTTTGTGGTATCGGCCACCTGAGCTTTTACTTGGTGCAAAGGACTATGAAGTTTCTGTTGATTTGTGGAGTTCAGGTTGCATTCTTGCAGAATTATATGCTGGGAAGCCTATCATGCCTGGAAGAACAGAGGTATTATCTTATCTAAAGACCTTTATTGCATATTAACTCATACCAATATGTTTCAGTAGCTGTGTATATTGCTTATATTCATGTTTTGCTAGTTTTTTTTTTTTCTCATTCATGTTTTAAGATTCTTTTGCGTGCAAGCTTTTGATGTATACTTTAGTGGGTTTGATGTTAAATTATTTATTACATTAATTTTTTTATGCAACAATTTGACCCTTTTATATTTGGATACTATAAATTGTATTACTAACGTTATACTGTGAATCTATGTTTTGTCATCCACTTTCTACTAATGTTTTTAAAAACCGAGTCAAGTTTTAAAAACTAAAAAGATCTCTTCAATAGGTGGAGCAACTACATAAGATCTTCAAACTCTGTGGCTCCCCGTCTGAAGAATACTGGAAAAAGTCAAGATTACCTCATGCCACCATCTTTAAACCTCAACATCCTTACAAGCGGTGTGTTGCTGAGACGTTCAAAGACTTCCCTTCCTCTGCATTGGCGCTTTTGGATGTGCTTCTTGCGGTGGAACCTGATGGCCGTGGAACAGCTTCCTCTGCCCTTCAAAGTCAGGTAATCATTTTTTTATTTATTCAATGACATGTTTTATGGGGTAAAAAAACAAAGAAAAAGAAAGAGGAAATGAGCTAAATCTTATGTTTCCTTTTGTTACAAGTTTCCTGTTTTCTTGAGGTTTTTGAAGATAAACAAGTTAAAAACTTGTCCTGTACTTAGAATGCTTAAGCTGTGACTTTGCAGTATGCTGATGAATCATCCTGTGAGCCATCAAAAGTGGAAGAGGAGAGAGTTTTGTTTTTCTTCATTGTTCAAAGTTCTATTTCTTTCGAGTCGTGTTTTTTGTTTTCTTAACGAGATACTATTTCTCCTTCAAAATTTCTTAACGAGGACAATATCTGCAGTAGTGAGCTTGGGGTGGTTAAAAAATTTCTCCTTAGCTTAAAGATAACCATTGTTACTCCCAGTAATTTCAACCACTTCTCCTTCCTTCTTAACCCAATTCTCATGCTTTTCCTTTCACCATCTTCCTTCTCTCTTCTAATGCGGTACTCTGCGATTTACTTGTGCCTCATCCATGACATTTCCTTTCATCTTAAGCATATCATAAGAAATATGAATATGAACCCCTTGATTCTTAGGGTGCAAATCAATTTTATCTTGCTTTGAAATGAATATCACTTTCCAAAAAGCTATCCAGCCAGCCTCTTTGTTGTTTCGTGCAGGAATCATGACCGTATCTCTCGTACCTGACTTGAAAATTGAGATACATTCAAGGTTCCAACCTTGTTGATTATACACTTTTCAACAATTTACAGACACTAAAATCTTCTGTAGCTTGCCTCAAGAGGTGAGCTTTTAGTGGATATTGCATTAGATCAATTGAGTTTCTTATGAAGAGAGATGTGAATAAGACTATTAAGCATTGACCCAATAGAAAATGACTTAACTAATAGTTTACATCCCTTAATTTTATGGTCGCGTGCTTGATGAATGTTATGTTTTCTTTCAGTTCTTTACCCCCAAACCGCTTCCCTCGGATCCCTCTACTTTGCCAAAGTACCCACCAAGCAAGGAGTTTGACGCGAAGCTCCGAGACGAGGAATCTCGAAGGTAAATTCTTTATTGATATGTAGTTGGCCTCTTTCTTTTCTTGCTAAAATCATCTGTGAAACCAGAAGAAGAGCTCCTATCAGTGTAGCACGTGAACATGAAGCAGCTCAAAAGTGTCCCAGAGAATCAAAAGCGATTCCTGCACCAGATGCAAATGCTGAATTGCAGGCATCCATACAGGTAATTAGATGGTTCGAGATGCATTTAAATACAAGCTTTTGTGTTTTAAAACTCAGGTGGGCTGATAGTTTAGTAAGTTTCAGTGAAAAGTATATTCCTGAAGAGAATGGTGGCTCTGGCTTTCGCATTGAACCCCCAAAAGAAGCAACGCAAATGGCGTCGACTGCATTGGGTTCTTCACAAAACACGAACTGGAATCAGCGTGATAATCTAAGAGGTCTTCAGTTGGAGCCAAAGGTGCAGAACTTAGAAAACAAAGATCTTATGTGCAGCATGGTGGTGTAAAGTTGTCCAGGTATTCCAATTCCATTGCAGTTCGAGGTGGTTCATGATTCGGCTGTGGGCCAGAAGAGTGTTTTAATGTGTCATATAACCATTTCAATGGCGTTGAATCTTCAGAAAAGCATGAATGGTCTCACCATTTACTAGACACACCAAAATCTTCATACAAGATAGATGATCAGTCATCTGGAAAAGAGTCTACTAAGGTAAAGTATCCAGTAATCCATTTTTAATAAAGTATTCAATGGTTTTCTCAACTTTCATCAGAGTTATGCTCCAAAGAAGAGAATTCACTACTCAGGGGACCCCTGATGCCTGCTGGTGGAAACCTTGAGGAAATGTTAAAATGTTAAAGGAGCACGAGAAACAAATGCAGCATGGGGTGCGCAAGGTGACACAATCGCACTTTCGAAGGCAGCGGACTAGCGATTGTGCGGCACTCACTTTCCAACGACAAGTGAGCTCAGCCAATTTGTTCTTGCGTTGCTTACGGCCAAGCGACATATGATCGAGCCTCTAGCCTCAGTTTTAAAAGAAGGTTTTAGAAACGAGGAGAGAGAGAGATTTTAGAAAGAGAGATTTTGGAAAGAGACGTTATATAAGCAAGCAAGAGAAAGATAACAACGACTTGGCATATATAACCTTGAGTAGGGAGAAGTTGACAACTAGTCATATCCCCTTATAGTACATTCGGAGCCATTTTATGTCTGGCAGGCCTAGACATGATATTTTTTAGGCGTCATACGCCCTAGAATTACAAAAGGAAAAACACTAAAATGAAAAGACATGACAAGGGTTTGGCTTGTCATGGGCATGCGGCCATGGGCAACATGCCCTGGACGAGCATGACCGTGACATCCTCCCCCACCTAATTGGTTGACGTCCCTGTCAACCGACTACTTTCAAATCTTGCGATGTGGGTGGCGGCGGAGTTCAGATCTTCGGCGCGTTCCCAGCTGGTTTCGTCTGTAGGGAGATTCTTCCATTTGACAAGGAATTCACGAATCGTCCGTACAGGTCTTCCTATCTTCCTAACCCTGTCGGCTAGGATCTCTTCCACTTCTTTTGTTTCTTTTTGCTTCAGATCGATGCTCGGTCTTGTGATTGCATTTCGTTGGTCGTCGTCTGGGTCAGGGTGGTAGGGCTTCAAGTTGCTCACATGAATTACTGGGTGGATTTTCATCCATGCGGGTAGTGCAACTCGGTAGGAGGTAGCCCCGATTTTTTTAAGGACTTGAACCGGGCCTTCATATTTTCGAACTAGTCTCTGGTCCTTTCAGCTGCGAAATCTGATCTGTTCTAGTCTCAGCTTGATAAGAACTTGATCTCCTGCTCGGAATTGAAGGGGGCGACGCTTCTTGTCCGCCCACTTTTTCATATGCTTGGAAGCCTTCTCTAAATATGCCCGGGCTATATCTGTCGTCTGCTTCCATTCTCTTGTAAAGTTGTGAGCTTGAGGGTTTTTTCCTACATAAGGATGATCAATAATATGGGGTAAGGCCGGTTGTCGTCCACTTACAATTTCGAAGGGACTCTTCCCTGTAGACGAGCTTGTTTGGCAATTGAAGCCAAATTGGGCGACATCTAACAGTTGTATCTAGTTCTTCTGGCGAGCGTCGACGAAGTGACGTAAGTATTCTTCGAGCAAGCAATTGAACCGTTCTGTCTGTCCATCGGTTTGAGGGTGATAACTCGAGGAGATGTTTAAGGTTGTTCCCAAGAAGGCGAATAACTCAGTCCAGAATGTCCCAATGAATCTGCCATCCCTATCACTGATCATGCTCTACGGAATGCCCCATAACTTTACAACGTGTTTGAAAAATAGTTGGGCTATGAGTTTCGCCAAGCATAATTTGGGAGTGGGGATGAATGTCGCATATTTTGAGAATCGGTCTACGATAACCAAGATGGCGTCATATTCTCCGACTTTTGGGAAGTGTGTTATGAAGTCCAGAGATACACTTTCCCAGGGTCTTGTTGGCACAGGTAGAGGTTCCAAGAGTCCTGAGACTTTGGCTTTCTCGACTTTGTCCTGTTGATAGATGAGACACGTCTTAGTGTATTGCATGATGTCGTCTCGCATGTTTGGCCAGAAGTATCCCTTCTTTATTAAGACGTATGTTCTTTGCCACCCAGGGTGTCCGGCCCATAAGGTATCATGACATTTCTGAATGGGCTTCTTCCTCAGTTCCCCCGTTCTTGGGACATACAATCTGTTTCCTTTGGTCATCAGAAGGTCTCCCTCAACCCAAAACTGTCGTGTTTTCCCAGCTTTAGCTAGTTCGACGACGGCTTTGGCCAATGGGTCTTTATGTAACTGTTCCTTGATGATGTCGCGCATCGATCCATCGATCTTACTTGAATGAATATGGGCTAACATGCACAGGGTTGCATGTTCACCCTTCCGACTCAGTGCGTCCGCTGCTTGATTACTCTTTCCTGCTTTGTGTTCGAACTTGAAGTCGAATTCGGCCAACGACTTCTGCCACCGGGCTTGTTTTGCCGTTAATTTTGGTTGATCAAAGAAGTGGCAAATGGCGCTGTTATCCGTCTTCACTACGAACTGTGATCCCAAGAGATACTGTCTCCAGACTCGAAGGCAGTGGACTACAGCCAGCATTTCTTTCTCGGAGACGATGTATCTCCGTTCGGCATCGTTGAGCTTTCGACTTTCGTAAGCGATGGGGTGGCCTTCCTGAATAAGGACCCCACCTAGAGCAAAGTCGGAAGCATCTGTTTCTATTTCAAATGGCTGTGTAACATCTACGAACTCGAGAACAGGACCCCTCGTCATGGTTGTTTTCAGATTTTCAAAGGCCATTTGACAATCATTCGACCACGACCAAGGGTGGTCTTTCTTCAACAGCTCTGTCAATGGGGAGGCTCGTCGTGAAAACCCTTCGACGAACCGCCTATAGTAGTTGGCTAATCCTAAGAAGGACCGCAACTCGGATACGGAAGTAGGAACTTTCCATTCTTGGATAGCTTTTATCTTGTCGCTATCCATACTAATTTGTCCACATCTGACGACATGTCCAAGGAAGTTGATGCCTGTTTGTGTGAATGCACATTTCTCTTTCTTCACATACAGTTGGTTCTGCCGTAGCTTGTCAAACACCAGCTTCAAGTGCACCTTGTGTTCCTCGAGGGTTGTGCTGTAAAGAACGATGTCGTCGAGGTATACTATGACGAACTGATCCAAGTATTCGTAGAAAACCTGGTTCATCAACGTGCAGAAAGTAGCTGGGGCGTTTGTCAAGCCAAAGGGCATTACTAGGAATTCAAATGCCCCATATCTTGTTACGCACGTCGTCTTGGGTTCGTCCCCTTCGGCAATACGTACTTGATAATACCCTGATCGTAAGTCCAACTTCGTGAAGTACTTGGTCCCGTGAAGTTGGTCAAACAAGTCGGATATTATCGGCAGCGGATATTTGTTGCGTATCGTCACCTTGTTTAAGGCTCTATAGTCTATGCACAGACGCAACGTCCCATCCTTCTTCTTCTGGAACAATACGGGGGCTCTGTAAGGTGCCTTTGCCGGGCGAATGAATCCCGCCTTCAGCAACTCATCCAGTTGTTTCCTCAATTCGGCTAGCTCGGGCGGAGCCATCCGGTATGCGTTCTTCGCTGGCGATTTAACCCTGGGGAGGAGTTCGATTTTGTGGTCAATGCCTCGACGAGGNTGGTTTAATCCCGGGGAGGAGTTCGATTTCATGGTCAATGCCTCGACGAGGTGGTAGTGTTTGGGGTAGACTCTCTGGCATTATGTCGGCATAGCTGTTTAATACTTCCTTGATTTCCTCTAGGACAGTTTATTCGGTGGTCGCTTCTTCCATCAGTGGTATGGCCATGAATGTAGGTTCCTCTCGTGCGAGTTCCCTTTTCAGTTGTATGGTCGAGATCATTCGAAGATTACCTAGTTGCTTGATGCTTGCAGGTATTACTATGGGGTTGCGGTCGGTGATCACCAAGCATTTGGCCAGTGGCATTGGGATGACCTTATGTTCTAGGAGGAACTCCATCCCAAGTACCACGTCGAAGTCGTCCATGCGAACCACGACAAGGTCTAGCTCTCCAGTCCAATCCCCTATTTTGAAGGGGACTCCTTTGGAAACTCCCACAATAGGCAAGGCCTCGGAGTTGACAGCTTTCATTTTCCCCGGGTCTTTTCCTATGGTGNTTTGGGCTTCCTTATCGGCAATGAAGTTGTGGGTCGCTCCTGAGTCTATTAGAGTGCTCTTGCTCGGTCGAGAGTTTATTGTCGCATCTACGAACATGAGCCCTTTCTCTATTATCTCCTTCGGTTCGACTTTCCGTTGGAGGGCTGACAAGAATTTAAGTGCGCCCATTCGGGGGTTGTCGTGATCTTCCTTCTTGTCTAGCATAGTCTCGACCCTTGCGTCATTGCTCTCTTGAATGGACACTTGGAGCGCAGTGAGAGAGGCCCGATGAGGACAGTAGGATACTTTGTGGGGACCTTTACACAGCATGCATTGTAAAGGTGTCGTCGGGTGGTTCCTTTGATGGTAAGGTCCTCGATATGTCCCCGCTTGATTGTTCTGAGGAGGTCTATCCGTCCATCCGCTTAGTCTGTTGTTACATCCGTTCGGTCTGTTGGGGCTTCCATTTCGATGACCTGGTGGCTTGTATGTTTTGCCCCCAGTGTTTGGGGCCGGTGTCATTCTTTTTTGGGATCCCGCTTCGTTCCTACAGTTTAGGAGTCTCTCGGCGTAGGCCATTGCGGCATCTAGGGTTTGGACCTTGTTCTCATGTAACTTTGTTTTGGCCCACGGCTGTAACCCATTTATAAAGAAGAACACCTTGTCCTTCTCTGTTGTGCCCCTGATATCCAACATCAGGGTTGAGAACTGTCTGACATAGTCTCGTATGTTTCCAGTATGTTTCAGGGCTACTATTTTCTCCATTGCTATATGTCCTGCGTTTTCGGGGAGGAATTGTTCCCTCAACTCTCTCTTGAGGTCCTCCCATGAGTCGATGGTGCACAATCCATCCTCGATGTCTTGCATCTTCGTACGCCACCACAGTTTGGCGTCGTCTATGAGATACATCGAGGCTACAATCACCTTTTTGTCGTCAGTACAAGCCGTTGTGGCTTTGAAGTACTGTTCGACATCAAAGATGAAGTTTTCCAACTCCTTGGCATCCCAATTCCCTTTGAAGGCTCTAGGGCCTGGGAACCTTAGTTTGTTGGATTCTGCATTAGTTTGCCCAGCCGTGACGTCTTCCACGGCTTTCATGGTCACTTCAATTCGAGTGCTCATGGAGGCCATCCTTTCTTGGATGTCGTCGATTGTTGTTCTGAATTCATCAGCTAATCCATTGAACAAACTCATCATTGTATTTTGTAGCACGTCGAACTCTTCGCCACGTCCCTCTTTGTGCGCGACAGAGCTATCCGGACTACCAGACGGTTTTCGGCAGCTCGTAGGAGCAACTCTTTCTTCGAGCAAGGTCACTCGAAACATCAGTTTTGCGATTGGCAACCCATCCAGGCGGTTGCCCATTGCGTCGATTTCTACGACTTTTCCCACTCAATTCGGTCACCTGTGCTTCCAGGAAGCGAAGGGTGTCAGAGACTTTCTTGAGGAACAACATTTCCTCCTCTATTAGCGTAAGCCGGTCGGCTTGTGCTTTGGGTGTCGACTTTGTCGCCGACATGATTTTGGTCTTTACGATGTTACGGAGCTAACAAAGCTCTGATACCACTTGACACAATCACACTTTCGAAGGCAGCGGACTAGCGATTGTGCGGTACTCACTTTCCAACGACAAGTGAGCTAAGCTAATTTGTTCTTGCGTCGCCTACGGCCAAGCGACATATGATCGAGCCTCTAGCCTCGGTTTTAAAAGAAGGTTTTAGAAAACGAGGAGAGAGAGAGATTTTAGAAAGAGAGATTTTGGAAAGAGACGTTATATAAGCAAGCAAGAGAAAGATAACAACGGCTTAGCATATATAACCTTGGGTAGGGAGAAGTTGACCACTAGTCATATCCCCCTATAGTACATTCTGAGCCATTTTAAGTCTGGCAGGCCTAGACATGATATTTTTGAGGCGTCATACGCCCTAGAATTACAAAAGGAAAAACACTAGAATGAAAAGACATAGAATTACAAAAGGAAAAACACTAGAATGAAAAGACATGACAAGGGTTTGGCTTGTCATGGGCATGCGGCCATGGGCAACACGCCCTGGACGAGCATGACCGTGACACAAGGCTCGTATCGACAAAGCTAAGATAAAAAAGACGTGCAACGACAAAGGTCAAACGGAGTCGTTGCTTCACCATGCAAGAAACGGCAGTTGAGCATTCATTATATGCTGGGTGAGGCTTTTTAAAGGCTATTGGGAGTTCATGAAGCTCAACAAAACTGTGAGGTACAGTCGTGCATAGTTCCAAGGTTAATGCAATTTTAGGAAGAAAGATTATAAAGCCATTGACTGATTCTTTAGCAGAAAATGATCGAGCTCTCTTTGGCGCTTGGTGTCACGGTCATGCTCATCCAGGGCATGTTGCCCATGGCCGCATGCCCATGACAAGCCAAACTCTTGTCATGTCTTTTCATTCTAGTGTTTTTCCTTTTGTAATTCTAGGGCGTATGACGCCTCAAAAATATCATGTCTAGGCCTGCCAGACTTAAAATGGCTCAGAATGTACTATAGGGGATATGACTAGTGGTCAACTTCTCCCTACCCAAGGTTATATATGCTAAGCCGTTGTTATCTTTCTCTTGCTTGCTTATATAACGTCTCTTTTCAAAATCTCTCTTTCTAAAATCTCTCTCTCTCCTCGTTTTCTAAAACCTTCTTTTAAAACTGAGCTAGAGGCTCGATCATACGTCGCTTGGCCGTAGGCAACGCAAGAACAAATTGGCTTAAGCTCACTTGTCGCTGGAAAGTGAGTGCCGCACAATCGCTAGTCCGTTGCCTTCGAAAGCGCGATTGTGTCAAGTGGTATCAGATCTTTGTTAGCTCCGTAACATCATAAAGACCGAGATCATGTCGACGACAAAGTCGACACCCAAAGCACAAGTCGACCGGCTTACGCTAATAGAGGAGGAAATGCTGTTCCTAAAAGAAGTCCCTGACACTCTCCGTTTCCTGGAAAAACGGGTGACCGAACTGAGTGAGAAAGTCATAGAAGTCGACGCAATGGGCAACCGCCTGGATGGGTTGCCAATCGTAGAACTGATGTTTCGAGTGACCTCGCTCGAAGAAAGAGTTGCTCCTACGAGCAATCCAAAATCGTCTGGTAGTCCGAATAGCTCTGTTGCGCACAAAGAGGGACATGGCGAAGAGTTCGACGTACTACAAAATACATTGATGAGTTTGTTCAATGGATTAGCTGATGAATTCAGAACAACAATCAACGACCTCCAAGAAAGGATGGCCGCCATGAGCACTCGGATTGAAGTGACCATGAAAGTCGTGGAGGGCGTCACGGCTGGGCAAACTAATGCAGGATCCAACAAACTAAGGTTCCCAGACCCTAGAGCCTTCAAAGGGAATCGGGACGCCAAAGAGTTGGAAAACTTCATCTTTGATGTCGAACAGTACTTCAAAGCCACGACGGCTTGTACCGACGACAAGAAGGTGACTGTAGCCGCGATGTATCTCATAGACGACGCCAAACTGTGGTGGCGTACGAAGGTGCAAGACATCGAGGAAGGTGACTGTACCCACAACTTCATTGCCGATCAAGAAGCCCGAAGATTGGGACTCACCATAGGAAAGGACCCGAGGAAGATGAAAGCTGTCAACTTCGAGGCCTTGCCTATTGTGGGAGTTTCCAAAGGAGTCCCCTTCAAAATAGGGGATTGGACTGGAGAGCTAGACCTTGTCGTGGTTCGCATGGACGACTTCCACATGGTACTTGGGATGGAGTTCCTCCTAGAACACAAGGTCATCCCAATGCCATTGGCAAAATGCTTGGTGATCACTGACCGCAACCTCACAGTAATACCTGCAAGCATCAAGCAACCAGGTAATCTTCGAATGATCTCGGGCATACAGCTGAAAAGGGGACTCGCACGAGAGGAACCTACATTCATGGCCATACCACTGATGGAAGAAGCAACCACCGAAAAGACTGTCCCAGAGGAAATCAAGGAAGTACTAAACAGCTATACCTACATAATGCCAGAGAGTCTACCCCAAACACTACCACCTCGTCGAGGCATTGACCACAAAATCGAACTCCTCCCCAGGGTTAAATCGCCAGCGAAGAACGCATACCGGATGGCTCCGCCCAAGCTAGCCGAATTGAGGAAACAACTGGATGAGTTGCTGAAGGCGGGATTCATTCGCCCGGCAAAGGCACCTTATGGAGCCCCCGTACTGTTCCAGAAGAAGAAGGATTGGACGTTGCGTCTGTGCATAGACTATAAAGCCTTAAACAAGGTGACAGTATGCAACAAATATCCTTTGCCGATAATATCCAACTTGTTTGACCAACTTCACGGGACCAAGTACTTCACGAAGTTGGACTTACGATCAGGGTATTATCAAGTACGTATTGCCGAAGGGGACGAACCCAAGACGACGTGCGTAACAAGATATGGGGCATTTGAATTCCTAGTAATGCCCTTTGGCTTGACAAACGCCCCAGCTACTTTCTGCACGTTGATGAACCAGGTTTTCTACGAATACTTGGATCAGTTCGTCATAGTATACCTCGACGACATCGTTCTTTACAGCACAACCCTCGAGGAACACAAGGTGCACTTGAAGCTGGTGTTTGACAAGCTACGGCAGAACCAACTGTATGTGAAGAAAGAGAAATGTGCATTCACACAAACAGGCATCAACTTCCTTGGACATGTCGTCAGATGTGGACAAATTAGTATGGATAGCGACAAGATAAAAGCTATCCAAGAATGGAAAGTTCCTACTTCCGTATCCGAGTTGCGGTCCTTCTTAGGATTAGCCAACTACTATAGGCGGTTCGTCGAAGGGTTTTCACGACGAGCCGCCCCATTGACAGAGCTGTTGAAGAAAGACCACCCTTGGTCGTGGTCGAATGATTGTCAAATGGCCTTTGAAAATCTGAAAACAACCATGACGAGGGGTCCTGTCCTCGGGTTGGTTGACGTCACAAAGCCATTTGAAGTAGAAACCGATGCTTCCGACTTTGCTCTCGGTGGGGTCCTTATTCAAGAAGGCCACCCCATCGCTTACGAAAGTCGAAAGCTCAACGATGTCGAACGAAGATACACTGTCTCCGAGAAAGAAATGCTGGCTGTAGTCCACTGCCTTCGAGTCTGGAGACAGTATCTCTTGGGATCACAGTTCGTAGTGAAGACGGATAACAGCGCCATTTGCCACTTCTTTGATCAACCAAAATTAACAGCAAAACAAGCCCGGTGGCAGGAGTCGTTGGCCGAATTCGACTTCAAGTTCGAACACAAAGCAGGAAAAGAGTAATCAAGCAGCCGACGCGCTGAGTCGGAAGGGCGAACATGCGGCCCTGTGCATGTTAGCCCATATTCATTCAAGTAAGATCGATGGATCGATGCGCGACATCATCAAGGAACATTTACACAAAGACCCATCGGCCAAAGCCGTCGTCGAACTAGCTAAAGCTGGAAAGACACGACAGTTTTGGGTTGAGTGAGACCTTCTGATAACCAAAGGAAACAGATTGTATGTCCCAAGAACGGGGGAACTGAGGAAGAAGCTCATCCAGGAATGTCATGATACCTTACGGGCCGGACATCCTGGGTGGCAAAGAACATACGCCCTAATAAAGAAGGGGTACTTCTGGCCAAACATGCGAGACGACATCATGCAATACACCAAGACGTGCCTCATCTGTCAACAGGACAAAGTCGAGAAAGCCAAAGTCTCTGGACTCTTGGAACCTCTACCTGTGCCAACAAGACCCTGGGAAAGTGTATCTCTGGACTTCATAACACACCTCCCAAAAGTCGGGGAATATGACGCCATCTTGGTTATTGTAGACCGATTCTCAAAATATGCGACATTCATCCCCACTCCCAAATTATGCTAGGCAAAACTCATAGCCCAACTGTTTTTCAAACACGTTGTAAAGTTATGGGGCATTCCGTCAAGCATCATCAGTGATAGGGATGGCAGATTCATTGGGACATTCTGGACTGAGTTATTCGCCTTCTTGGGAACAACCTTAAACATCTCTTCGAGTTATCACCCTCAAACCGATGGACAAACAGAACGGTTCAATTGCTTGCTCGAAGAATACTTACGTCACTTCGTCGACGCTCGCGAGAAGTACTGGATACAACTGTTAGATGTCGCCCAATTTGGCTTCAATTGCCAAACAAGCTCGTTTACGGGGAAGAGTCCCTTCGAAATTGTAAGTGGACGACAACCGGCCTTACCCCATATTATTGATCATCCTTATGCAGGGAAAAACCCTCAAGCTCACAACTTTACAAGAGAATGGAAGCAGACGACAGATATAGCCCGGGCATATTTAGAGAAGGCTTCCAAGCATATGAAAAAGTGGGCGGACAAGAAGCGTCGCCCCCTTCAATTTCGAACAGGAGATCAAGTTCTTATCAAGCTGAGACTAGGACAGATCAGATTTCGCAGTCGAAAGGACCAGAGACTAGTTCAAAAATATGAAGGCCCGGTTGAAGTCCTTAAAAAGATCGGGGCTACCTCCTACCGAGTTGCACTACCCGCATGGATGAAAATCCACCCAATAATTCATGTGAGCAACTTGAAGTCTTATCACCTTGACCCAGACGACGACCAACGAAAATCAACCACAAGACCGAGCATCGATCTGAAGCAAAAAGAAACAAAAGAAGTAGAAGAGATCCTAGCCGACAGGGTTAGGTAGATAGGAAGACCTGTACGGACGATTCGTGAATTCCTGGTCAAATGGAAGAATCTCCCTACAGAGGAAACCAGTTGGGAACGCGCCGAAGATCTGAACTCCGCTGCCACCCACATCGCAAGGTTTGAAAGTAGTCGGTTGACAGGGACGTCAACCAATTAGGTAGGGGGAGGATGTCACGGTCATGCTCGTCAGGGCATGTTGCCCATGGCCGCATGCCCATGACAAGCCAAACCCTTGTCATGTCTTTTCATTCTAGTGTTTTTCCTTTTGTAATTCTAGGGCGTATGACGTCTCAAAAATATCATGTCTAGGCCTGCCAGACTTAAAATGGCTCAGAATGTACTATAGGGGGATATGACTAGTGGTCAACTTCTCCCTACCCAAAGTTATATATGCTAAGCCGTTGTTATCTTCTTCTTGCTTGCTTATATAACATCTCTTTCCAAAATCTCTCTTTCTGAAATCTCTCTCTCTCCTCGTTTTCTAAAACCTTCTTTTAAAACCGAGGCTAGAGGCTCGATCGTACGTCGCTTGGCCGTAGGCGACGCAAGAACAAATTGGCTTAACTCACTTGTCGCTGGAAAGTGAGTGCCGCACAATCGCTAGTCCGCTGCCTTCGAAAGCGCGATTGTGTCACTTGGCTCCGTTGCTGAAGAAATTCTTTTGTACAGCCTAACTGGTTTAAGGAATTTCGTTGTCATATTCTTTTTGTAAAGACTTTGGAGTGATTATCTTCCACTGAAGTTAGTTTGAAAACGTCCATAACATGCATATCGTAATGGTCCGTTCATATAGTAAATGTAGGTCGTTACAATTTGCTAACAAACTAGAGTCGATCGAAAGGCTTTAGAATGTTTGAACCATTAGATGAGCTATGGAAGAGAATCTTTTGTTTGATCTTTTACCCGACTTTTTAAATAAATTCTTCTTTTCTCATTTTGTGATAAGACACAACTCTTCAAATATAGGTGTTTGTTAAGTTCCGTAGGTAAAATTGATGACAATGAGATGTGATTCTTCGAGATGGGATGTAACACTTCAAATTTATGGGTTTTAAGTCTATTAGAGGAGAGATTTAAACTGTGTTAGTATTTTCATAAATGTAAATTTTCACAAATAATTTAATAAATACAGTTATGTTATAAGCATTTAATAAAATATGCACGATCTACCATACATAAAATTACTCAAAATGTATTATAGGGGATATGACTAGTCATCGATTTTTCTTACACAGAGTTATATGGTTCGTTTTGCTTCATTGTTGTCCCTTACTTCCTTATATAACTTACTTTCTAAAAATTGCTTTCAAAACGTTTCACGAAAATCTCACTATCCCAATTTTCTAAAACATTTTTTCTCAAAACGGAGTAAGAAGTTTGGGTATACGTCACTCGCTAAATTTAAGTTGGTTGATTTACTCATTTAAGTGAGAGTGAACGTCATTAGAAAATGCAATTATGGCAGTAGTGACAATAATGATCTAATTAATACCTTTTAAATGTGCCCAACTTGGTCAATGCCATAATGAACTAATTAATACCTTTTAAATGTGCCCAACTTGGTCAACTAGAGTCTTTTGATCTCATTTTTCAACATATCTTACTATCAATATAAAAAAATAAATAAATATATCAAAATTAGGAATTAAAATAAGTATTTATTTATTTATTTAAGATTAATAGAAGAGGGGAAAAAAAGAATAAAAAGAACGAACGAGGAGTCCAATATTCCATATATGTAAATTTTATATTGCCTTCGGAAATTCTGCATCGAACTGCAAAACCCTACTCCACTTCTCGACTTTTTCGCCTCCAACTGCTTCTCGTGATTCTGCAGTTAAGCTCCCTCTCTCAGGTCTCTAATTCTCCATTTCAATCTTCAACGTAATCATTATCGATTTCTATGTCTTCTATTTGCTAATCAAAAGTGTTTTTCATTGTTCTTTGCCATGGCGGAAACTACTTCCTTGTAACTTCCATTTACTGTAGATTACTCACTTGATTTTGTTCATTTTGTTATGTCGCCAGATCTGAAGCCAGAGCGTGGAGCATTTCTCCGTTCAGCCATGGCACTGGTGTGTGATCGATACTTGTATTGAACTAATTTTCAATGAATTGAATTCAAAAGAAATTTATCTCGAATGTTGTCTGATGTATATGACTTGGGTTTGATTGCAGGTGATACACGCAGGAAAGACGAATAAAAATTCTTTCAAGGCTCTCATTGCTGCAGAGTACAATGGAGTCGAAGTGAAATTGATCCCAGACTTTGAGATGGGAGTCTCAAACAAGACTCCGGAGTTTATCAAGATGAACCCTATTGGGAAGGTTGGTTTCTGATTTGATAAGCGGAAATTCGTCTTGTCAAAATGATCTTGCTTACTTGTTATAGATGAATTAACATTCAATGAGAATTTCTCGCATTTTTAGGTTCCTGTTTTAGAAACGCCCGATGGCCCCATATTTGAGAGCAATGCGATAGCCCGTTATGGTAAATGATGCGAACCATTTTCTAGACCTCGGGTTGGTTAACTGATTGTGTTAAAACTGACTTGCTTGTGTATTTGATGATGCAGTTGCACGCTTGAAGGCTGATAGTCCTCTGTTTGGTTCATCTTCGATAGATTATGTGAGATGAGTTGCATTAACATTTTTATTCTTTTTGTATTAAACCTACATTTTACGACCGTGGGAAATTATGCTTATTAATTATCATGTTTGTTGCTTCTGATTGTGTTTCAGGGGCATATTGAACAATGGATTGATTTTGCATCATTAGAGATAGATCCTAATATTTTGACTTGGTATAGACCTAGAATTGGGAGAGCTGCTTATCTTCCACCTGTAAGTAACTCTTGTGGCCATTTGATTAATTTCTCTGGTTTATTTTGCGCTTGTGTTCATACTTAAAATGCTTCCTTTCGGATTATTTGAATTCTTGTGGCCAATTGAGCTGATTATCTTTCTCCTTTCTTGGTCAAGTCCTAGCTTCTATGAGTGCAAACACCTGTATATTCATCATTTTTTTTTCTGATAATGCGGTTATATCTGGATTGAATGCCATCTCATATGATTTGATAACATTTCTTCCCGTATTAAGGTTGAGGAAGCTGCAATTGCTGCATTGAAGAGAGGTTTGGGAGCTTTGAATACGCACCTTGCTTCAAACACATACCTAGTTGGTCATTTTGTAACATTAGCTGACATCATCATGACTTGCAACCTCTTATTGGGTTTTACTAAGTTAATGACTAAGAGCTTTACCTCAGAGTTCCCACATGTTGAGAGGTACTTCTGGACCTTAGTCAATCAACCAAACTTCAAAAAAATTCTGGGTGAGGTGAGGCAGGCAGAGTCAGTTCCACCTGTTCAATCTGCTAAGAAACCTGATGAATCTGCTAAGCAAAAGCACAAAGATGAGGTAAAGAAAGAACCTAAAAAGGAAGCAGAAAAAGAGAAGCCCAAGGCGGTAGTTGGCGAGGGAGAGGATGAGGCACCAAAGCCTAAACCCAAAAATCCTCTCGATTTGCTTCCTCCCAGTAAGATGATTCTGGACGAGTGGAAGCGGCTGTACTCGAATACCAAAACCAACTTCCGGGAGGTTGCAATCAAAGGTATGGAACCCTTTCAGGTGAATTGTTTTGGAGAATGATCGCATCAATGATTGATACCCGCCATATAAGTGGGAACCTTTATTGTCATTTGTTGAGTAATGGTTCGATGACATGAAAGCATGCAAAACTTTTACGGAAAATGAACCTTGTCTTCTCTTTGTGTGAATAACAACCATTTATTTACTATCTTTAGAGCATTCGTATCTACAGTCACTAGCACTTAATTTTTATTTCTTCAAACTTGTTTATTTCTTCAAGTTTTCTGACTACTCCACTGATGATCTGGATAATGTAATTGTTAGCTTTCTCTTGCTTGCATTTAGTTTCACTACATATAATAAACAAGCATTCTCCTAAATTTGTTGCAGGATTTTGGGACATGTACGATCCAGAGGGATATTCTCTTTGGTTCTGTGATTACAAGTACGACGATGAGAATACTGTTTCGTTCGTGACTTTGAACAAGGTTGGTGGCTTTCTCCAGCGGATGGATCTCGCACGTAAGTATGCTTTCGGGAAGATGTTAGTGATTGGATCCGAACCTCCATTTAAGGTGAAGGGATTGTGGCTGTTCCGTGGGCAAGAGATCCCAAAGTTCGTCCTGGACGAGTGCTATGACATGGAACTGTATGAATGGAGGAAGGTGGATATATCAGACGAGGCACAAAAGGAACGCGTGAACCAGATGATTGAAGATCATGAGCCTTTTGAAGGAGAGGCTTTGTTGGACGCCAAATGCTTCAAGTGATGAAGCAATTATCTTAAGGGGTGTTGTTTTAGTTTCTTTTCGAGTCGAGAGTTCCAAGTATCATCATCATCATCATATATCATCGTTTACTAGTCCTTATTTCTTATTTCGGTTCGAGTGTGATTAGACAGATATACCCCTCCCAAAGGGGGGAAAAACAGCAAGTAAAAATCTCCCCGTGTTAATTCTTCTCCTTTTTTGTTCTTCATGAAACTAAAAGTCTATGTTTCTACAATACACTATTCAAGGCTTTGTTCATTTAAAATGTATGAAGAGGATGTGTGGAAATAAAATGTTTAAAAATTATATAAATGTGTTTGATATTGATAATGTTATTAAAATTTTATATAAAAATAATAATATATTTATTTAGTTTTTGTAACTATTTTCAACAATTTTGTTACGTTATATAATTGTTATATTTTATTTTTATTAGGTGAAATTACTAAAAATATTTTAAATTCAATAAAGGTTAATTTATTTTTATTATGAATAATATGCTTAACGATTTTCATAAAATTATATAACATTAATTGGAGAAGAATTAATTAAAATAAAATAAAATAATTATTACAATTAAATTATGTTAATCAACTTTTTAGGAAGTTAAAAAATTCCAGTTAACTGATTAATAATGCTAAAGTTATTATTAGCTAATTAATTAATCATTTTAATAAATAAGTAATTCCGTTCTATTAATAAACTTTTATTTGTATTAAATGTATATTTAAATAATTTATTATAATTAAACAATTAATGGAATTAATTTTGGTAAATCCAGATGAATTAGTTAATTAATTATCATATTTACAATAAGATTAGGAATAAAAATGAATAACAAATTAGGAGAGAGAGAAAAGAAAAAACAGATGAATATGCAAATGATGTTTAGAAAACTCCAACCAAACACTTATTGGAGAGATTATCAACGAAAACTAAGAATGTCAAAAAAGTTATTGTCTAATAACCAAGCATCACTCTCTTTTGTTTCCATAAGTCATTAATAGTATTTCATCCTCTTTCAACTCTGCATAATTCAATTCTATTCATTTTTAGACATTCATATTGAAAACGACTTAACTTGATAAGGCAACCCTACTCTTTAGCCCAACGATCCAGCTTTTGTTGAAGTAACAACCCTTGAATCAAAGTAATTAACACCCTTTATACGAAATTTGGTGCAATTCTACTACAAGAATGGCTTGAAACTTAGAAATGGCAAATATGATGCTCGTATTTCTAAGGGAAATATCTCAATTTGAGATCTAAATTACATTCATCCACGAATCTGATTTTTACATAACATATTGTGGGTATTTATAGTCTCCCGACAAAAGACGTTTGTAGCTGAGATTCAATCCCGTTCCCCTTTAATCTCCAAAAAAATACAAAGTAAATTTTGACCATTTGACCCTTGCAAAATGAAAACGAAAAAAACAATAAAATCTTCCAACAAATATTGATATGTTTGAGTGCTAAGGAAACAAATTTGAAATCTATTGGGCTTTACTCGTGTAGGTTCAAACCATGTTGTTAACATTTTAAAGTTTTCCAACTTCGAGCCGATAGTATCAGCTTCTAATTCTAGAAATTATGGTTGAACCGAGCCGATCCAATTTTGTAGATGATTTGTCCTCGAATCAGAAAGTTGCCGATTTTATCTGCTTCTAATTTTAGAAATGATGGTTGAACCGAGCCGATCCAATTTTGTAGATGAAAAATGAATGTTTGTTGAATCTTTTTCGCCTTGAATCATGTAATAGGTTCACTTGGAACACCGTGATTCTTATCATTTTCCCCCTCTTCAAAAGGATTCGTCCTCGAACCAGAAAAATCATCACTGAAAAGTCTCTAGGAAGATCAATTTTATATGCATTGTTATTAATTCTTTCAAGGACTTGATAAGGGTCATCCCCTCTTGGATGTAACTTTGTCTTCCATTGAGATGAGAATCGCTCCTTGCAAAAATGTATCTAAACCCAGTCACCAGGTTTAAAAATGATTTACTTCCATCCTTTGTTAATATTAATTCTTTCAAGGACTTGATAAGGGTCATCCCTTCTTGAATGTAACTTTGTCTTCCGTTGAGATGAGAATCGCTCCTTGCGAAAATGTATCCAAACCCAATCACCAGATATAAAAATGATTTCTTTCTGTCTTTTGTTAATCCTTGAAGCAACTTTGAAATTTTGGTTCTCAATTCTCTCCTTCACCTCGTTGTGCAATGTTTTGATCAAGTATGCCTTACTTGTGGCTGCGTCACTCACAAAAATATTAGAAGGAATAGGAGGTAAATCAAGAGGCCTAAGTGGATTAAATCCATAAACAACTTCGAGAGGAGAACAATGAGTGGTATTATAAATTGCTTATTATATGCAAACTCTACAAACGACAAACATGCATCCAAGACTTAATATTCTAAAAAATAATAGCCTTAAGCAAGGCTTCTAATGTTCTATTAACCACCTCAGTTTTGTCCATCTATTTGAGGATAACATGTAGTTGAAAACAACAATTTGGTACCCAATTTACCCACAATACTTTCCAAAACTGACTTAGAAATTTAGCATCCCTATCCCTAACAATTATTTGAGGGATTCCATGTAATCTTAATACTTCCTTAAAAAATAAGCCAGCAACATGTTTTGCATCGTCCGTCTTATTGCATGCAATAAAATGAGCCATCTTATTAAATTTGTCTACCACAACAAAAATACTATCTTTACCCTTTGTAGTGTGTGGTAAACCAAGAACAAAATCCATAGATATATTACTCCAAGGTTCGTTAGGTACATTCAAACGAGTGTACAATCCATTTGGTTGTGATCTAGATTTAGCTTCTTTGCATTTAAAGCATTGACTAACTTATGAACATCATGCTTCATTTTCGCCCAAAATAAGTGTTCATGCAACATATTATAAATTTTATTAATCCCAAAATGTCCCATTAAGCCACTACCATGTGCTTCTTTTACAAGCAAATCTAAGCTTACTTTTCTTAAATAAGAATTCATGAAACACATCATAATCATCCGCAACTGTTTTTGTAAGACAAACTGCCTAAATAATTCCAAAGTCTTGGTCATCTCGATATAATTCTTTAATATGCTCAAATCCAAGAATTTTTGCACTAAGAGGTGTAAAAAGATGGTACCTTCTAGATAATGCATCAGCTACCACATTATCCTTATGCTTATATTTGATAACATATGGAAATGTTTCAATAAACTCCACCCACTTTGCATGCCTACGGTTCAGTTTGCTTTGACAAAGATACTTCAAGCTTTCATGATCAGAGTGGAGCACAAATTCTCTGGGCCATAAGTAGTGTTGGCACCTGTGCGAACTAAAGCAAACAATTCTTTATCATAGGTAGGATGGTTCAATGCTGCCACATTTAGTTTTTCACTAAAATACATTACGGGTTTTCCATCTTGCATCAAAACAGCACCTATGCCCAAACCACTTGCATCACACTCAATTTCAAAAGTTTTATAANGTTTGTGAGAACATTGCCCTTCTATCCTCTCCAACTCTAGCCAAACAACTCACTTTCTTTCCTCTTTTTTTTTTTTTCCTTTCAATTTCATTCTTTTTTTTTCACTATGTTTTTCTCTGACTTTTCTCTATTTTTTCACNAAAAGTTAGGCAAGACAAGTAATGGTACATTGGTTAATTTATTCTTAAGCTCATTGAATGCATTCTCTTGCATATCTCCCCCATTTAAAAACAACATTCTTTTTCACTAAGTCATTCANTAACTCTGGTTTTTCTTTCAACTCTTTTTCCTCGAACTCTTTCTTTTTTTCTTCCAACTTTAATTGATCAGTAAATACATTTGCAGAACTCAAAGGTACAAAGAGTGGTTTTTCTACCATCTTTTACAAAAGAATACCTATTCAAATAGCCATCATACATAACACTCTTGTCAAATTGCCATGGTCGGCCAAGCAATATGTCTCCAGAATGCATTGGTAAAACATCACAAACAAGTTCATCTTTATATTTTTCCAAAGTAAAAATATTAAAGCTTGAGAAGTTACCTTCATTGTTCCACTGTCATTNCCAAAACTAACTTAACACGCTCCACATGCTCATGCAGAGTCTTTGAATAAATTAAAATATCATCAAAATACACAACAACATGCTTTCCTAAATATTCTCTCAAAACGTGATTCATTAANAGTACTTACGACATTGGTGCAACTTCCACTATCAATTACAAGACTACAAGGAGTCCCCTTGACTANGGTTTTCTATTCGTCTCCTACATGCATTCTAATATGATGATATCCAGATTTCAAGTCAATCTTTGTAAATAAACATGNAAAGTACCAAATGACTCCCATCTTCCGGTTCCTCCTCATACTCCTGGATTTCTTCTTCAACTAGCTCTTCCTGGTCACTTTCCTCACTATCTGTGACAACTTGTCCATTCTNTTGGTACAGAACATGGACTCAAACTCTCTCGTATATAGCACTTCTCCATTAGCTCCTCTATTGACCTTTGAATTTCTTTAGTCTCAGTTGGGTTGGCTCTATAAGCTGGCCTATTAGAAATGACTGCCCTTGAAATGAAGTCTNAAATCTATCTTTTCAATCTTTGCATTCTTTTTCCAAGTGTTGAAAGTAATAGACTTTGAAATACCATACCTTTTGAAGTTCTCCTTCTCCCAAGCTAGTTGCCCTTCAATTTTGACAGCAAGGTGTAACAATTCTTGCATATCAAAGTACGCTTGCCTATCCACTTGATGAGCAAGTTGTCAGTTTAACCCACCAAGGACCATTGTATCTTCCTTATCTTCATCAATACATGCTCTATTCAAAAGGGCCTCCATTTCTTTGTAATATTCTTCAACACTTTTGGATCTCTGTTGCAAAGTATAGAGTTTTTGCTTGAGTACTCGAGAATAATGCTTAGGAATGTACCTTTTTCTCATTAATGTCTTCAATTCCTCCCACGTTTCAATTGGTTCTTCATAATTTCTCCTCCACTCTGATTTCAAAGATGTCCACCATATAATGGCGTAATCACAAAATTCAGCCACAGCAAGTTTCAACTTTCTTTCTTCACTGAAATTGTTGCAATCGAAAACATGCTCAATTTTGCTCTCATATTGCAAATACTCCTCTGGATCAGATCTCCCATAGAAAGTTGGAATTTTTAGCTTTACTCCTCCGACTCCTCTTTCTTCTCCTCTCTCATACTGGTACTCCCTCTCAATTCTTTTTGGTACTAAAATTTCTCTACCCCTTCTTCTGACTCTTCCTCTCCCTCGACCGACATCTCTCCCTCCCCTAGGACTATGTTCCGCTAAAAGGGTGACATTGTCACTTCTTCATTTTCAACTCCTTCATTCAAGAGTACTTCCCTCCCTTGAAGATTACCTAAGGCTATTTCAATTCGCTCCATCCAGTCTGTCAATGTACTAATAACTTGATTCAAACGAGTAATTGTTCCGACCTGTGCTTCTCTCCACCTAGCTTCATTGATCTCCCCTCCATTTCCTCTGTCTTGGTTCATGATTGTACAAACAGTACTGGAATATGTTTAGGACCTCACACACTCAACTCACTAATTTTACACTCAGGGACACTCGTGTTTATACACACAAAGGTAGGCTGTTTGGGAAAGTGACTAAATTATGATCAAGGTAGGCTAATATATCGGTAAAGCAATTCTTATAGTAGCAAGCTATTCAAGGCAATCAAGATAAATTAATTATGAAATAACAACAAAATAAAACAAGGAGTGAACAAACAAATAACGGACACGAATATATTTTTGGATAGAATTGCACATTGAAAAAAAATCCAAAAAGAAAGGATGTGAAGATTTTAAGAACCATCTAACTCTCCTTTTTACAGAATTCGGGAAATTTAGAAGTTATCTTCAAGCATAGGTTATGAGAAAAAAAAATATCAAACACAACCGTTCTAGATTTAGATGGATTAAGAAAAAGATGTGAATCGAAGTTTATTTGATCTTCAAATAAACATGCAAATGATCTAAAAAAAATGATAAAGATCGTTTATAATCATAATCGTAAGAACAAATATGATGAGATTTTTTTTTTCAAGATCTAAACGTGATCTTTAGGAAGAAAATGATAACAAGGTGAAAAGTTGATGAGTAATGGCGGAAATGACATCAAGAAAATAAATGGATAGATTTGAAGAAAAGATAAACAATAGCATAAAGTAAAGATAAAATCAATTCTAGAGTCGGCCACAAAGATGTAAACCTACACTCTAATACCAAATTGATAAGGCAACTCTAATCCTCAGCCCAACGATCTAAGTTTTGTTAAACCAAGAACCCTTGAATCAAAGTAATTAACACCTCCGTATACGAAATTTGGATCAACCAATAGATAAGGCTAGAATTAGATTACCTCTTACAATCGAAAATCTAGAAGCAAGATTTGGAAACCTTATTCTAAATTGAGTCACTCCACAATCAACTTGATAAAGACTTTACTGAATGACTCGGGTGCAATTCTACCACAAAAATTGCTTGAAACTTAGAAATGGCAAATATGATGCTCGAATTTCTAAGAAAAACGTCTCAATTTGAGATCTGAATTACATTCATCCACGAATCTGATTTTTACATAACATATTGTGGGTATTTATAGTCTCCCGACAAAAGACGTTTGTGGCCGGGATTCAATCCCGATTCCCTTTAGTTAATTTTGACCATTTGACCATTGCAAAATGAAAATGAGAAAAAAAAACAATAAAATCTTCCAATAAATGTTGATATATTTGAGTGGCTAAGAAGACAAATTTGAAATCTATTGGGCTTCACTCGTGTAGGTTCATACCCTGTCAATCGTATCAACTTTTAATTCTAGAAATGATGGTTGAGCCGAGCCGATCCTATTTTGTAGATGAAGAATGAATGTTTGTTGAATCTTCTTCGCCTTGGATCATGTAATAGATCCAGTTGGAACATTTGGAACACCGTGATTCTTATCATAAGTTATGACACCTATAAATTCAACAATTGCCTAAGCCATAGGTCCAGTTGGAACATTTGGAACACCGTGATTCTTATCATAAGTTATGACACCTATAACATTCAACAATTTCCTAAGCCATAGGTCTAGTTGGAACATTTGGAACACCGTGATTCTTATCATAAGTTATGACACCTATAACATTCAACAGTTGCCTAAGCCATAGGTCTAGTTGGAACATTTGGAACACCGTGATTCTTATCATAAGTTATGACACCTATAACATTCAACAATTTCCTAAGCCATAGGTCTAGTTGGAACATTTGGAACACCGTGATTCTTATCATAAGTTATGACACCTATAACATTCAACAGTTGCCTAAGCCATGACACCTTATAACATTCAACAGTTGCCTAAGCCATGACACCTATAACATTCAACAGTTGCCTAAGCCATGACACCTTATAACATTCAACAGTTGCCTAAGCCATGACACCTTATAACATTCAACAGTTGCCTAAGCCATGACACCTATAACATTCAACAGTTGCTTTGTTGAAAGCTGATCTTCCTCTTCCGCGTCCTTTGCCCTATAAGTTTCTCTTCCTCTGTTACTTATTTATGTTTGACCTTCGACTTCCAGAACTTTCTCCTCTCCATCAATGCTGGATATTCAAAAAAATTGTTCATGCACCACTAATGAATTTTGTAATTCATCGATGGACATGTTATCAGTATCTTTTGATTCCTCAATGGATACTATAAGTAAATTTTTTCAAGGTACGTTGAAAATTTCTACAATTTTCTTTTCTGGCATATCTTCTCCATTGCTTCTCATATTGTTGGACATCATCATCACTCTTGTAAAATAATTAGTAATACTTTCATCCTTCTTCAACTTTAGGATCTCAAATTCTCTCCTTAATGCATTAAGAAGAGATTTCTTCACTTTTGGTTTCCAAACTTTCGCTTCATTGAATCCCAAACAATCTTGGCTGTGCGACAATTCAAGATTTGTTCAAAGAGAGTACGATCATTTACTTAGAAGAGGTAATGTTTTACTTAGTGATCTTTGAGTCTAGCATCATCAAGGTGCACCTTTTGTGCCTCAGTCAACATTGTTCCTTCCACTCGTTCTAAAAAACCAATCTCCACCACACTCCATAGACCCTTTTCTCTGAGCAAATTTTCCGTCACCTCACTCTAGTAATCATAGTGACCATCGATGTAAGGAATTTTCGTTAAAGTTTTATCTTCACTCATACTCTCTATATTTGATCACTCAAAAATTGCTACTCTTCAAAGCCAGTAGTGGCTCTAATACCAATTGTAAGGTATTGACAGAAGAATGACTAAGCTAGAAACATAAACAATTGAAGTTTCAAGTGGTAAGACATGAAAGGCGCAACAAGTCCGTTAGTAAGCTTGGATGCTCGGTTACATGAAAAATGCCAAAAAAGTTTCATTGTACTACTATTATACTAATTCAATTTGACTAGTATACAACTTATTTACAAGTAAAAGTTTCATGGTTGCTTTTTTTAAAATATGATATTTTTTAAATTTTAAATTATTTATGTTTATATTGTTTCTATTTTTAATTCTTCTTGTTAATAATAATTATTAACATTGACTACTAAGAAAAACTTTTTAAAAAAAACTTAAACATATTCTTTATAATATATTTATTGAAATTTAAATCAAAATTTAATTGTTCAAAATTATTTTAATTTTTTATTTAATAAAAATAAATTAACAACCATTAATGTTTTAATTTAAAATTAACAAATGCAATAAAATGGTTAGATAGAAGTAATTAGAGAACTAAACAGATATTATTTGTTTAAAATTTCACGTTGTAGTTTTACACTAAGAAACTACGTCTGTTAGAACATTTTTGTCGCTTGCACAATTTATTTATAAATTTAAAAACCCTATTTCAAGGTTTAGGGTGCATTTTCACACATAGTTCCTATAGTTATAGTTCAAACGGACCCTTGTTGAGAATTTCGACCAACTCTTTTAAACAAAATTAATGTGTTTGTGTCATCGGAAAGAAACGATCTTGAAAGGTGATAACATCTTTGAAAAGGATTTCCACAATTTCCAACACATTTGCTAGAGTCATATGCACCTATGTAGTCACAGGTCGCACTAACCGTTGCTAGCCATCCTAGCCATGAAAGAAGACCAAAATTGGTCTATGCTTCGCCCATTTACCCAAGCTTGGCCTTTGCCCATTTTTTGTATGTCCAACGCTACGAAGTCCGTTCTTGAAGGGGTCTTAAAACTTGTTTTATATCATGTCATATGCCTTCTTATAGATTTGTATTTAATCCACTCCTTTCGTTGTAAAATAACTTCATTTCTCCATTTAATCCAATCTTATAACACTATAATTTTGATGAAAAATCAATTGTGACATTTCTATTTCCAATTAGATAATGAGACACCGTCAATTTATGTTGATACTTTATCACATATGCATCGTAATTCTTCGGTCCAACTGTGGCAAGTCAAAAGGGTTTTGGTGTTGGTCCCTGACTTTAATAGGATGGATTTTTCAAACACAAAACTTTGGACATTACTCGCCTTGTGACCAAATGTACCTTCCATTTATGAAAGCATGAAGTACCCTTTGTATTCACTTAAGAGTCACATTTTAAAGAGAAGACGTTGTATTTGTGTTCAAAATTTGTCATGTATGGTAAGTAGTCGCTGGAATCAACCGTAGTTGCTTTTTGTTCCAAAAGAAGTTTTGCCTTAAGCTTACAATTTCCTTGTTGAATCTTAGGATTGTTAGGAGCAAAGTTAACACAATAACACTCCTAAAGTTAACACAATAGAATCCATTGCATGTATAGGTTGTCGGGCATCAGGTTGCTGACACATGATCCATGGAATGTCAATATTGAGAGGTTAAGTCATTTGAGTGCACCAATTGATATATGCTTCTCCTGCAACTCCATAAGAAGGTGTCGTCACATTTCCATACTCATTCTCTATTTGAGCTAAGATTATTGCCCTCCTTGTGTGAAAGAGGTTGACTTGTTTAAACATATTCCCTATTATTGTGAAAGTTTGCATTTCATTCGTGTACACTTGGTTGTCAGTTCGTAGTTGGATTCCCAACATATTGTGCAACCACAAAGGAAATCCTCTGTAGTTCTGCTCGGTGTCACGGTCATGCTCGTCCAAGGCGTGTTGCCCATGACAAGCCCAACCCTTTATGTCTTTTCATATTCTAGTGTTTTACTTTTATATTTCTAGGCCTATCAGACATGAAGTGCCTCAGAATGTACTATAGGGGGTACGACTAGTTGTCAACTTCTCCCTACCCAAGGTTATATACTGTAAGCCGTTGTTATTTCTCTCTTGCTTGCTTATATAACGTCTCTTTCGAAAATCTCTCTCTGCCCTCGTTTTCTAAAACCTTCTCTTAAAATCGAGGCCAGAAGCTCGAGCATACGTCGCTTGGCCGTAGGCGACGCAAGAACGAATTGACTTACCTCACTTGTCGTTAGAAAGTGAGTGCCGCACAATCGCAAGTCCACTGCCATTAAAAGTGCGATTGTGACACTCGGTGCACACGTAAGGACCAATCCTCGTGACAATGTAAAGTTCATCATCTTAATTGCATATCAAGACCCTAATATTGAGGCTACTTATTGAGTGGTTTACAACATTTGTAACTTTGTTCTTTGGTCACTTCGTGAATGCAATTCAGCAAAACAACCTTCATAAATATGAGGTATCACCTAAGAAGGATTTTTTTGTCTTTTTATTTTTTTGGGTTTAAAAATAAATTAAATTTGAGGTAAGAATCAATGGTGGGAATTTAGGCCACGCGTCCTTTTGAAAGAAAAAAAAAAAGNGGTTTCCAAACTTTCGCTTCATTGAATCCCAAACAATCTTGGCTGTGCGACAATTCAAGATTTGTTCAAAGAGAGTACGATCATTTACTTAGAAGAGGTAATGTTTTACTTAGTGATCTTTGAGTCTAGCATCATCAAGGTGCACCTTTTGTGCCTCAGTCAACATTGTTCCTTCCACTCGTTCTAAAAAACCAATCTCCACCACACTCCATAGACCCTTTTCTCTGAGCAAATTTTCCGTCACCTCACTCTAGTAATCATAGTGACCATCGATGTAAGGAATTTTCGTTAAAGTTTTATCTTCACTCATACTCTCTATATTTGATCACTCAAAAATTGCTACTCTTCAAAGCCAGTAGTGGCTCTAATACCAATTGTAAGGTATTGACAGAAGAATGACTAAGCTAGAAACATAAACAATTGAAGTTTCAAGTGGTAAGACATGAAAGGCGCAACAAGTCCGTTAGTAAGCTTGGATGCTCGGTTACATGAAAAATGCCAAAAAAGTTTCATTGTACTACTATTATACTAATTCAATTTGACTAGTATACAACTTATTTACAAGTAAAAGTTTCATGGTTGCTTTTTTTAAAATATGATATTTTTTAAATTTTAAATTATTTATGTTTATATTGTTTCTATTTTTAATTCTTCTTGTTAATAATAATTATTAACATTGACTACTAAGAAAAACTTTTTAAAAAAAACTTAAACATATTCTTTATAATATATTTATTGAAATTTAAATCAAAATTTAATTGTTCAAAATTATTTTAATTTTTTATTTAATAAAAATAAATTAACAACCATTAATGTTTTAATTTAAAATTAACAAATGCAATAAAATGGTTAGATAGAAGTAATTAGAGAACTAAACAGATATTATTTGTTTAAAATTTCACGTTGTAGTTTTACACTAAGAAACTACGTCTGTTAGAACATTTTTGTCGCTTGCACAATTTATTTATAAATTTAAAAACCCTATTTCAAGGTTTAGGGTGCATTTTCACACATAGTTCCTATAGTTATAGTTCAAACGGACCCTTGTTGAGAATTTCGACCAACTCTTTTAAACAAAATTAATGTGTTTGTGTCATCGGAAAGAAACGATCTTGAAAGGTGATAACATCTTTGAAAAGGATTTCCACAATTTCCAACACATTTGCTAGAGTCATATGCACCTATGTAGTCACAGGTCGCACTAACCGTTGCTAGCCATCCTAGCCATGAAAGAAGACCAAAATTGGTCTATGCTTCGCCCATTTACCCAAGCTTGGCCTTTGCCCATTTTTTGTATGTCCAACGCTACGAAGTCCGTTCTTGAAGGGGTCTTAAAACTTGTTTTATATCATGTCATATGCCTTCTTATAGATTTGTATTTAATCCACTCCTTTCGTTGTAAAATAACTTCATTTCTCCATTTAATCCAATCTTATAACACTATAATTTTGATGAAAAATCAATTGTGACATTTCTATTTCCAATTAGATAATGAGACACCGTCAATTTATGTTGATACTTTATCACATATGCATCGTAATTCTTCGGTCCAACTGTGGCAAGTCAAAAGGGTTTTGGTGTTGGTCCCTGACTTTAATAGGATGGATTTTTCAAACACAAAACTTTGGACATTACTCGCCTTGTGACCAAATGTACCTTCCATTTATGAAAGCATGAAGTACCCTTTGTATTCACTTAAGAGTCACATTTTAAAGAGAAGACGTTGTATTTGTGTTCAAAATTTGTCATGTATGGTAAGTAGTCGCTGGAATCAACCGTAGTTGCTTTTTGTTCCAAAAGAAGTTTTGCCTTAAGCTTACAATTTCCTTGTTGAATCTTAGGATTGTTAGGAGCAAAGTTAACACAATAACACTCCTAAAGTTAACACAATAGAATCCATTGCATGTATAGGTTGTCGGGCATCAGGTTGCTGACACATGATCCATGGAATGTCAATATTGAGAGGTTAAGTCATTTGAGTGCACCAATTGATATATGCTTCTCCTGCAACTCCATAAGAAGGTGTCGTCACATTTCCATACTCATTCTCTATTTGAGCTAAGATTATTGCCCTCCTTGTGTGAAAGAGGTTGACTTGTTTAAACATATTCCCTATTATTGTGAAAGTTTGCATTTCATTCGTGTACACTTGGTTGTCAGTTCGTAGTTGGATTCCCAACATATTGTGCAACCACAAAGGAAATCCTCTGTAGTTCTGCTCGGTGTCACGGTCATGCTCGTCCAAGGCGTGTTGCCCATGACAAGCCCAACCCTTTATGTCTTTTCATATTCTAGTGTTTTACTTTTATATTTCTAGGCCTATCAGACATGAAGTGCCTCAGAATGTACTATAGGGGGTACGACTAGTTGTCAACTTCTCCCTACCCAAGGTTATATACTGTAAGCCGTTGTTATTTCTCTCTTGCTTGCTTATATAACGTCTCTTTCGAAAATCTCTCTCTGCCCTCGTTTTCTAAAACCTTCTCTTAAAATCGAGGCCAGAAGCTCGAGCATACGTCGCTTGGCCGTAGGCGACGCAAGAACGAATTGACTTACCTCACTTGTCGTTAGAAAGTGAGTGCCGCACAATCGCAAGTCCACTGCCATTAAAAGTGCGATTGTGACACTCGGTGCACACGTAAGGACCAATCCTCGTGACAATGTAAAGTTCATCATCTTAATTGCATATCAAGACCCTAATATTGAGGCTACTTATTGAGTGGTTTACAACATTTGTAACTTTGTTCTTTGGTCACTTCGTGAATGCAATTCAGCAAAACAACCTTCATAAATATGAGGTATCACCTAAGAAGGATTTTTTTGTCTTTTTATTTTTTTGGGTTTAAAAATAAATTAAATTTGAGGTAAGAATCAATGGTGGGAATTTAGGCCACGCGTCCTTTTGAAAGAAAAAAAAAAAGAAAAAAAGTGAATAAAAAGAAATTAAAAAAGGAGCGCAGACAATTATTACCAGACATTGTGAAACATGCGGTGAGGGGTGGGTGTTGCGCCGACTTAAAAGCCAAAAAGAAAATAAAAAAAATTAAATAAAGGGAACTGTAAAAAGACAAAAAAGACCCTAAGCGGTGCGTTGGTATAAATTAAAGCAAAATACAAAGAATGGTTTCTTCATCCGTCGAGAAACTCTGCGAACCCTAGCTCTCAGATCTGAACGCAACCTCATTCCAACGCCATGGCGAGCTTTGACGAAGCCCCCCCCGGCAATTCCAAAGCTGGAGAGAAGATCTTCAAGACCAAATGCGCTCAGTGCCACACTGTCGACAAAGGAGCTGGTCACAAGCAAGGTCCTTCTTTCTCTTACTCCATTAGGCTCTTCTTATTCATATGTAAGAATTTCTTTGCGATTGGAGATCATTTGGTCTCTGTTGGTAATATGAACGTATCCAACCGTCTTCGGGGATCGTGACGCTGATTTGAGCTAGCTTCAACCGATCTGATTGTTCTCTCTCTCTTTCTCTCCCCCCTCCCCAGCGCACTAGGTTTATAATAGTTAGTATCGGCCTTGATAAACACTTTTCGTGGAATCTCACTTGTCCTTGTCCGAGAAGGAAACCCCGAAGGCATATATATTTTGGTTATTTGATTTGATGAAACGAATTTTAACATTTAGAAACGTATACTATTATAGAAGCTATTACTAATATATCATATTTATATCTTTTTAAATTCTGGTTTTTTAGAAATTGTTATCATCTATTAACTTGGTATGATAAGGTGGTATGTTTTTGTTTGATGTGATAGACATTGTTCAATATAAATTCTGATCGAGGTTAACGATTTAATCTACATTTATCTGTGTCCATTTTTTGTATATTTTCTATTGTGGTTCTAGCTGCTATTCTTGTTATCTTATTTGTTATGATGATCAAGTTTTAACATCTCAACCTGGATGAAAATGTTGGGGTCTTAATTTAACAGAGATAAATGACCATTGAAGTATCGATTAAATGTCGGATGTAAATTTCTGGCTAAGTTACAAACAATGAATTCTAAACAAAAAAACATCGTGTAAATCAACATTTTTTAACTTTTAAAACAAGTTAAAATGACTATTTGACATTTTTTTTCCTCTTTTCTCTTTTTTTATTATTATAAATTTTTATGTTTCATGTTTTTTTTTTTAAATTGTATAATGGAAATGATGAATCACCCCTTTTGTTGATGTCAAATCCATGGATGTGGAAATATCGATGGAAATGTTGAGTCGATGGAAATTTAATTTACTGATAATGATTATATTTGACACTTTTAATTGGAGTAGAATTTGATCTCACCCCCCCGCTGGGTCATGGGGGAAAATCAGCTCTTCTTTGTTAGTATTTAAGTCGACACTAAAACTAGCAACGTCACTTGGATCTTGCAGGTCCCAATTTGAATGGGCTATTTGGACGGCAATCTGGTACAACTCCTGGATACTCTTACTCCGCTGCCANACCAAATGTACCTTCCATTTATGAAAGCATGAAGTACCCTTTGTATTCACTTAAGAGTCACATTTTAAAGAGAAGACGTTGTATTTGTGTTCAAAATTTGTCATGTATGGTAAGTAGTCGCTGGAATCAACCGTAGTTGCTTTTTGTTCCAAAAGAAGTTTTGCCTTAAGCTTACAATTTCCTTGTTGAATCTTAGGATTGTTAGGAGCAAAGTTAACACAATAACACTCCTAAAGTTAACACAATAGAATCCATTGCATGTATAGGTTGTCGGGCATCAGGTTGCTGACACATGATCCATGGAATGTCAATATTGAGAGGTTAAGTCATTTGAGTGCACCAATTGATATATGCTTCTCCTGCAACTCCATAAGAAGGTGTCGTCACATTTCCATACTCATTCTCTATTTGAGCTAAGATTATTGCCCTCCTTGTGTGAAAGAGGTTGACTTGTTTAAACATATTCCCTATTATTGTGAAAGTTTGCATTTCATTCGTGTACACTTGGTTGTCAGTTCGTAGTTGGATTCCCAACATATTGTGCAACCACAAAGGAAATCCTCTGTAGTTCTGCTCGGTGTCACGGTCATGCTCGTCCAAGGCGTGTTGCCCATGACAAGCCCAACCCTTTATGTCTTTTCATATTCTAGTGTTTTACTTTTATATTTCTAGGCCTATCAGACATGAAGTGCCTCAGAATGTACTATAGGGGGTACGACTAGTTGTCAACTTCTCCCTACCCAAGGTTATATACTGTAAGCCGTTGTTATTTCTCTCTTGCTTGCTTATATAACGTCTCTTTCGAAAATCTCTCTCTGCCCTCGTTTTCTAAAACCTTCTCTTAAAATCGAGGCCAGAAGCTCGAGCATACGTCGCTTGGCCGTAGGCGACGCAAGAACGAATTGACTTACCTCACTTGTCGTTAGAAAGTGAGTGCCGCACAATCGCAAGTCCACTGCCATTAAAAGTGCGATTGTGACACTCGGTGCACACGTAAGGACCAATCCTCGTGACAATGTAAAGTTCATCATCTTAATTGCATATCAAGACCCTAATATTGAGGCTACTTATTGAGTGGTTTACAACATTTGTAACTTTGTTCTTTGGTCACTTCGTGAATGCAATTCAGCAAAACAACCTTCATAAATATGAGGTATCACCTAAGAAGGATTTTTTTGTCTTTTTATTTTTTTGGGTTTAAAAATAAATTAAATTTGAGGTAAGAATCAATGGTGGGAATTTAGGCCACGCGTCCTTTTGAAAGAAAAAAAAAAAGAAAAAAAGTGAATAAAAAGAAATTAAAAAAGGAGCGCAGACAATTATTACCAGACATTGTGAAACATGCGGTGAGGGGTGGGTGTTGCGCCGACTTAAAAGCCAAAAAGAAAATAAAAAAAATTAAATAAAGGGAACTGTAAAAAGACAAAAAAGACCCTAAGCGGTGCGTTGGTATAAATTAAAGCAAAATACAAAGAATGGTTTCTTCATCCGTCGAGAAACTCTGCGAACCCTAGCTCTCAGATCTGAACGCAACCTCATTCCAACGCCATGGCGAGCTTTGACGAAGCCCCCCCCGGCAATTCCAAAGCTGGAGAGAAGATCTTCAAGACCAAATGCGCTCAGTGCCACACTGTCGACAAAGGAGCTGGTCACAAGCAAGGTCCTTCTTTCTCTTACTCCATTAGGCTCTTCTTATTCATATGTAAGAATTTCTTTGCGATTGGAGATCATTTGGTCTCTGTTGGTAATATGAACGTATCCAACCGTCTTCGGGGATCGTGACGCTGATTTGAGCTAGCTTCAACCGATCTGATTGTTCTCTCTCTCTTTCTCTCCCCCCTCCCCAGCGCACTAGGTTTATAATAGTTAGTATCGGCCTTGATAAACACTTTTCGTGGAATCTCACTTGTCCTTGTCCGAGAAGGAAACCCCGAAGGCATATATATTTTGGTTATTTGATTTGATGAAACGAATTTTAACATTTAGAAACGTATACTATTATAGAAGCTATTACTAATATATCATATTTATATCTTTTTAAATTCTGGTTTTTTAGAAATTGTTATCATCTATTAACTTGGTATGATAAGGTGGTATGTTTTTGTTTGATGTGATAGACATTGTTCAATATAAATTCTGATCGAGGTTAACGATTTAATCTACATTTATCTGTGTCCATTTTTTGTATATTTTCTATTGTGGTTCTAGCTGCTATTCTTGTTATCTTATTTGTTATGATGATCAAGTTTTAACATCTCAACCTGGATGAAAATGTTGGGGTCTTAATTTAACAGAGATAAATGACCATTGAAGTATCGATTAAATGTCGGATGTAAATTTCTGGCTAAGTTACAAACAATGAATTCTAAACAAAAAAACATCGTGTAAATCAACATTTTTTAACTTTTAAAACAAGTTAAAATGACTATTTGACATTTTTTTTCCTCTTTTCTCTTTTTTTATTATTATAAATTTTTATGTTTCATGTTTTTTTTTTTAAATTGTATAATGGAAATGATGAATCACCCCTTTTGTTGATGTCAAATCCATGGATGTGGAAATATCGATGGAAATGTTGAGTCGATGGAAATTTAATTTACTGATAATGATTATATTTGACACTTTTAATTGGAGTAGAATTTGATCTCACCCCCCCGCTGGGTCATGGGGGAAAATCAGCTCTTCTTTGTTAGTATTTAAGTCGACACTAAAACTAGCAACGTCACTTGGATCTTGCAGGTCCCAATTTGAATGGGCTATTTGGACGGCAATCTGGTACAACTCCTGGATACTCTTACTCCGCTGCCAACAAGAATATGGCTGTGATATGGGAAGAGAAGACATTGTATGATTACTTGCTTAACCCCAAGAAGGTAGATACTCTCTATTTCTTAACACTTCTTAACGTATGGCATTTGATTTAGAGTTGGTTTATTTCCCTGAGTTTTCCAGATGTCTTACTTGCCGATTAAGTGAAAATAATTGTGAACACACACCTAAATAAGCGTTGCCATGTTCTGTACTTGCTATCGGTAGCCTTGTTCTTCATAATACTTGTCCAACTGAGCAACAACTGATGAAATATTTTGGGCTCTTCGATCAACATGTCCCACCTTTTACCATCTTCTCCCTGGAGCTTTGTTAAAGTACTTTTTTTAAACATTTCAAATAGCTTCAATTAAAAGTTATCCATGGAATCTTGCACCTTTTCTACTTTAATATAGTCAAAACAAAGCCTCCCCCCACTTGGAGTTTCAATCTTGATTTAAGCTAGAATCAAAATCACCCTTAAAATTTCTCTCTTATATCTGAATATGCTTCAGACAATCTAGCATGTTAATATTTTTTTTAGCACATTGAATTTCATGATTTTCTCCAATGGCGTCTTAAGTCTCCATTAATAGAAAACACACTGGTCTCAACATAACCTAATGGTGAACCTGCACATTTGGGCATTAGTTGCGTTCCCCCCCTTGATCTTTCTTGTCCTCCTTTTGTGGCTGGGTTTGTCCCGAGTCCTGTTCTCTTATTGGAAATCCTTGTTCACCCATAAGTTTCAATGGCTTTGGTTGGTGGAAAATTTGGTCTCTTCTTTTGCCACTCTTATTTCATGGACATAATTACGAAGGGAGCAAAAATTTCTTCTCTGCTCTCAGTTTGGCATGAAAGATACTCAAAAGCTTCCAAAGAAAGTGAAATAATCTTGGTGGTAACTTTTGAGTGGAAGTATCAACTCTTGCTACATCATTTATAAAATGTGTCTTCAGAGCTGTATTTCACCAGGTTGGTCTTCTGTGTCGGAGTCCCTAGGCAATCTCCCTTTTTTTGGAAACTTGTAATGGCACTACTACTCAGATGTGGTTGGTTCTTGACCTCCTTCCCTTAAAGACACTAAAGTCCTTTCTCTTTGTTCCTTGAAGGTCATTCTTTCAAAAGTGAAAAGGTTTTGTGCATCAATGAATTGTGGGTTATTTTTGGCTTTTATGGCTCAAAGGGAAAGGAACACCACCGTTGTTTATAACAACGGAAAACCCATGTTTGGCTCATGGCTTTTAATTGAATCACCGCTGTATATTATCCATTTAATATGTTAAAAGTAAAATTATACATAAAACTTTGTTGAATATATCATAATATTTCTGTTTTGTAATAGATAAGTAATTTCTAAGTAAAATAATACCATTGTCAGGCCTTAATCTTTTTGAATAATTATTTTGAAATATAAATATTTAGTAACTTCTCAAATTGTTGGTATGAGTTTTTTAGCATATGAATCTTTGTTTAATAGTGTTCTAAACTCTTATGCTTGCTATGGTTTTGAGGAATGCGAAGTTGTCAATTTTGAGTGCTCTCAACTCCATGAATTTTGTAGACGTTCTAACAAAAATTTTGCTGTCTATTATCACACAGTATATACCCGGAACGAAGATGGTTTTCCCAGGGCTGAAGAAACCGCAGGATCGTGCCGACCTTATTGCTTATCTGAAGGAATCAACTGCTTAATGATACGGTGCTTCCGCCTGTCTAGAATTTGTTCACACCCTTTTTACTCCCTTCATTAAATAAGAACATTGAGGTTAGATGGAAATTTGGAGGTCACGTACAAAGTAATTCTCTGTCAGACAGATTTGTCTTGTGAAAATCACAAGAGTTCCCTTTTTTTCATTAAATTCTTATTTCCCTTCGCTATTATACATCATTTGCAGAGTTCATCCATTTGTAGCTTACGTTGTTGGTTTGTGAACATAACTGCTAAACTTTTTGGCAAAGCCGGTTATGGCAATCTTTTTTTCATAATAAATAGCACGCTTGTAAGAACCTATCAATTCATTCATCAATGCTTTATTAGAAAGAATACGCTTATGGTGGATATAATTTTGGTATTTTTGCAATGTAGTCATGAATATCTTGGATGTTAGTATGCATATTTTTGACATTCAAATGATTCACATGGGCACTTCCTCTTCTGTTATTTAGTTAACTTGCCAGGTCAACAACTAAAATATCAGGAGACATGACAGGAATTTGGCTCCATGAATTGACAAGACAGGTAGAGAAAAGTAGTAAGGATTCAGTTGTAGCGTCTACTCTTCATGAAATGACTAATCATAAAGTTGTATGGTTCCCACTTCTTTAGGGATGGCTCTCCATGAGAGAAAATTGGTGTACCTAAATAATTTTGAAGTTGTCTCAACAATGTGTTTACCAGTCGGTAGAACTTCAAAGCTGTCTCAAAACGAAATCAGTTTCTATTAAGTTGTATGGGTTTGGACGGTTTTAAAGGTTTCTTCACTGATAGAGATTTATTTCTTGCCTGAGATTTATTTCTATCAAACAAGGCAAAAGTCAATTAACTCCGCTATCATTTGATCAAGACTTATTGTATTACTTTTCATACTCGGATGTATATCTTGGCTTGTAGATGTTAATGATCATTCTAATACTAGAACATGATAGATCCTTCTCCTTAGATATGTATGATTGATTCGTTGCCAAACTTCACGTTTCCAATGAGTTCTTCATCCTTTACTGTCATCCGTGCATAGAAGGGTAGCATCCGTGCATAGAAGGGTAGCACGTAAGCTTGAGTATTTTAAGAAATATTTAGTAAGTCAACTTATTACATATAATGATGGGACTTGTCCTTTTTAAAACTGTAACATGGTGGCAGATTCCAACGGTAAGGTTGTACACCTAATTAGAAGTTAATGTCACCATTTTTTCGTTAGTGAAAGATCAATTTTATCCTTGAATTCATGTGAACATTAAAGCCTGCTATGTTTAATGAATACAATGTCAGCTAAGATACCATTTAATAGATACTATGATTTCATAGTATATTTGAGAATTATTTACATAAATTAAAGTATACATTTGTTATACTTAAAAATGATTTTTTTTTTCTTTTTCTATTTTACCTCAAGATAACCATCCTTTGGTTAGTCTATGCACTTCTACAAATTCTCATCTATACACCATGTGAGTATTTGTTTAAATTCACATCAAACCCTATTAATATACAACCACGTTACCTTAGGTTATACTCATTAAATTGGGGTAAACTATTTCTAAAACTCACAAAAAAATTATTAGTATTTAATTTATTAATAGCATTTGATAAAAGAAAAGAAAGATCTAAAATAAGACTTAAACCTCTTCAAATTATATCTCTCCAAAAAAACTAAATTGGTAGGTTTAGTGAGATATTGTCATAGTGTCTTTGTGGTCACGTCTACAGTCATGACCGCGTCACGACCTCTGCTTTCCATGTTGTAGTTGTCGCATCCCTTTCTACTTGAAAAGGAAAAATCAATTGTGTTCTTTTTTGGTCAATGTGAGCAACTCTGTGTGTACAAGTAAGAGGTACTTCTACTCGTCTCTAGCATCATAGCCACAAAGTCTCTCATCATGGGCCTTAAGACAACAAACGACCTCCTCAATCGACATGTTCTTGAGGTCATGGAACTGCTCGATGGAGTTAACGATCTGCATGAATCTCGAAAGAACTTTTTTATGATAAAAATTTCGTTCGCCTTGTCGCCTAACGAACAAATGTCAATGACAATCATCATTGACTTCATAGCGAAGTCATCCACCGACTTACCATCCTTCTTGTGGATAGCCTCAAATCGCTCTTCGAGGTTTGTACCTTAGTTTCCTTGACCCGCTCTGCTCCCATATGCATTGTTCACAATGTCTCTGACGTTGCCTTGGACAAGTCCTTCTCTGTCAACTTGAGAAGGACATCTTTTTTTACTACTTGGTAGATGGTAGGAAGAGTCATCCTATACATTTGCTCCTTGATGTCGTCACTATGTTGTTAAGTGATGGCATTTATTTTAACATCCTAACTCTGATACCAAATATTGGTTGACCCTTGATCGAAGCACGCAGAAACAAATAATCGAAATAGGATGAAACATTCACAAAACACATTTTTTTTATTAAGATACCTTAATCACAATGCGACTTCTAAAATAAAAAGTATAATTGATTGCTATTTAAAAAAGACAAGCACTAATAAATTTTTACGGGATGATTAATAAATTGTATCACACAAATTATGTTAATGGTTTATTAATCTTTTATGTATGACTATCACACTCCATGATTCAAATGTAATGCTTAATGTTTGATTCATGACTGGTTCAATTCTTAGTGAATTATTGGAATAAATATTGATGATGGTTTTATGAATATGGTATTAATAAGAAAATAAGGTGTCTTAATCATGTCACAAAAACTTCATAATAGATGATACGATTGTACCATACATATTTGGATTTAGAGAGTTTTCAATGTATTTTTCAATTTTAGAGTCAATAGTTCGTGGTCATTGCAGTATTAAAAGATAGGAGAGTTACAGCCTTTCAATTGATCTTAAGTGTTTGATGTTTATTTTCAAGATTATAAATAGTCATTCATGTTATTGCATGTTATTGCTTTATTGCGAAGATTTTGGAGATGAAAAGAAAATGTTGCATATTATGCTTTTTCAAGATTTATCTATTATTATTTGTATTTCAATTATCATTATTATTTGTATTTCTTGTGTTTATATTTGCGTGTTAGAGTTTTTTAAGTAGCCTGATCAAGCAATTTAGTGAAATTTAGTGAGAATTTTCTTTATTATTGATATTGATCATCGACGTAAATCTTTCCAAAACTTTCTGTAATACCAAAATTGAAGGAATGCACAACAAAAGCTTGAACACGAAGCCAAACTTGGACTAGACCAGTTCTTCCAACAAATCCTTAATTGGTCATTTAACTCCCATTAAATTCCCTTATGCATTAAGTGAATGACTATCACAAACCTCCTCAATTAATTGAAAGCTAACCCTTAAATTAATAAGTTAGAGTTATAGAACCTAACTAAAAATCTTGAAAAATCAGTAGCCATAACATGAATAATTCTACATTGAATATTTTATACTCACTCATACTACGGATGGTTTATGACCCAATAGTTTATGAGGTAGATCATTGAAGGTCGTAACACTAATGCAAACTATAAAATTAATACAAAGCTTATTACATCAAGTACAAACTATAAAGAAATGCAAGCTAGCCATGGTGGCAAGCACTTGGAAATGATGAATTATTTGGTGAATGTATGTGAAAGAAAAAAAACAGCCATTATTTCACTATAGATCCCAAGGGTTTAGAGGGGAGAGACTTGATGGGAAACTTATTCACAGCCGACCATTCGTAACAAACAAGTTTGAGAAACTGCAGTACTTATAACATAAAATTCTTTAATGGAAGACAGAGCTACTGGTTTCCTGTTATGGGGCCATCCCGACCTCTCTTGAAATCATCCCAACCCCTTACCCATTGTTGCCCAGGCGGTGTTCGTGTCTCGGGTGAGGCATGTTTGTTGAGATTGTTCATCACCTTCTCTTGCACATCAGTAAATACCTACAAATAGATGCTCTAATTCTAACATCACATATTTTTTAGTCCAAACATAAAAAGGGAAACACTAGTTTGGATGCTCACAGGATTTGTCTTCACGGCTTCAGGGGGTTGCTCTTGGCCAGTTAACCACTTCCATAGATCTGGATTTTCCTGAACAACAGAAGAACACACATACAGATACTTGCAAAAGAAATAAGCAGTATCCAAAAAAGTAGTCCTCAAAATCATTTACAATAGATTTAAAAGAATGAAAAAAAAAAAATGAGAAACTGAAATCACCAATACCCAGTTTCTGCAGATGGACTGAACTGAAATCACCTATTTTGTTGGTAAGGAACACTAACTCAAACCCTTCCCCACGATTTTACTACCCATTGATGTAACTTTCACACTTATTGAAACTATCTCCTCCACCATTCCCTTTGTCACCAGGCATTGGCGGTTACCCTTGATTTTAATAGTTAGTGGACTAGTGCCATGAAGGCCCTAGAATAGCTGGCCAAGGGGATAGAAATGAGTAGGAGTGTGGACGGGTAAGGTTGGGTTGGGAAAAATTATTTGACCAACCCAAAAATGATGACCCGAATAAACTTCACAATCTAATCCAACTCTCTCCATAATCGGTGAGTTTACTATTATTCGTTTTTGTAGTGGATCTCCAACTATCTGTCAACCTTCCTAAGAATGGGTGTTGACAGTTGAATAGTGAAGTGAGGATTATTTGTAGACATTCAAGATAAAGTTGTATACAACCTAAACATTCAAGAGATGGGGACTCTCCCCACACAAAACATAGCCAACAACACACAAACATATAACTTCTAATAACCGCCTTTGACCCCACATGACAGAAACCCCAACTTCTCCATTCAACTTCCTTCAAGATTGATGATGTTGTTGTCTTTTTTCCTTCTTGAATAAATAAATAAATAATGGATAGTTGGTGGAATTTGAGGTTTATCAATACTCCACGCCCAAAGTTTTGACAAACTCACGACAATGTTTATGGAATTGGAGGTTTATGAAACAGATAGTTGGTCAAACTCAACATCTCCACAATGTTTGTCCTTACTTCATCGTTTCTTCATCTGTTAGCCACCTCACCTTCTCATCGGCTATATCTTTCTTCTTTCCTCCATTGCTTCTTGATCGCCTACCTTATTACTTCTCAGACCATAAACTTGGATTCTATCATTGTCACTTCTTCTCTCCACTTTTTTCATATGGCATTTACTTCGTTGACGTCGTCCATATCACCTTTCTAACCAAGAGACAGTCAACAATCGGATTAAGATTTGGAATCCGGATTTGGCACATGATGGCTCTAGCATATTCCCTTACATCCTCTGCGACATGATCATGTCTTCTCAGACCATAAACTTGCCAAACTCTTTAGATTCTATCATTGTCACTTCTTCTCTCCACTTTTCATATGGCATTTACTTCGTTGACGTCGTCCATATCACCTTTCTAACCAAGAGACAGTCAACAATCGGATTAAGATTTGGAATCCGGATTTGGCACATGATGGCTCTAGCATATTCCCTTACATCCTCTGCGACATGATCATGTTACTTGCTCCTCACTTTTAAGAGTGAAGGCTATCCCTACAAACTAACAAAAGCCCTTCCAACATGCTTGTCCTCACTTACATGTACGAAAAGTCCTAGTAGATCACCCAATATAGAATTGCTCCAAGCAAACCATGCTTAATTATGAAGTTACTTTCAGTTTTTTAAGCTTTCCTTAACCATCCTATTCTCAAGATTGTTCTCCTTTGGATGTGGTATCAGTCATTCATACCCCTCATTTACTCAAGTGTTACACTCGTCCCCATCATCTCCGATTCCACCAATAACTTCTTGTCTTAATAGATTCCCTTCCCTCCGGTACTATAGAGATTTTAAATTCATCATTCCTCTAGCATTTACTACTTTTGTGGGGAACCGACATAATCACCACAATCACCCATGTCGAACTTGAACTCTCATGTATATCCATTGCCAACTACTCAGTCTTGAGTCATTGTTTGCAGCATGCCTTTAAGCTCGGCAATGTCCTTCCAGTAGCTTCCACCCTCTCTTCTAATCCCTTTTTAGTCATATTTTTCAACTCCAAGATGAACGTGCTCTAATACCAATTCATTAGGTACCTGAACACAAGATCACAACAGAAAATAGAAATATAGCTATAACTATGTTGCAATATCAATGAAAATATTTCAGAGGGCCGTCTCTTTCCCAAGTCCCAAAATGGACACTCCCCAAAATGATTTACCCTCCCAGAAACTTCGAGTCCTCTTAATTTATAACCCAAACCCCCCTTCATCAAACTAATTACCACTTAACCCCTTACTATTATCTTACTAATATTTCCAATATATTCCTCACTAGTACCCTCCCATATTATACAAAAATTTGGCTTGAGAAACCCAACGTGCCCTTGTCATCATCTTTTCAGCGGTAAAGATATGCCACAACACATCCTCCTCCGGTTTTTTGCATGTTTGCATCATATGCTGTGCTTTTCTGCCATTCAGTGACTCATCGTTTGAACAATTGTGTCCAAATGTGGCTCATAAAAACCTTGAACTTGTCTTGGCCTGAAATTTTTATGCAGGTGCAAATCAACTCCATAATAACAAAAGTGGATTCTTTAATGTTTTCTTTCTTCTCTCATTTCTCAGAGCTACATTCAAGCTCGGAATGCCGCCCCACGAGGGAGGGATAAGAATGGGATGAAGATTGACCAGATTGACCAGAACCATCACTATCAATCTGCCCTCATTGATGAGAAGGTGACATAGAAAATCATGGTGCAAAATTTGGGCAAATACATGACGAAAAAAGACGAAACATTCCATGTGGCACTAAGGCCTCCACCCAGCTATGGATTAAAACTAACTAGGGCTAGAACACAAAACATAGAAAATAACTATAAAATATGGGCATAAGACTAGATTACCAGGTCAAGAACTTTAATTAGAGCTCTAATACCATCTGCATCCAAGGAATTGATGTGATCTTCTACCCATTTTCCAAGTACCAAATCCAGTTCCAAAAACCCCCGTTGTTTGCTCCGGTACAGCAACCTGTTGAATCCAACAACCAAAAAACCTTGTCAATCGAAACAAAATTGCCAAAAAAATTAAGAGAAAGAAAGCAAGGGGGGTATGAAAGTTAATGATGCAAAGGAAGTGAGATTGAACCTATTGAACAAACGCCTCTTGCTCTCTTCATTTGAGAGATCGATATCTGTGAAAAAAGGATTTACAGTCGTGGAAGAGCAACGAAAACGAAAGAAAGAACCATGTTGATTCTGATTGCGATTTGGTAATCGCCCTTGTAGATTCTCCAACAATATATAAGCGGTAGGCAAAAGGGTCATCGATTTGCTTCTGAAAACGGTGGAGGAGGGTTTCAGGTACAGAACTTGATGAGCTTTGAGTACAGCCCTTCTGAACGTCGCCATTCGTGTTTTGAAAACTATAATAAGAGGATTGGGAAAAGAAGAAGAAAATTAAAGGGCAGAAGAGAAGCAAACGTCGTATCCGGAAGAAGAGGTGGTTGGCGTGGTTGGCGTTGGCGTTGGCGTTGGCGTTGGCGTTGGCGTTGGCGGGAGAGAAGGGAGAAGGAATCCGGAGGAAGAATGAAAGGTGTGGAAGAGAGAAAGTGGAGAAGGGAGACGTTGTGTGTGGTGGTTGCAGGAACAGGAGAGAATCGAAGCAGTGGTTGTTGTGGCCTATGTCTGCCCAATACACGAAACGGGTTATGGCCAGAGGGGGGAACGCGTAGAGAGTCTAGAGACCTAGTGATTGGGGTTTTGTCCAGCCTACTCAATATGACCATTTTACCCCTTTGAGTGATTTTGACTCAATTTTTTAATTTTTTCTTTTTAATATGAAAAAAATTTAAAACATTTTTCTTCCAAACTTAATAAGAAAAAAAAAAATCAGATATTTAATTTCTGGTTGAGACTAAAAATAAGTTCAAATAAGGTCTAAAAATAAGTTCAAAATTCAAATAAAATGTTTTTGTAAGCTCTAAAAATAAGTTCAAAATTCAAAGTTTAAAAAGGAGAAGTGAGATGAATGTGGTTTGATGTTCCATTCACATTCAAAATTCTTCCTCTTATCTAGTTTTGAAATCCTCTTTTAACCAAAGGTCGTAATAACAACTTTGGAGTAAGGTCAGTAGGTTCTTCTTGTTTCCTTTTTATATGAGACCATATCTCGCCTTTCTTCACCTTCAAACGTTCCCTTCCTCCCCCTCCTGAGCTCGAAACCCTGACCAATAGAAACCAATTCATGAGAATTTGTTCATGAAGCTGGGTTTCCATCTGAAAGGAACATCAAGAGGACAAATATAAGACACATAAAGAGGACAACTATATTACGTTAATCTACTAAATCATTTACCATATCTTTCTTCCAATGTTGACACTTTAAAATAGCGTGACACTGAAACATCAATCATCAACCTTAAATAAAAATTTGAACAGGAAATAATATGGACGGAAACAATCTATTAAACAAAGAAAGATACATGAGAATCAATAGAGAAAATAAGGCGAGGATAAGCATCAATTTATCAATATCATATCAACAAACTTCAGGATACCATGAAACATGCTACAAGTAATAAAATTTCAAGAAACAGTCATCACAAACCCTATGACTTAAACAGTAAAACCTCTAGTCTGCTACCAGGGAAAACTTCCAAGGTCACTTCACCAATATGACCCCTCAAATTGGACAAGGGTCAGGTCTCTTCTGCCTAAAGCCTACCACTTTTCTACTTGAAATCAGGAAGATTATTCAAACAGAAGCATTTCTCCCAAATCCATACATATCAAAGATTGATGGGTCATATGCTCAAAGAAAAGGATATTGAGAAGAATACCTTATGACAAAGGATATTTGCTCGGTCTGCTTTCAGCTTTATGCATCCTCATTTCCAACTCTGAACTCTTCCTATTTACCTCAGCAAGCTTCGCTTCAGCAGCATACAATTTTTTCTCCAACTCCAAAGATTTCTCCTCAATTTCATATATCAAAGCGTTTGCATCAGCCAACTTTTTCTGAGAAGTAAGTTCGATTTCTGCACGCTCCTCCTTTGCTTCACATAAAGCCTTTTTAAGCTGCAGCAAGAATAGGTATGAAAACTTAATCAATCTTTAAGATCTAAGATCTATTTCTATAGACATAACTTCACAATTTAGTGTCCAAATTTCAAAATAAGATCCTCTCTCTCCCATACTACAAGACTCTTCTAAACAAATACATACTCCTTAAGAATAGATACTACCCTCCCATTACTCTCTCTGTTACAACTTCTCCCATGTCACCTCACCCAATTACCAGTAGGGCTGACGAAAGTTAACTCCCCCCACCACTTACATGTTTCTCTAGTACACATTTACGATTGGGGGCCTAACAAATTGAGTATCTAAGAATACAAAAAAGAAAGGAAAATGGCAACATTATCAAATAAGAAATACGTTAATGGGGAATGGATGTGCCAAGAGTAGCATACACTAGACACATGTTGCTTCTCAGCAGCTAGAGCTTTCTTCAAATTATCCCTCCTCGTTTCAACTTCAGATAATGCAATGAAATGTGCTGATCGTTCACGTTTGAAGATTTCCACCGTTTCTGCTAATTCTTGTTCTAGTAGGTCACACTTTGAAGCACATGCTTCCTTCTCTAGCAAAACAAGTCCCATATTGTGCTGGTAATCAAAAAGCTGCCAAAAATAATAATCAGATAAATCCATTAAGAGCAATATAAGTTCTGATGACAGGAACTATACCAAAAGAATGACAAACAATGAAGTCATTTATTCCCATCTTCTAGGATGATTGTGCTAAACACTACAACATTATAATGCATACATCTATTACATTAAAAAGACAAAACAAAAGGCAAAAAAAAAAACATTTTTTCTCTCTTCATCTAAATGGAAACAGTATTTCAGCTTCCTAGGCATGAAGTTCCAACCTGATTAAACCTACCAACATAAGTATAATTGCTCAAAAAAATCACAAGAGTACCTATTTTTCTATACATTGGAATTCAATATTTCATCCCAGGATGGCCTTAATTTGCCACAACTATTTTAAAATTTTAGGGGAAAGAAACAATTTATACCCCTAACTTTTAATTTCATCAAAATGCACCTCAAATTTTTGATAAGCATCGCTATCTCTATGATAGACTTTAAAAGTTTTCAATGAAAATATTCTTATGTACATTTAATAAATATAAAACATAAGTCTACTATAAAATTAATGAAGCTCTTCAAAGAAAAACAATACTAGAGCTGGGTTTGTTGAATTTGTGAGTTTTTCTCGATCTTGTGCATTAGCGGGCTTAAGTTTATGCTAGGCTTGATTTTTGTTGAATTATTAAGTTTGGAGAGATGTTCACTATACTATTCATTAAAATTAGTGGATGAGTTTGGCATTTGTTGACTGTTGCAACATGAATTTGTGAGTTTTGAAAGGCATATTCAATGGTTTTTCTTGATATTGTGCATTAACCAGGCTTAAATTTGTGCTAGGATTGATTTCTTCTCTTATTTGCTAAACATGAACCAACCTAAGTAACAATAGAAACTAGCTTTTAGCAGGGCCCAAACTTGTAGTCCAGTGTATCACATAAATGCATATGCCATAACGTTACAGTTCAACCCCAATTAATCCGAAGATAGAAAAGAAGTAAGAGTTGATGATAATTGCTAACCTCGCTCTGAAGCCTTGAAGCCTTCTCAAGAAGCGCCTCCCAATCCTTGCGCTCCATTGCAGCCGCGTCCAACAACCCCGCCTTCTTAAACTTCCTCCAATCGTCCATGTCCCCAGTATCCGCAGCCGCTGCAATTTTATGGAATCGGTCGTTCGGAGACTCCAACGGCGGCGGTGGGCGGTCTGTAATGAATTGAAAACAAACACAAAAGAATTGAGATGCTCCCACAAGTTCTACAGAAACCGTACTTCCACCGTTCTGTTCAGTTCAGTCGGGAATAAATAACTAAACAATCAGCAATCGGTTCGGTTTCGGTTCATAGGACAAAAACTCGGGTTGGACCCGAATAAAATAAAAATTATAAAAATTACATTAAGAAATGAACCGCATTCATAGGTCTGGCAGAGTGGTTATCTGGCTTACAGGAGTACTCTGTACCCATGTTCGACTTCAGTCGAATTCATATTCTTTTAGTATTTTGTATATTTTCTTTTGTACTTTATTTTTTTATTTAATTTTTTTTATATATTTTTTTTAATAATTATAAATTGATTTGTGTTTGTGAACCTATAATATCTTTTGTCTAAGATTTTACCGAATAATTATGAACGTGAATAAATAAAATTATTTACATTTTTTTTATAAAAAAAGTTACAACCCAACAACCCAATAACCCAACAGAAAATAGAGAGTTGAGTTGAGAACCCGAAAATAGAAAAAAATTATTTACATTTTTTTTATAAAAAAAGTTACAACCCAACAACCCAATAACCCAATAACCCAATAACCCAATAACCCAATAACCCAATAACCCAACAGAAAATAGAGAGTTGAGTTGAGAACCCGAAAATAGAAAGTTGAGTTGAGAAAAGTCTAATTCAACTGAACTTTAGGGTTGGGTCAAAAAAATCTCTCAACTCAATCTCTCAACCCAATCCAATCTAATCTAAGACTATCCAGACTATGTGACTCATCAAATCATTTTGCAACATTATAACAAATAATTTACGGTTGGTCAAAAAAAATCTCTCAACTCAATCTCTCAACCCAATCCAATCTAATCTAAGACTATCCAGACTATGTGACTCATCAAATCATTTTGCAACATTATAACAAATAATTTACGGTTGGTCAAAAAAAATCTCTCAACTCAATCTCTCAACCCAATCCAATCTAATCTAAGACTATCCAGACTATGTGACTCATCAAATCATTTTGCAACATTATAACAAATAATTTACGGTTGGTCAAAAAAAATCTCTCAACTCAATCTCTCAACCCAATCCAATCTAATCTAAGACTATCCAGACTATGTGACTCATCAAATCATTTTGCAACATTATAACAAATAATTTACGATTGGGTCAAAAAAATCTCTCAACTCAATCTCTCAACCCAATCCAATCTAATCAAAGCATCTCTCAACCCAATCCAATCTAATCAAAGCATCGACATTTTGATTGCATTCTTGAACTTATCTTGGGTCGAAGGGAGATGGGTCGAAGGGAGATGCCAAATCAAAATTGGAAAATACATCACATATCTTCAAACCGAATGAAAATTATGTGAGCTCACAAAATGAAGATTTGACATAATTAGTAAAAAAAATAATAATAATAATAAAACCAAGGATTTACCTTCCATTGATAAGTAAAATTTGATGAATTAATAATTTAGTGTAAAAGTGAACCGGAGGAAGTTGAAATCCTCCCTTTTCCCCCATAAAAAGGGCTTGCTCGGTGATTACCTTAAAATGTAAAGATTACAAGTAACGATTGGGAGGTAAAATCAAAATACAAAATAGCGACAGTAGAAGTGCTCAAAATGCTACTCTAAGTTGTTCCGCAAATGATAATATTGACAAGTTTGGGAATGAAAAATCCTCTTCTCAAGTTGTGAAGAAGGTCCAGATCTTCTTTCCAATCGATTTTGCATCAGGCTGCTCTTCATCGTACTCGTCTTCTGCGTCATCGATCATGTTTCCATCTTCATCTTCATATTCCGACGTATTATTCACTTCATCGCACAAATCATCCATAGCAACCAACTTCTCCATAGAAGCATTATCTTCAGGATTTCTCAGCGATTCAAACTGTATAATAATCACACCCCAGAAATAATTCAAAATAACTAAGAACAAGAAAATCTTGTAAATCAAATAGCAAACAAATTTTTTTACCTCAACTACTCTATCCTCCGATCGATAGATGGTTCTGACTGTTGTAAGCTGCACATAGTCTGCTTTTTTTATGTTCTCACCATCAACACTTCTCAACGAAGAGGTAACAAAAGCTTCCCCACTTGGTTCCACTTTCGCTGTCATGGTTGCATCCTTTTCTTTCTCCATACCTGTTGTCAGGTTTCCTGAAACCTCAGTTGCACTAGCTGTGCCACCACTGCACAAAACTTCCTAGATTAAGGTGCATATAGAGGTCGAAGCGATCGGTAAAGAGATTCTGATGTGGCCAAATGCATTTTGTACTCACAAGAAAAAGAAATCAAAACATCGAAGTAATCGAAGTAAGCATCCTAAAAAAGCACTTATACAAGAAAGCTTTCATTATGAATTTTTACATTACAGAAAGATGTTGAATCAGCAGGCACATTATTCAGGTGAAGCTATGCAGATCAGATTCGAAAAGAGAAATGTTGGATCAGTACCCTATGTTACATTATACTTGCCTATCCCACCAAAAATAATTCGAGTCAGAGCAAGATCAATTCAAATTCACTATCCAATCAAAACCCATTGTAAACACAAACAGGCTTGGGTTACAATGCAAGATATGCATGAATGCATGCCTGCATACAAGACGGGGAAAATCATACAAAGCAAAACAAAAGGCTCAACTGAAGTCGAACACGGGAGGAATTTGAATTGGGAATAAGCAAAGATGTGAAGGCAAGGACGTAGGGGGAGAGTTCTTAATTTCTAAATTTGGAGTATTCAAGCAGAGTTAATCCCGGAAGCTTCAGTTTCGGCCTCTCTAGACTATTACTCAAGTTCGTATGTTGACATCTCTTTATTTATGTAGTGATCAAGGACCAAGTTAACAGCATGAAATTAACAGGAAGCATTGCTAGATGTCAATGATAAGAAAAGCAAATGCACAGCAAAAGAATTTTGTTCTTATAAGATATGCAATTAACAGGAAATAAATTTAATAACTCAAAATTAATTTCCTAATTGATTAAGGGATGTAGAGTCACAAATTGAGAAGACAAAAAGTGGGGTCCTTCAAGAAAGAGAATGAATATGTAAGTAACACACACCTTAACTGCAAAGTTTTTTCATGCAATATACTTATATCAAACAACACATGACTAAATAGAGTCGCAAAATTCAGTCATGGGAAACTAACATTTTGGGTCGCCTCAGATTATATCGGCTTTCTCCTTGTGCCTGCACCGAAGCAATCTTTTGCTGCCTTTTACGTTGCCTACCTGTTGTGATGCTATCAGAACATCGTTCACTATCATCTCCATCCTGCTCGCTAACAGAAATTGTGGAGGATTCTGCCCGTGGCCGTTTCCTAACATTGGTAGTTTCTTTATTTGAAAATTTTGAATCACTTTTCTGTACGAGTACATTAAGATCCGATTGTCCCACAGTTTCTCCAAGAAACAATTTTGCATCTTGAACAGTCACTTTCATCGAGTGTGTTCTATGCCTGGAATTGAGTCCTTTCCCACGTTTCTGCTTCTCTCTCTTTAGGTCAGGTTGTTTGGAACCTTCTGAAGCTTCTTCAAACTTGCTGTCTACGTTGCCAAAATCATCAAATGTGTGCGCATGTCTATCTTCAGCCACTCTGATGTTATCACTAAATGAAAATCTTTTCACATCGCCAGCACTAACGCTAGGCTCCTTAGCTTCTAAATCAGTACAATCTGCAGCCAACTTCATGGAAACGGGAGGAACTACTTGTCCAATTCTCTTGATAGGAGACAGATTTAAAATCTTTCTGCTGCATCTTCTGAGCCAAGACATGCGGCCTCCAGAGTCTGAATCGAACTCGGAAGCAGCTAATTCTTTCTGGAAAAGTTTTAAAGATTCTACATCTAGATTTGCTAGAGGGTCCGGTTCTCTGATGTCTGCAGGCATTTGGAGGTCAGGAACCATAAATTCCTTAATGGAGACACCACAATTCTCACAACTCTTAAGCTTATCAACAAAAGCCAAAAAGCAAATCCTATCTTGAATAAGCTGTTCTCTCTGACATTTCAGCTCCTTACTTAATACGTTGAGTTTGTCTATATCTTGATGAATTTCAAGATGGTCTGCTATCAATTCCTTCCTATTCATGGTAACAACCTCCTTTTCCTTTTCCAATTGATGCCTCTCAGATGATACCTCTTCCTTTTCCTTCAGAGCAATGTCTTTCAAGTAAAAAATTTCATTTCGTTCTCTCTTTCTCTCCTCTTCAAATGCTAGCTCCCTTTCCTGCCGTCTTTTCTCTAGTTCCTCCTGGCTCTTCTGCAAGTGACTCTCAAGATCTTTTCTCTGCAACTCTATATCTTGAAGTAATTGGTTATGCTTATTTTGGGCCTGCTGAGACAAGGCTTGCTGCTCATGCCTTGTAGTTGAGGCAAATAATTCTTTTTCTTGCTTGACATTATCCAACTCTCTCTGCATATAAATTAGCATCTTAGTTTTCTCATTTCTCAACCTTTCCTCCTCTGTCCTTAAGATCTCTAATTTCTTCCTCAACTCCTCAAGATCTCCAAGTCCATTATGTATTTCAGTCCTTTTCTCATCTAAGGCTTCCCAATCTCTCTCAAACTTGACCCTTTCCTGCTTCAGATCATCATGTTCTTTCGTAACTATTTTGTTCTGAAGTCTGTAACTCTCAATTTCCTGCATCAATTGACATTGTAAACGAACATGCTCTGATCTCTCTTCTTTTATCACCTGCAATTTCTCCCTCTCCTCGTGAAATTGCCACTCCTTCTGCGTACTTGCAGTCCTGATTTTCTCAATCTCATCAATGAGAGACTGTAAGCTATCTCTATCAGCTAGCATTTGCAACCTTTCCACCTCGTGCTTTCTCTCATCAGCTTTCAAAATCTTATCTTTTGCCTTCAAAGCCTTTAACTTTCGTTCAAGATCACCCTCTTTCTCCTTTGTTCTATGCAACTTTTTATCCAAAGCTTGTTCTTGCTTCACTAACTTTTCTTTCTTATGATTAATTTCAATATCTTTCCTTTTGATTGCTCCTAACGTGATACTACCTTCATTTTCCACAGACTGCCTTTTTTCTTCCAATTGCAACTCAAACTCTTCTCTCTTCTTCTGTAGAAGAGCACTTTGTTCATGAAGCAGCTGCTGGGTTTCCATCTGAAAAGGACATCAAGAAGACAAATATAAGACACATAAAGAACTATATTACATTATTCTACGAGATTCATTTACCATATCTTTCTTCCAATACTCGAAAGTATTCTTTTTTTGTATGGTGCTGACACTTCAATAGCATGGCACTAAACATCAATGATCAACCTTGAATAAAAATTTGAAAAGGAAATAATATGGGCGGAAACAATCTATTAAACAAAGAAAGATATATGAGAATCAAGAGAGAAAATAACGCCAGGATAAGCATCACCCACGCATCTTATCCTCATTTATCAATATCATATCAACGAACCTCAGCCATCACGATAAGCACAAATGCATCACAATGAAATAACATGAAACATGCTACAAGTAATAAAATTTCAAGAAAACAGTCATCACAAACCCTATGACTTAAGAGTAAAACTTCTAGTCTGCTACCAGGGAAAACTATTTCAATTTTTCTTTTTCTTCTCCTACTCAATCACTTTTAGACTATACCTGCATCCATGCAAACAAGACATATTTTGGTACAATACATACAAGTGCGGGTTGCATATCAACTTACCCTTTCTCTCCCACGAAGGTTTTCTTCCATATGATCTAATTCTTCTTGTTTTTTCTCTAAGAGACTTCTTGATAAATCAGCTTCCTGCAACCATTTTTGTTGGGGGTGGGAAATGGAAAAAAAAAAAAGTCATATACTTCTCATTGCCAAAACAAACAAACAAACAAACAAACAAAAACAGAAAGAAATAGAAGTGGCTCATTTAATTAGTTGTTTTACCTTCTCTTTTGCTTCTACATCTGCCAATTGTCTATTTACATCATCTTCCTTCTCTTTCAGAATTGAACTTGATTGATCAATCTTCTTCTTTATCTCTTCGAGATCCTTCTCTTTTTGTTTCATAATTGTGCCATTTTCATTTACCTTCTGCTCTTTATCATTTAGCAATTCACGACTCCTGCTCAAGCTTTCTTCCCGTTCCTGCAACTTCTGTTGCCACTTACGTAAGCCGTCTTTTTCTTTATGGGAAGTCACCTGATGTGCTTCTTTCCTAAAGCAATAATTAACAACAAATAAGTAAAGAAGAGAGTGCCCTCAATGAGACTACTGGAATTATGCACCAAACTGGCCACACAGAACTTCTTTTACTCTTAACAAAATTGATTAAAAAATCAACATTCCACCCCTCAAATTTGGCTTTGAGGTGCATCCTTATAGCCTCTGATGTCTGTTTTTGTTTGCTGTAGAGGAAACCCCCTCCTAAGAACTACAAAAGATGAGCCAACTCATAGTTCTTTTCCCATCTTTCTTCGAGAGGAAACTAGAATTTCATTGATGAATATAAATATAAAAAATTAAGTCTCCAAACTGCTATATAAAACTTTTCCAGTGGGTCAAGAGAGAATTAAAGCTATAATCAGAAAAAGGAGGCATACATTTATGGTTAAAATAATCACGAAATTTATAAAATATCCAAATGATTCGCTTGTATCATGCGATCAGAACACTTATTTCATAATTATGGTTGGAGAGGAATTCAAGAATCTTTGATACAAGCATCTTCCATTGTTCGAGCGTAGCCTCTTCTTAGTGTGTCTCTCCAAATCTTTTGGAGCCTTTTCTTTACATGATGCTTACTTGCCTTGGATGTTTGAAAGCCGCTTTTTGTTTCCTTTTTTCACTCCTCTATGGAGTTTTTATCTTTTGAACATTAGTCTCTTTTCATTTCCTTAATAAAAAAAATTGTTTCTTGTTAAAAAGAAATGTATGGTTGCTCCTCTCGAACCAAAGCTTCCAAAAAAAAAGCCCTGTTGACGAAAGTTCAAAGTGTTCCTTTTTCTTTGATGAATTTCTTGGTAGTTTGAGCACCATGTCAAAACAGAAAATGTAAAGTACTTAGATATTGGAAATTGGAATAACTATCCCATCTATAAACTCTAAATAGACTACATTTTGTTCCTTTTGAGAATTTCTCATCTTTCACTAATACAATCTTTTCTTTCAAGGAAAATAACACTTTTGAGATGGTCACAAAATGTTAAGTCTAGTGGTATAAAACTTCGTATTGTTTTTTTAAGTTCTCAAGTTTTCAAGTTACCAGTAGATTTAAGGCTACTTACTCCTTGAAATCAATTTAAGACTACTTGAAATCCTTGAAATCAATTTAAGACTACTTGAAATCAGGAAGATTATTCAAATACAAGGATTTCTCCCAAATACATACATATCAAAGATTGATGGGTTATATGCTCAAAGAAAAAGATATTGAGAAGAATACCTTGTGACCAAGGATATTTGCTCCGTCTGAAGCACACTTTCACGAGCTTCAACTTCATGCATCCTCATCTCCAACTCTGAACTCTTCCTATTTACCTCAGCAAGCTTGACTTCAGCAGCATTCAACTTTTTCTGCAACTCCAAAGATTTCTCCTCAATTCCATGCATCAAAGCATTTGCATCAGCCAACTTTTTCTGGGAAGTAAGCTTGATTTCTGCACGCTCCTCCTTTACTTCACATAAAGCCTTTTTAAGCTGCAGCAAGAGCAGGTATGAAATTACTTTCAACCTTGACAATCTCATAAAAAGCTTTGGGATGGTAAAATAATTCATTACAGGATTACAAGATTCTAGCGACTCTTTATCAATAAAGTGCTAAATTGATTCAAAATTATATTTTATATGTAGAAGTTAAGTCCTTAAGGCAAGATAAAATAGTACAAAAGCAACAGAAAAGATAATAAATAAAGAATGGTCAGCTGCTAATAAACATCCTAATATCATCTTGGCAAAATAGTGAAAACAAATCCATGCTGCTAATGGCTAGACCTGCCATATAGCCCTAATAAACTTCAAATTGAGACATTAAGTATTTAATCAATCTTTAAGATCTAGGATCTATTTCTATAGATATAAGTTCATTCCACAATTTAGTGTCCAAGTTTTAAAATAAGATCACAAATTATTAAGGAGTATTGGGAGCTAGAGCTTCTCGGCACAAATTATCTAGGGATTATTAAGGATGTGCCAAGAATAGCATACACTAGACACATGTTGCTTCTCGGCAGCAAGAGCTTTCTTCAAATTATCCCTCCTCGTTTCAACTTCAGATAATGCAATTAAGTGTGCTGATTGTTCACGTTTGAAGATCTCCTCAGTTTCTGCTAAATCTTGCCCTAGTTGGTCATACTTTGAAGCCCACATTTTCTTCTCTAGCAAAATAAGTCCTAAATTGTGCTGGTAATCAAAAAGCTGCCAAAAATAATAATCAGATAAATCCATGTAAGAGCAATATAAGTTAAGTGTGGATACTATACCAAAAGAATGACAAACAATGAAGTTATTTATTCCCATCTTGTAGGATGATTGTGTTAAACAGTACAACATTATAATGCATACATCTATTACATTAAAAAGACAAAACAAAAGGCAAAAATAACATTTTATTCTCTATCTAAATGGAAACAGTATTTCAGCTTCCTAGGCATGAAGTTCCAACCTGATTAAACCTACCAACATAAGTATAATTGCTCAAAAAAATCACAAGAGCACCTATTTTCTATACATTGGAATTCAATATTTCACCCCATGATTGCCTAAATTTGCCAAAACTATTTAAAAAATTTAGGGGAAAGAAACAATTTATACCCTGAACTTTTAATTTCATCAAAATGCACCTCAAACTTTTGATAAGCATCGCTATCTCTATGATAGACTTTAAAAATTTTCAATGAAAATATTCTTATGTACATTTAATAAATATAAAACATAAGTCTACTATAAAATTAATGAAGCTCTTCAAAGAAAAACAATACTAGAGCTGGGTTTGTTGAATTTGTGAGTTTTTCTCGATCTTGTGCATTAGCGGGCTTAAATTTATGCTAGGCTTGATTTTTGTTGAATTATTAAGTTTGGAGAGATTTACTATACTATTCATTAAAATTAGTGGATAAGTTCGGCACTTATTGACTGTTGCAACATGAATTTGTGAGTTTTGAAAGGCATATTCAATGGTTTTTCTTGATATTGTGCATTAACCAGGCTTAAATTTGTGCTAGGCTTGATTTCTTCTCTTATTTGCTAAACATGAACCAACCTGAGTAACAATAGAAACTAGCTTTTACCAGGGCCCAACTTGAAGGCCAGCGTATCACATAAGTGCATATGCCTCAACGTTACAGTTCGACCCCAATTAATCCAAAGATAGAAAACAAGTAAGAATTAATGATATTTGCTAACCTCGCTCTGAAGCCTTGAAGCCTTCTCAAGAAGCGCCTCCCGATCCTTGCGCTCCATTGCAGCCGCGTCCAACAACCCCGCCTTCTTAAACTTCCTCCAATCGTCCATGTTCCCAGTATCCGCAGCCGCCGCAATTTTATGGAATCGGTCGTTCAGAGACCCCAACGGCGGCGGTGGGCCGTCTGTAAAAGCCACATCCTTCCTCTGAGGCGTGAACATGATGAGGTTCTATCGCTTGTATGCAACGTAGAGAGACCAAACCCAATTCTCAAATGAATTGAAAACAAACACAAAAGAAATGAGATGCTCCGACAAGTTCTACAGAAACCCTACTTCCACCGTTCTGTTCAATCCAGTCAGAAATAATTAAACAATCAGGTTGAAGAACAAAAGGAAACTATAGCAGAACAGCAATTCCACTCCACTACCCTAAATTAGAATAAAAAACAAAAAGAAAATTAAAGTGCAGAAGAGAAAAAAAGAAAGCAAAATAGAGAAAGAAGAGAAGCTAACGTCGTTTCCGGAAGAAGAGCTGCTGGGTAGCGTTGGCCCGCTTCCAAACGGGAAGGCTGGTTGGCGTCGTTGCCGTTGCCAGAATAGAAGGGAGAAGGAATCCGAAGAAAGAATGAAAGGTGTGGAAGAGAGAAAATGGAGAAGGGCGTCGTTGTCTGTCGTTGCCGGAACTGGAGAGAATCCAGTCAGGAATAAACACGAAACGGGTTATAGCGAGAGGGGGAAACGCATACAGACCTAGATTTAACCCCCTTGTTAAATTAGCTAAACCCAGTTATTAAATTAAAAAAATTCAAAAAAAAATAATAATAATGAATATAATATTTTATTACAAAATTCTTTTAAAAATATTTTTAAACTTAAAAGGAAGATATTTTTATTAATTTAGCTTTTAAAAAAAAAAATTGAAGTTTCATTATTATATCACCGTAAAGTAAAAACATAATGAATGCTCTATAGAAGGTCACGTCTAGTTAACAACAATCCATCCATCTATACCAAGACGAAAGGCAGAACTAGTTTTACTAGTTTTTCATGAGTGGGGTAATAGAAATTATCGACCCAACTCCTCCAAAGCTAAGGTGACAGACTAACAGACTTGAAAGTCGATGAGGGGAAAAAGAGTCCTCTAGAGGTAGAGCTCAACAATGAAGACCTTGTAGTCAGAAAGGTCATAGTCAAGGCTCATTTTCTTGCTTTATATGTAAGGAGGCCCATCGAGAATTTGAATGCCTACAGAAGATTCATATTGTATAACAATAAAGTTTCATTCTTTTTCAATGTGACATGAATTGAAATATCTTTTGATAACTTTAACAGTATTTTCTTCACATCTTCATTGAAGTATATTGTATGATTGATGTCTCTTGATTTATATCATTCTCCACTTCTTCAAGAGGATTCGTTCTCGAATCTATTTGTGAAACTTTGATGCAAAAATAAGTTATGGAAATACAGAGGACCTCATAACACTCTATCACGTGTATACACTCAATGAATTTTAGGCCACTCTGTTTGCACTCATTCACACAAATGAAGCTCTCATTCTCCCCTCTCAAAATTTTCAATAAAGTCAAGATTGAATTTTAAACTCTGGGTCGATTAAAAACTAAAAAGAAAAATGAAAAAAAAAACAAATTGAAAAGAAACACAAAGGAAACATATATCCGATCTTGAACCTGTAGCTCTGATACCAAATGATAAGGAATCAGCCTGAGTGAAAGCTCTAGTACCAAATGATATGAAAATTAGCCCAGGGGAAAGCTCTGATACCTAATGATAAGAAATCGTAAGATTCAAATTACATTGTTGATCGAATATCTCAAACAAGTGAATATCTCAAAGCAAGAACACTTGTTTGAGATTCGAATCACTCCACAAGCAAGATTGATCATGTCGAGCTTGAATGATTCTACATGCAACCTAAACTATATAGAATTGCAAAGAAACTTAGTCATTTGCTAAAGGAAAACACAAATGCTCATTTTATTATATTTTCCAAGTCTAACCACAAATGCTCCTTTTACTATATTTTTCAAGTCTACTTACAAATACAACATATATGGTTTTATATAGTCTCAAAATAAAACTTTTGACCTAGACATTTCAACCGTTTGTAACATTCATACTTTATGACCATAATTAGCCCCTATGTAAATGTAACTCAAAAGTAAATAAAAAGTCTTAAAATACATGAATGAAATACAATAACTCTAAATTACTCTCGATTGTAATTCACCCAAAATTTATAATAATAAAGCTTTATTTTTCTTCAATATGGCATGAATTGAAATATCTTTTGATAATTTCAATACCATTTTCTTCCTATCTTCATTAAAGTATATTGTATAATTGATGTCTCTTGGTTCATATCAGAAGGTTCTATATGTCATCCAAGAAAAACTTGAATGGAATTAAGAAGCTAATGAGATGACATCAACTGAAACATGGTTAGTTGAGAACGTTGAGCACCCCCACATGAGGGCACTAAAGTACTTGTTCACTCTCCATAAGAGAGTGGAAGAGATAGAAGAGCTAGTGGAACACGGTCTTATGTATGTCGAGCCCTGGGTTAATCACAGAGCGGCCAAGAACACCATTGTCGACTTTGGAGATACCCACAACTTCATGACAGAGTTTGAAGCAAAACGCTTGAACATCCTTTGACATCGAGACAAAGGAAAGATGAAGGCCGTCAATTTGGCAGCTCTACTTGTCTTGGAAGTAGCATAGAGAACTTTGATCAAGCTATGGACTTGGACTGGGTAAACCGACTTTGTGACGGTAAAGATGGATGACTTCAACATCGTGTTAGGGATGAACTTCTTACTCGAACACAAAATCATTCCCATGCCACTAGCAAAATTCTTAGCAGTAACGATGTCCAATCCGACAATCATCTAGACAAACACCTGTCAACCAAAAGGGGTAAAGATAATGTCGAAACTATTTGTTAAAATATCATCACTAGCCTAATAGGGTCAACCCCAATAATTGTATGAGTCATCGTATATCATTTGAGGAAAATGATTTAGGTATTTTCGGAATAAAGATAGTTATATTTTAGAAAAAAGAGTGAGATATTTTAAGAAAAATATTGACATACTTTAGAGTTAGATTGTTTAGTCTCTATTATAAATACCCATCCACCCTACCTAGGTTTTCATCCCAAAAAAATACAAAGCACAAAATGCAGCAGTATTGTAATCTCTCTCTGATTGTTCTTAATAAAGCGTGCGAGTGTTCCCCACAAAAAGTTGTGTTCAACAATCTGATATCAGAGCGAGGTTAATGTAGGTGGTATGATCTCTTAGAATTCTTAGTACACTCTATGGTTGCAAAACTCTCTGATCTTCCACATCAAAAACGATTTCTTGAGATCATTAGTGAGTGAGTTTCTTTTGTATAGTGAGTGATTTTCAAATCGTTGGAGGAATTAAGAAACTCAATATCAACAACACGTGGGCAACATGCATGATGTTCTATTTATAAGGACATGACCTTTGGAAGGTCATTGGCGAGAGCGAAACTACACCACCAGAGAAGGATTTGTAACGGCCCAGATCCACCGCTAGCAGATATTGTCCTCTTTGGCTTTCCCTCTCGGGCTTCCCCTCAAGGCTTTAAAACGCGTCTGCTAGGGGAAGGTTTCTACACCCTTATAAATGGTGTTTTGTTCCTCCCCAACCAATGTGGGGCATCACAATCCACCCCATCGGGGCCTAGCATCCTCGCTGGCACTCTTTCCTTCTTCCAATCGATGTGGGACCGCCACCAAATACCACTAACCACAACACACAACCTAATCAGATTACACAGCCTAATCAGATTATACAAGCACACAACCTAATCAAATTACATGGCACACAACAATTAGATTACATAGCACATAGTCATATGACAAATCTGTTCGACCCATCTTTCAAAAACAAAACGTTTAGTTTCAAGAGGCGTGTCCCTTACTTGGGGAGCTGCTTTCTTAGCCTTTCCTAATCAACAACGGTCCGACTCCACTCAAACTTAGCCTTATATCCCGAGAGGAAACCGCGTTGAATCTTTGTTGGTTTACTCCTCTTATTGTAGGTTCTGGCGACGACGACGACGTTCCCTCGCGGTGACAATGTGGGTGTTGGGCGGCGATTTTATGATGTGTGAAGGGTGTGGGGTGGTGTGGGAAATAGTCAGCTGCGGGACGGCGTGAGCGTTGGGTGGCAGCGGCCTAAGGAAGAAAATGACAAAAAAGGAGGAAGAGCGGCGGCTGGCTTAAGGGTTTGGCTTCAATGGCTGAACCCTAGAGCTTATTTTTATAATGATTATTTTGTATTGAGCCATGGGCCCAAAACGTGGGCCTTACAAGATTCCCCCCAAAAGAAACTTTTGTCCTTGAAATCTTCACTTAAATGCACTGGGCTTGCGCTACTTACCTTCCGCTCTGAAGAGCTCAGGGTACTTGCTCATCATTTCCTCTTCTCGTTCCCAAGTGGCTTCTTCTAGCTGGTGATTCTGTCATAATACTTTGACAAACGTGATCTCTCGATTACGTAGGGTTTCCACCTCTCTATCCACAATTTGCACTGATTCTTCCTCATAGTTCAAACCCTTATCCAACCGTAGAGGTTTGAAATCTATCACATGCGATGGGTCTGCTATGTATAGTCGTAACATCGATATATGAAACACATTGTAATTTCCTTAAAGTACAGGTGGTAGGGCCAACCGGTAAGCTACTTGTCCCACTCGCTCCAAAATCTCAAATGGTCCAATGAAGCGTGAGCTTAACTTTCCTTTGCGCCCGAACCTAAAAACGCCTTTCATGGAAGCCACCTTAAGGAATACTTTGTCTCCCACCTCAAACTCCAAATCCCTTCGTCGTCACATCGGCATAATTCTTTTGCATGCTTTGGGTCATACGCATTCTAGTCCTTATTTTTTTGGATAGCCTCATTAGTTGCTTGCATTAAGTTGGGGCCCAACAACTTGCGTTCTCCACTTCATCCCAACACACTGGGGATCGACACTTCTTTTCGTATAAGGCCTCAAAAGGTGCCATACCCAACGTTGCTGATAACTGTTGTTATAAGCGAACTCTATGAGATACAAGAGTGTGTCCCAGCTACCGGCAAAGTCCAACATACAAGCCCGTAACATGTCTTCCAGAATTTGGTTTAAGCATTTAGTTTGCACATCCGTCTGTGGGTGGAATGTTGTACTAAACTCTAGCCGTGTACCCAACGCTTGCTGAAGGCTTTTCCAAAACTTTGATGTGAAACGGGGATCTCTGTCTGACACAATGGATACCGTTACCCCGTGCAATCATGTTACTTCCTTCAAGTACAACTGAGCCCATTTATCCATGGAATAAGTGGACTTCCCTGGCAGGAAGTGAGCTAACTTGGTGAGCCTATCAACCACAACCCATATAACTATGTAGCCTCTGGGCGTCCTCGATAATCCCACGATAAAGTCCATGGCGATGTTCTCCCACTTCCATTTAGGTACGCTAAGTGGTTGTAATAGCCTCGCTGGCTTCTGCCTTGGGGCTTTGACTTGTTGACAAACCAGACACTTGCTCACAAACTCGGCTACATCACGTTTCATATTCCGCCACCAATAATGTCGTTTCAAATCCTGATACATCTTGGTATAGCTAGGATGTAGGGCGAATGGCGAGTGGTGAGCCTCGGTTAGGATTTCTACCTTCAATTCTTCATCATTTGGCACACACAACCGTCCATGGTACAAGAGCCCCCCATCGGCTGTCAATGAAAACTCCTCTATCTCATTGACATCTATCAAACGTCTTTTTCCAACTAAATCTGGATCACCATGTTGTTTATCAATAAGACGTTGCCTCAAGGTCGGTTGTGTCGTTAACTGGGCCAATTGTGCTGCGACCTCCCCCACGGCCACCGCTACATTGGTGCATTCTAGATCCTGCTAGATCACTTTTTGTATGGTGATTAGAGCAAACGTGTGTGCTGATTTTTGGCTCAACGCATCAGCTACCACGTTCGCCTTTCCTAGGTGATAGAGTATCTCCACGTCATAGTCTTTAACCAACTCCAACCACCTGCGTTGTCTCATGTTTAACTTCTTTTGAGTAAAGAAGTATTTAAGACTCTTGTGGTTAGTGAAAATTTTGGGTTCTTTCTCCATAAAAGTAATGTTTCCAAATCTTCAGTGCAAATACCACTACTACGAGTTCTAGGTCGTGGGTGGGATAGTTTCGCTCGTATTCTTTTAGTTGACGCGAAGCATAGGCGATAACCTTCCCACGTTGCATGAGGACACACCCTAACCTCTTTTTTGAAGCATCACTGCATACTACAAAGCCTCCATCTCCTGACGGCACAGTAAGTATCGGGGCTATTACTAACCTCTATTTAAGTTCTTGGAAACTATCCTCGCATTGATCATTCCAGGTGAACGACCTTCCTTTCTTGGTCAACTCGGTGAGGCGGGTGGCGATCTTGGAGAAATCCTATACAAACTGCCGATAATACCGTGCTAGACCAAGAAAATTTCGTACCTCAGTCACTGTGGTCGGGCGAGGCCAATTCGTCACCGCTTCAATCTTTGCTGGGTCTACAGTGATTCCCATTCGTGAAACTACAAACAACTTGTTCGTTCTCAAAGTGGTCAACACCTTCCTGAGATGTTCCTCGTGTTGTTCCCTAGTCTTGGAATACGCAAGGATATCATCGATGAAGACGATCACAAAGTTGTCTACGAATTCTCTGAGCACCTTGTTCATCAACCTCATAAATGCTGCTGGAGCGTTGGTCAAGCCAAACGACATTACCCTAAATTCGTAATGTCCATACCTTGTGCGAAAGGCTGTCTTTGAGATATCACTCTCCTTAATCCTCAACTGATGGTAGCCTAACCGAACGTCAATCTTTGAGAACACAACTGCTCCTTGCAACTGATCGAACAGGTCGTCGATCTAGGGTAAAGGATACTTGTTCTTAATTGTCACTTTGTTAAGCTCTCAATAGTCCATGCAAAAGCGCATAGAGCCGTCCTTCTTCTTCACAAATATCACTGGGGCTGCCCAAGGGGACACACTTGGTCGTATAAAGCCTTTGTCCAGTAGCTCTTGAAGCTGCAACTTTAGTTCTTTCAGTTTAGTAGGGGTCATTCTGTATGGGGCTCTTGATATAGGGGTTGTTCCTGGCTCAAGTACAATTTTGAATTCCACCTCACGCTCCAAGGGTAGGCTTAGGAGATCTTCTGGGAACACATCAATGAATTCTCTCACTACTGGCCTGAGTTAATGCTCGCCTTGGTTCGCCCTAATTCCACCACATGAGCTAATATCCCCCAAGCACCTTGGGATAACATATTCCTTACCTTTAATGCCGAGACTATCCTCGAGACCATTTCTACCCTGGTCCCCTTGAATTTGAAGCTTGGCTAACTAGGGGGTCTGAACACAACCTCCTTGTTGAAGCAATCAATGGAAGCATGGTTTTTAGCTAACCACTCCATCCCTAAGATGACGTCAAAATTGGTCTTATCTAAGACTATCAGCGTCACATCCATCGTGTGGTTCGACACACACAACTGACAGTCCTTTACCCTCTCAAAGGCTTCCATACTTACTCCTGCTGGGGTACCCACCGACAACCCGTACCTTAGCGGTTCAACTTCTACTCTTGCGTATTTTACAAGGTTAGTAGAGATAAATGAGTGGGTTGACACAAAATCAAATAAGACCCATGCGTAGTGCCCAAGAATAGAGAGCGTACCTGTGACTGTCGTGTTGAAGTTTTCTGCCTCCTGGCGAGTGGTAGCATATATTCGACCCTCTTGCTGAGCTGGCCTCGGGTTTGAGGTCGGTTGGTTACCAGGGGGTCTATTGGTACTCGTTGCTCTCTCTTGGGTGCAATGCGCGACAATGTGGCCTTCTTGGTGACAGTTGAAACATACCCTATTCTTAAACCTACACTGTCCTGGGTGACGTCTCCCACAATTCGTGCACCGTGGTCTGTCACGTGGTGTGTTGTGGGTGAGCCTTTGGTTGCTTATGCTCTGTTAAAATAAAAATCACTAATTTGTGAAGTAATCTCACACACACTAACGATCGAACGCTCCGATACCGCTTTGTGAAAGTACTACTCGCATACTTGTGAAGGAGATGTCGAGAGAGGAGAGACAAGGAGACAAAGAACACTGATTTTATCAAAGACCTTTTCTATTGCTATGTATTTATTTGCTCTCTGTTTTTTTTTTTTTTGCCCTGAATTTACAGGAAAAGGATTAGGTACTTATACCTTTTCTAACACTAATAATAGGGTGAGAGAAACGCTCATAAATCCCTACCATCATTCCCTACAAAAAAAAAAAAAAAAAATTATGGGCATTTTCTTTCATGTGGCTTTTTCAAATTAATTCTAACATAACAAATGAACTGCAATTGGCATTTTAAGTTTATTTCAACAAAACTCCCCCATAAACTAAAATGCTTCTACCATCGGTCATGCCAATTATCTTCTTGTATTTGTCGAAAAGTACTTTCGGTAGCGGTTTTATAAAGATGTCCACAACTTGATCCTGACTTGCCACATGCAACAATTCCACGCTTCCTTCCTTCACATGATCTCGGATAAAATGAGATCGAACATCAATGTGTTTGCTTCTTTTATGGTTCTCTGGGTTCTTGGCCAACTCAATTGCTGTTTTGTTGTCAACTTGAATCACGGTTGCACCTCGTTGCTTTAGCTCCATCTTGCTCAACAAATTTCTAAGCCATATCGCGTGACACACACACTAAGATGCTGCCACATACTCAGCTTCACACGTCGAGAGTGTCATGATCGGTTGTTTCTTTGAAAGCTAAGTAAATGTTGTGTTGCCCATGAAGAATACATAACCCGATGTACTTTTCTGATCGTCTATATCTCCGCACCAATCACTGTTAGAGTAACCAACTAACTTGTAATCTTCTATTTTCGAGTAGAATAACCCAAGTGACACCATTCATTGGATGTACCATATGACTCGCTTCAACGCCTTCCAATGTGAATAAATTGGCTCCTCCATGAACCGGCTTATTATTCCGACACTTAATGAAAGATATGGTCTTGTACATGTAAGATAGTAGAGGCTTCTTACTAGGCTCCGGTACCTATTTGCATCTACTCGTTCTCCTTCATCGTACTTTGAGAGTTTTGCACCTGGTTCCATTGGTGTTGATACCGGGTTGCAATTTTCTATCTTGTACTTCTTCAAAATCTCCTTTACATATTTCTCCTGTGATATAAAAATACCCATTTCTTCTTATTAACCTCCCAACCAAGGAAAACTTCAACAAGCCCAAGTCTGTCATCTCAAATTCTCGTGTCATTGTGCTTTTGAACTCTTCTATCATTTCATCATTGTTGCCTGAAAAGATGAAGTCATCGACATAAAGAGAGACAAGTATAACATTACCTTCACTCTTCTTTGTGTAAAGTGCATGCTCGTGGGGACATTGCTTGTACCCGTTCTCCTTGAAGTATTTATCGATACGAGGATTCCATGCTCGCGGTGCTTGTTTCAACCCTTACAGTGCCTTCTTCAATTTTAGTACCTTCTTCTCTTCTCCAATTTTTATGTACCCTGGTGGTTGTTCGAGGTAGACTTCTTCTTCAAGCATACCATTCAAGAATGCTGACTTGACATCCATTTGAAAAATCGGCCATTTGAATTGAGCTGCTTGGGAAATGAGTAATCAGATTGTCTCCATTCTTGCGATGGGAGCAAACACTTCGTCATAGTCGATTCTCACCTTTTGCTTGTATCCCTTCGCAACAAGTCGCGCCTTGTACTGCTCAATCTTGCCTTGAGCATTCATCTTTTTCGTGAATACTCACTTCACACCTATGGGCTAACTTCCTTCCGGTGATTCTATCACCTCCCATGTATTGTTGCGATGAATCGCTTTAATCTCCTCATCCATGGCAGTTTGCCACTTCTTGTCTCGCACCGCCTCTTCAAAGCTGATATGTTTAGCATCTGCCAGAAGACATACAAGATGTGTAGAAAATAAATTGCTCTGATACCAATTTGTAGAAAAATAAAGCCGCTCTCATACCAACTTGTGAGAAAAAAAACGCTCGCTCTGAATCTAACTCGTTTAGGTAACTCTCACGAAACTTTAAGGGAGTGTCGAAAGGGGAGAGACAAGGAGACAAAGAAATTCTCAGAAGGCTTTTTGTATTACACACTAACTCAGACAAGTTTGCTCTGCTGGTTCTTTTCTCTCTGTCTCCTCTTTTTCCACTTTTTCCTCTTTTTCTTCTGTGCTATTACATCGATAAGTGAAGCCCGACTTTCTTTTTCCTCTTTTTCTTCTGTGCTATTACATCGATAACTGAAGCCCGACTTTCCTAGAGCCAAAATTGGCCTTAACTACCCATAATTTTCTCATCCATTTGCTCTCATTTCAATAATTTTCTCACCATTTTCTCTCCTTTCCTAAATGATTATGACTTTTTTGACTGAATTAAAAAAAACAAAGATTCATAATTAAGTTGATTTCTCAACAAAATTCCCATAAACTTAAATGCTCCTACTCAATGATTTCACCTGCGCCGTTTTCGTTTTCTCGATCTCAGTCGTGGTTTCTTCAATTGTCTCTTCTTTTCCTTGAGCAAAAAAATGGGATTGTCCTTCTCTTATGAGACTTCATTTGGATCTTCTCGAGAACATCCCATCTGTGACACCACCTTTCATTTTTCCAGTTCTCAGCTATGCTTGACTCAGACTTCATGGCTTCGTTCAATTTATTCAATTCCCTTCGTAAGTCCACAACGACCTTTACTGCTAGCATTCTTGTTTTCTCCATCTTGGTTTTATCACGAGAGAGTGTCTCAATCGTGTGTCGTAAATTCACTGCCTCTTGTTGGACTTGATTCAGGTTTACATCGAGTGAGTTTCTCTGTTGAGTCAGTATCTCTGTATCCTTTTTCTCTTTTACTAGCTCGTCCACTAAACCCTCAATCTCCCTGAATAGATCTTTCTCTTTCTCCGCACCTTCTTCAACTTTATTCGTAAGATCGGAGATTGTCTTCTCAATTTTTTTCTTCTCCTGTTTTAGACAAAAGGAACTCTTACTCAGCTCAGTCACTTCCTTTTCTAAGCATTGAACTTTTGTTTCCAGCTCTTTCTTTTCTTCTTCAATTTTCATCCTCTTTCTTCTTTCTATCTCGAATTGCTTTTTCGGCCATTTGAGTTCTCTCTCTTCAAGTTCGGGTTCTCTGTTCTTCGGTTGTTCATCATTCTTCGATTTTCTCATCTCTGATACCACGATTTCGCCAAATCTGCTGCGAATCATATCATTCCTGATAGTTTCTACCACCTCAAGACTACCGTCGTCATCTTTCGCGCCCCTGTCTCCTTTTGTGCTCGGCTCTTCATTTTAGCCATCAAGAGGATGCCTCCATTTGTTGTGTCATCCAAGGCTAGGTTGATGGTTTCTTCCACCTTCTCTTTGGCTCGACAATCTCTAGCATAGTGACCCATCCTGCCACAATTGTAACATCTGTCGGAGTTACAATTATTCGCGTAATGACCATATTTTTTACATTTAAATCACTAGATGTTGGAATTGTATCCTTGACCACGCCCTTAAATGCGTCCTCATCTACGCCAATTTGCTTGGGTCGATAGTCTCTTCTCCTTATAATTTTCTTCATAACCATTGCTTTGACCACCTCGCCATTCTAGCGGCTTCCACATTCTCTACCTCGAAAATTTTGTGAGTAGAGTATTTTTCCATCCTTTATTGATGCCTTCGTCTGAAGCACTTGATCGAGTGGCTCCTCCTTTTTCTTACATTGTTCATGTGCCTCGAGAGAGCCGGCAAGCTCATCGACTGTGAACTTCGTCAGATCCTTTGACTCTTCTATTGCACATACGACATTCTCGAAGTTGTCTGTTAACGACCTTAAGATTTTTTCCACAACACGCATCTCGAGTAATATTTCTCCGTTTCGATTTAGTTGATTCGCTACGGTTTGTACACGTGTAATGTAGTCAGATACATTTTCTGACTCCTTCATCTTCATGCTCTCCAACTCACCACGCAGAGTCTGGAGACGCACCTGCTTGACTCGATCGGTTCCTTTGAACACCTTTTCTAGAGTGTCCCACGCTTCTTTTGAAGTAGTTGCCCTTGCAATCTTCTCAAAGCTCGACTCGTCAACAGTTCGAAAAAGCATGTATAATGCTGCTTTATCCTTTGACTGTAATTCCTTTAGCGCTTTGTTTTGCTCTGCCGTATAACCCGTGGTATCCTTCGGTTCTTCGAAACCTTCTTCGACCACCTCCCATGCGTCTTGTGAACCGAGAAGAGCTTTCATTTGGATGCTCCAATTCTCGTAGTTTGTCTTCGTCAATCGTGGTAGCGGCATTTGTCCCATCATGTTCACCATCGGCTCTGATACCAATTTGTAGAAAATAAATTGCTCTGATACCAATTTGTAGAAAAATAAAGTCGCTCCGATACCAGCTTGTGAGAAAAAAATGCTTGCTCTGAATCTAACTCATTTAGATAACTCTCAAGAAACTTGGGTGTCAAGAGGGGAGAGACAAGGAGACCAAGAAATTCTCAAAAGGCTTTTTGTATTACACAGTAACTCAGACAAGTGTGCTGTGTGTCATGGTCCTATTTTCTTGACCGTGCGGCGTCGTGATCTATACACGCTCACGACCAGCCTTAAGGGGAATTAAGCCCCATATATATTTTTCACCCCGGCTTTGTGGCTTCGTCGGACCTTAGGCGAGGTTTGTCTTCGCCAATCGAACATCGCTTGTGCGGAATCCAAGCTTGTCCAACCACACACGCCGCCTGTGCGTGTATGTCCAATCGTCTGCGACACATCCGACTTGCCTCTATGCTAGGCCAACTCGTTCGGCTCGACCTTGCCTCTACTCGGGCCAAGGTCTCTCAATACAACGTCGCATCTCATCTTGCCATCTCGATCCCCATCGACGGGGTCCATATGTCTTGACGCCATCCCGAGTCTCGGGATGTCGTCGGCCATCATAACTCGTTCAGTCGTGCCATCGAGAATGGGCCCGCGTGTCGTTCATCTCATCGGGACTTCCCGAACATCCATCCATCCGGGTTCTATCGAGGCATAGGCCCTCCCGTGCCCATGCCGAGTCATTTACGGATACCGTACCGGATAGCGGGTGTATGTAGCAACCTCCAACACGCGGGCTAGGGCGCAATACCGGCACACCCGTGCCGTCCGGTACTGTCCTTCAAAAACCCATTTCAAAGGAAGTCGCCCGAGACACTCGTCTCGGCACGCTCGCCCACACTGTGACACACGTATGTGCCACAGGGTAGCTCACTTAGGCCACAGGGCCCAGGGGTGGTGGAGAGCTAACACCATGGTACCCCCTATAGTACATTTTGAGCCATTTTCATTCTACCAGGAGTAGACATGATTTTCGTGAGGTGTCATACGGTGTCGTGCATTGTCCGTCCAATGTCCGATCGACACCAAACTTGGCGAGCATTCATATTTCATATGGACGGACTTAACTCCCGAACCGCATGACCAAATTCCTTCCGGAACCTCGACTTTTGAGGTTAAGGCCCGGGGCCCTACCCGGCCCTTCAACAAGCCTATCTTGTCCTTCATGTCTATGCTGATGTCTCTGTTATGCTTGTGTCTCAACATGTCTTCAATACCCACTTTGCGTGGTGGTGTGTTGGATGATGCATCGTCCTCCTCGATCGCATCATGGCATTCTTCTACGTTGGCCCGCATATGGCCGGATGGGCGTCTCTTGAGGGACGCCCCTTTGCTTGTCATGGCATGAGGGTCACAACCTACTCTCTTCATAGTAAGGTTGTGACACTGTGCTGGTTCTTTTCTCTGTCTCCTATGTTTCCTCCTTCTCTTCTTCTTCCTCTTCTTCTTTTGTGCTATTACATCGATAAGTGAAGCTCTTTTATAAGCTTTCCTAAGGCCAAAATTGGCCTTAACTACCCATAATTTTCTCACCCATTTGCTCTCCTTTCAGTAATTTTCTCACTCATTTGCTCTGCTTTCCGGAAATGATTATGACCTTGTGACTGAATTAAAAATAACAAAAATTCATAATTACTTTTTTTTCTCTCTCTCTCTCTCTCCCACATTTAAGCTTATTTCTCAACAAGATGTACCTCATTTGTTGAATCATACAAGTCTCGCAAACTTCGCATTATGGGTTGTCGTGGTTCATCTTCATCATCGAAATTTTTTTAGTCTGTTGGTGCACTTGTTGGTGCAACGACTGATGATTCTCCTACTTCGATATTGACTTTTGTCGAATTGTTCTAGTCCCATTCGCTTGCTTCATTTACTCGCACAATGCGACTCACTATCACCATCTTGCTTATCGGGTCAAGTAGCTTGTATCCTTTTGTCTTCTCATCATATCCAATAAAAATATATCTTTTTCTTTTGTCTTCGAGCTTCGTTCTTTGTTGATCCGGTAAATGAGCATAAGCCACACTACCGAACACTTTGAGATGAGAGATTGTAGGCTTTTGTCCGCTCCAAGCCTCTTGCGGTGTTTGATCATCTAACTTCACATGTGGCCATCGATTTTGTACGTAGATGGTGCATTACACGGCTTCTGCTCAAAATTCCTTTGGCATCTTTTTGCTCTTGAGCATTGATCGAACCATGTCGAGAATGGTCCGGTTCTTTCTCTCAGCCACACCATTTTGTTGAGGGGTGTACGGTGATGTTAGAAATCACCTTATGCCTTGCTCCTCACAATACTCCATGAAAGCTGTCGACGTATACTCGCCACCTCTATCAGATCGTACAACTTTGAGGTGTCTACCAGTTCCCTACTCCACCATCACTTTGAACCTTTTGAACACCTGGAATGCCTCGGATTTTTCTTTCAGAAAGTAAGCCCAAGTTTTCCATGAGTAATCATCGATAAAGGAAATGAAATACCTCTTTCCGCTGAAAGACTCGAGGGTAATTGGTCCACATATATCTGTATGGATCAACTCGAGAGGTTGTTTAGCCCAAAATTCAGCCTTATTTTGAATTGAGGTTCTCGCATGCTTGCTGAGTGTCACAATTGCACTTTTAATGGCAGCGGACTTACGATTGTGCGGCACTCACTTTCCAACGACAAGTGAGCTAAGCCAATTCGTTCTTGCGTCGCCTACGGCCAAGCGACGTATGCTCGAGCCTCTGGCCTCGGTTTTAAGAGATGGTTTTAGAAAACGAGGGCAGAGAGAGATTTTCGAAAGAGAGATTTTTGAAAGAGACGTTATATAAGCAAGCAAGAGAGAAATAACAACGGCTTACAGTATATAACCTTGGGTAGGGAGAAGTTGACAACTAATCGTATCCCCCTATAGTACATTCTGAGGCATTTCATGTCTGACAAGCCTAGACATGATATTTCTGAAACGTCATACTTCCTAGAAATCTAAAAGTAAAACACTAGAATATGAAAAGACATAAAGGGTTGGGCTTGTCATGGGCATGCGGCCATGGGCAACACGCCTTGGACGAGCATGACCGTGACATCCTCCCCCACCTAATTGGTTGACGTCCCTGTCAACCGACTACTTTCGAACCTGGCGATGTGGGTGGTGGCGGAGTTCAGATCTTCGGCGCGTTCCCAGTTGGTTTTCTCTGTAGGGAGATTCTTCCATTTGACAAGGAATTCACGAATCGTCCGTACAAGTCTTCCTATCTTCCTAACCCTGTCGGCTAGCATCTCCTCTATTTCTTTGCTATCTCTTTATTTCAGATCGATGCTCAGTCTTGTGATTACATTTCGTTGGTCGTCGTCCGGGTCAGGGTGATAAGGCTTCAAGTTGCTCACATGAATTACTAGGTGGATTTTCATCCATGTGGGTAGTGCAACTCTGTAGGAGGTGACCCCGATCTTTTTAAGGACTTCAACCGGGCCTTCATATTTTTGAATTAGTCGTTGGTCCTTTCGGTTGCGAAATCTGATCTGTTCTGGTCTCAACTTGATGAGGACTTGATCTCCTGCTAGGAATTGGAGGGGGCGACGCTTCTTGTCCGCCCACTTCTTCATTTGCTTGGAAGCTTTCTCTAAATATGCCCGGGCTATATCTGTTGTCTGCTTCCATTCTCTTGTGAAGTTTTGAGCTGCAGGGTTTTTTCCTGCATAAGGATGATCAATAATATGTGGTAAGGCTGGTTGTGGTCCACTTACAATTTCGAAGGGACTCTTCCCCGTAGACGAGCTCGTTTGACAATTGAAACAGAACTGGGCAACATCTAGCAATTGTATCCAGTTCTTCTGGCGAGCGTCGACGAAGTGACGTAAGTATTCTTCGAAAAAGTAGTTGAACTGTTTCGTCTGTCCATCGGTTTGAGGATGGTAGCTCGAAGATATGTTTAAAGTCGTTCCCAAGAAGACGAATAATTCGGTCCAGAATGTGCCGATCACCACGGACTGCAGATTCGACGCTAGATGCCAATCACGATGATGGTCTGGTAGCTAGGTACCGGAGGATGGAAGACCTACTGGGAAGAGGTGAACCACCGAGACTGGCGGCGCGCCAGCTCGAAGAAGAGGTGGCCGAACAAGATGTGGAGTCTGGAGGACATGTCGCGAGGGACATCGAGCCATAGGGCTCAAATCGGAGTTCAAACAAAATAAGGTAGATATACCACAGGTTTTCGGAAGAGATTGTTAGATAAAAGCCTGAGGTTTCCTTATTTAGATTTACACATTTCAATTAGTTAATTAAATATCTTTCTTTGACCGTTTGACAAACACGTCGAATGGATTACCAATTTTGTAGGGGGCCATTCTCAATGAAATGGCACAGATTGAGTTCAATTTTGTAGGTGGCCATTCTCAATGAAATGACACAGATTTAGTTGACCACTCTCGAACCATTTTTTAAATGGCATAGATTTAGTTGGCCACTTTCGGACCATTTTTTAAATGGCATAGATTTAGTTGGCCACTCTCCTGCCCTTTTTAGGATAGTTAATTATTTAAATAGGTGAATGTGTTGAAAAGATATCATCACCTCATTTTAAGAAAAAGTCAAAATTGAAATTCTCTCTCTCTCTTATTTTTCACATTTTTATTTTCTTCCAACAACTTCGCGTCAAACGATTTCCTCTCACCGAAATGGATTTCACTTGTCGATTAACCTCGTCGATTGTCAAAAATGACAAGTGGTATCAGAGCCCGATTGAAGCTATCACTGGTATATCATTGCAGAGGAGCCAATCTCATCAAAAATCAAGTTGAATAGCTCAAGTGGCTAGAGCGTCGACCTAACAACACACAGGTCCGAGTGTTTGGCTGCGTCGCATACATGAAAGACGCGCGAGAGGGTCCTCTACTCTTCATTGAGGAGGGGGAATGGCTTGCACGCCTAAAGCTCTGTGACAACATTGGCGAGAGCAATGTGGCTCACTCCGAGGAGGACGAACCCGAGGGACAGCAAGGTCATTACTGATGACGGTCGGGATGTATGTCATCTCCGAGTGTTTGGCTGTGTCGCATACATGAAAGACGCGCGTTCCCACCTCGCCGTTACCGTTACCACCGCTAGCAGCTGCACCCCCTGAACCAGTGGAGTTCGCAACACCACGTACTGCAGATTCGACGCTAGATGCCGATCATAATGATGGTCTGGTGGCTAGGTACTCGGAGGATGGAAGACCTATTGGGAAGAGAATTTTTTAAAGAGACTTATATAAGCAAGCAAGAGAGAAACCTTCTTCGACCACCTCCCATGCGTCTTGAGAATCGAGAAGAGCTTGTAGTTCGTCTTCGTTAATCACGGTAGCGGCATTTGATCCATCACATTCGCTATCAGCTCTGATACCAATTTGTTAAAATAAAACTCACTAATTTGTGAAGTAATCTCACACACACTAACGATCGAACGCTCCGATACTGCTTTGTGAAAGTACTACTCGCGTACTTGTGAAGGAGATGTCGAGAGAGGAGAGACAAGGGGACAAATAACACTAATTTTATGAAAGACCTTTTCTATTGCTCTCTATTTCTTTGCTCTCTATTCTTTTGCTCTCGCCTTAGAGGAAAAAGATTAGGTATTTATACCTTTTCTAATCCTAATAATAGGGTGAGGGAAACTCTCATAACCCCCTACCATCATTCCCTAAAAAAAATCTATGGGTGTTTTCTTTAATCTCGCTTTTTCAAATTAACTTTCCTAACCTGACAAATTAACTGCATTTGTCATTTTAAGTTTATTTCAACACCCTCTTGGTTTAAATTTGTCTTGGCCTGGTGCCGAGGTACCTTTGAGGAGGTAGGTGACGTCTGTTCTCTTTTTCTCTTCTGGTCAACCATCGTGTTTAAGTGGGTTTGACTGTCTTCTGTCGGATACTCCCTATCGTCGAGCGTCTCGGCAAGTCGGAGTGTTGTTGCATAATCAGGTGGAAGGTGAGCTGACACCACCCTTCGATCATCGGGCCTCAAGCCCATAACAAAACATTCTACTTTTAGCTCTTCTGTTGAGACAATTATTGGGGCGAAATAGGACAGGCGGGTGAACTCTCGTTCATACTTCTCTACTGACCTGTTTCCTTGCTCTATGCTTAGGAATTCACGTTGCTTCTTATATTACACCACTGGTTTGAAGTATTTTCGGAGGAACGCTGCTCTAAACTGCGTCCAGGTGATATCGTCTTTGTCCGCAGCAATTGCCCGGAAGGCTGTTTGCCACCACAATTTAGCATCTTCGCGTAATAGGTAAGTCACACAACTCAGTCTATGCTCCTCTGGACACTTCATGCGTCGAAAAATTTCATCAATAGCCGACAACCATAATTCAGCTACGACAGGGTCCTTGAATTTTCCCTTGAATACTTCGGGGTCCAATGTTTGAAAGCTGAAAAATACTTGCTTTCTTCTGTTGCGTCGGCGTCCCCCCGGTTGTGATGGGTCGTCTGCCTGGAACTTTGCACTAAGGTCGGCATCAGTTGTGTCAATTGCTCATTTATATGTGCCATGGATTGCATCAGTCCTATCATTGAGGTCATGTTAGGTACTTCCGGAGTATCGAGGTTTACTCTCGGTAGATCAAATGTGGGAACTCCTATTCCCGAATTTGGGTTCGCATTTATTGACTGTTCTTGAAGTGAGGTCTCTACAGATAGGTTCTCCTGTACCCTTGCCGGCCCGCTTCGAGCACGTTTACCCCCCCAATTTTTTACTTGGTCAGACATCATTTTTCCTTGTTTTTGGTCCTAATCAACAATTAATTACCTCATAAAATTTCTTTTTTCAGCCGGGTATTATGCAATGTGTATTATCCACTACTTTATGAATTACGCGTATATAAAACCACACATGATAGTCAATCAAAATATCAATATTCGTCACTAACATGTTCACATATTATGCAACATGCATTATCCGCTACTTTTAACTTACAAGCGTGCATAAAATCACCCATGATAGCCAATCAAAATATCCAACAATACATATTCCTCCATTTTATGGCCAAGCTTACTTGGAAGTGACGAGGGTTTGCCATTCAGTCATGGGCGACTCTTTAGCTTACGATGTAAGCAGTATGCAGAATCCTATAACTGGGCTCTGATACCATTTGTAATGGCCCAGATCCACCGCTAGCAAATATTGTCATCTTTGGGCTTTCTCTTTCGGGCTTCCCCTCAAGGCTTTAAAACGCGTATGCTAGGGGAAGGTTTCCACACCCTTATAAATTATGTTTTGTTTCCTCCCCAACCAATGTGGGACATCACATCCTAACTGTGTCGTGTGCAAATGGAGAATCAAAGCAGTCAAAGCAATGTTTGCCTTGAAAACCATAATCGAAAAAGAAATGTTAGAGCACATTTGGATGACAAGACACTAAAAGAAGCATGAGACACGTTCATGATGTTGTTCTCAAAGAAGAACGATACGAGGGTACAACTTATGGAGAACGAGTTGTTATCAATTTTCACAGTGTGACATGGCGGTTGCTTAGTACTTCTGCAAAGTCAAGCCGATTTACCGAGAGATTACTGAACTAGACCCGAAGTCTGCCATTAGAGAAGCTCGAATGAAGAGGATCATCATCCATGGATTGTGACCAGAATATAGAAGTTTTCTTATTTTTGTACAAGGATGACCCACTCAACCATCACTCGTAAAGTTTGAAAATTTGTTAGCCAGCCAAGAAGCCATGGCTAAACAAATGGGAGTCTTGTAATCTCTTTTCAATTGTTCTTAATAATGAGTGCGAGTGTTTCCCATAAAGAGTTGTGTTCAATACTATAGTGAGAAGGGATCTTAGCCATGACGAACCTATGCTCGTTGTCGTTATTGTAGTTGAAGAGGGGAACTCAAGTGAGCTAAACTCAAGTGAGCTAACTCCAATAGAAACCTCGCGATGAATACAGAAAAACAATGGTACAAGACCAGAAAGTAAGACAGTTTAATTTTTGGAAAAACCTCGCGGTCTTTCTGGAAAGTAAAACTTGAGTAACCAAAGTAAAATAATCGGGGAAGGTGACTTCTTTGTTTTGTTTTGTTTTTTTTTTTTTAGGTTAGAAAATAACTATACAATAAAGTTATCGAAAAAGGTACAAAAACTTCTTAATAAAAAAGTACGAAAGTTGACTTAAGAATAATAACGGTTGTAGACTAAAAATATTATTGAATTAGAAGTAAAAAGCGAAGAAAAAAAAAACTAGGGTTAGATTGTTATGAATCACGGATCACCACAATCGTATGATATTGTTCACTTTGAGCATAAGCTCTCGTGGCTTTGCTTTGAGCTTCCTAAAAGACTTCATACCAATGGAGACAGTATTCCCCGCTTATAAACTCACGATCTTCCACTCAATTAACCAATGTGAGACTCACTCCCAATAATCCTCAACATAGATGTTATTCCACAAGAAATCGTTACATTCTTTTAGTATTATCCGTCTTTTTAAATAGCTAAAACTTGTTTGGAACTTGGTGGGTGATTATCACCATCTTTAATGTCTAGAATAAAAGAGAGAATTTTTCAAATAAAGTAGACCTATAATTTTCTCCAATTTATCTCAATGTCAAGAATTGTAATTTCAATCTTCTTTTCATAAACCCAATTGCAATAGGGCCCTTTCTACAATCATAAAAAATACGTCCATACACCTTATTAACTTCAAATCAAATCTTAAAAAATACAATACAGATATTTGTTCTTTTTAACCTAATTTACAACAATAAATATATAATTTTCAAACAATAAACTAAGGTTTAGAGCTGAATTACTCTCATAAATGAGCGTTGTCCACGTATAATTTTTTTTTTTATATAGAAGAAATATGATGAAAATGAACTATTATTTATGCGAGAACTAAAGAACTATAAAAAATATGAAGATGAAATGAGGTAGGTTGAGAGGTATCATTAAGACACTGCATACGTAAAAAAATCAACATCACACCTACAAAACACATATTTAAGTTATTATGTCCATATTATCCTATCATCCGGATGAGAAAGACATTTTTTTAATTTTTTTTTAAAAAAATTAAAGATATTAAAAAAATTTTAACGTCCAAAGATAATTTTAAAACGAGATACTAATGGTTTTCAATAGTATATTAGTCATGATAAACTTTTAAATATTATATTTATGTATATATATATATATATGTTTCTATAATTTAGCTCTTTTGATATAGAAAAGGAGAAAAGAAAAAAAAATAAATAAAAGAGAAAAAAAGCGAAAGAAAAAAGGAAAAGCTAAACCCTAATCAGCGTCGTTCGACAGTGACCAGGCCCACGTCTCACAGGCGACGACTCATTGTTCAAACGGCGGTAGCGCGGTGTTACCCACGAACAGCAGCGGGCGAGCTTTTCCTCTTCTTTTCCGGAGACTGCTCCAGCTTTCCAGCGATCGGCGACACCAGTGACGCTTACCCCTATGCGCAATCGGACCACACCCGAATAACCCGATTTGGATTACCCATAGCCTGTGTGAAGTTCAATTTGCAAGTTCAAACCCATTCGAACACCTTCCAGCAACAATCCAGGTCGTTTTTTTTGTTAGATTTGGATAGCAAAATTTTGTTGAAGCCCTTTCCATCTCTGGTAGAGTATGTTAGATTGTTCTCTAACCTTTAGGAAGTATCTGTTTGCAGTTTTGGAGTCTTTCAAACACTTTTCAGCCAGGCTCTAAGTCCATTTTGGTGAGTTTCAGGTTGTAAAGCTCTATTTAATCTTCACTGGATCAAACCATTCTCTCTAAGCTAAATGCTTGTTTTTTTTAAAAAATATTCCTAACTTGGACTTCTTGGTTTTAGAAATTTGATATATTACCCATAATTTTGTAGTTCTCAATTCGTGAAGTGGTATTCTTGTTTGCTGCTTTTTTTTTTTTTTTTTTTTTTTTTTTNGATATTGATATTTGTGATCTGTTTGTTTACATTTTTTTGTTCAGTTAGTTGAAAGTTAGAATTGTGCTACCATCTCTGCCCTAATACTTTATTTATTTATTTACTTACTTTCCTTTTCCACGTTTAGGTTGTCTATGGCCTTGCATATGTTTGTATAGCGTTTGATCAAGCTATATTCTCTTTTTGGATTTTCTCCACAGTTTCTCTTATGTTATCCTTTGTTCTCTTTAACAGTTGAACCATTAATGTGTAAGAAGAGAGCTGCAATTCTTGCTAGACGCTCCTTAATAGCACTATGCAACATACGATCTTCATGTAGCTCCTCAGTATCAAACAAAGTCCTAAATCAAGTTAGAAATTTAAGCATTGCTTCTGAAAGAGAGGAATATCAGAACGATAATGGATATCATGCAGATAACTCTTTGCAGAGTTACCAGAGCCATAGTGGATTTAGCAGTGACAGCCAAAGCCCTGGGTACTATCAGCATCATGCCCAAAGTGCTAGTTTCCAAATCTCTTCTTGGCCTAATCAGAATATTCTACTTGAGCGTAGAGAAAATTTAACTGCATACAATGGGTTTAACAATGGAGAACTGCAGCAGAACAATTATGAGGTTTCTGGACAGAATTCATGGGGCACGCAGATTGAATCCAGACAATTTGTACATGGCAACAGCCTAAATTACCACAATTCTATGCCAGGACTAAACAACCATATTCCCATCTCAAGACAATATGAGCAAAACTCTATGTCTCAGCCACATCCACAGGGGCAATATCAACAAGGTGGCAGTGTTGAACTATATCAGCCAAACCCAGATACTATTCAGAGTCGCACGATTGGTACTCAAGTATTAAAAAACACCAATGCTGATGAGGAAATTGGCGTGACTAAGGATAACCCATATGGTGGTACCCTTGAGGAGCTTGATGAATTCTGCAGGGAAGGAAAATTGAAGGAGGCTGTGCAAATTCTGGAAATGTTAGAGAAACAAAACATTCCTGTTGATTTATCCCGGTATTTAAATTTGATGAATGCATGTGGGGAAGCAAGGTCCCTAGAAGAAGCCAAAGTGGTTTGTAATTACGTAATAAAATCTCAAACCCCTCTCAAAGTTAGCACCTATAACAAAATTCTGGAGATGTACTCTAAATGTGGTTCCATGGATGATGCCTATATGATATTCAATAAAATGCCCAGCCGCAACCTAACATCTTGGGATACTATGATTACGTGGCTTGCTAAGAATGGCCTAGGGGAAGATGCTATTGACCTTTTCTACGAGTTCAAAAAAACTGGGTTGAGAATTGATGGAAAAATGTTCATTGGAGTTTTCTCGGCATGTAGTGTCTTGGGAGATGTTGATGAGGGGATGTTACACTTTGAATCAATGACAAAGAATTATGGCATCATTCCTTCTATGCAACATTATGTTAGTATAATAGACATGCTTGGTAGTGTAGGTTATGTAGATGAAGCATTGGAGTTCATTGAAAAGATGCCATTTGAGCCAGGGGTAGATATTTGGGAAGCAATGATGAATATCTCTAGAGCTCATGGGTTGATGGAGCTTGGTGATCGTTGTTTTGAGCTTGTCGAGCAGCTTGATCCCTCTCGCTTAAATGAGCAATCAAAAGCTGGCCATTTGCCTATAAAAGCTTCAGACCTTGCAAAAGAGAGAGAGAAGAAAAAATTAGCCAACCGGAATCTTTTAGAAGTCAGGAGCCGAGTACATGAATATCGAGCTGGAGATACTTCTCACCCTGAGAATGACAGGATCTATACCTTGCTTAGGGGTTTGAGGGAACAAATGAAGGAGGCTGGTTATATTCCAGAGACTCGATTTGTACTCCATGATATAGATCAGGAAGGCAAAAATGATGCTCTACTTGGTCATAGTGAGAGACTTGCTGTTGCATATGGTCTAATCAGCAGCTCAGCCCGCTCACCCATAAGAGTAATTAAGAACCTTCGAGTTTGTGGTGATTGCCATAGTGCACTAAAGATAATTTCAAAAATTGTGGGTCGAGAACTCATCATCCGTGATGCTAAGAGATTTCACCATTTTAAAGATGGATTATGCTCTTGCCGTGATTACTGGTGAAGAAAACGAAACTTGAGGTATGTCTTGTCTCCACTTGTTTTCCTTTAATGTCTAAGCTTTTGTCAGGTTTGGACATATTGATAAATTGCTTTAATTTATATTCCTCATTCCCGTTAAAAATTGAATTGCAAAATTAGGTTGGCGCTGAATTATATGTTGTATTTTGTGATGTTATGAAAGTTTATCTTTATATTCCTGGTCTTTGTTTTTGTTGTTTTATTTTAATTCGTGGTCTTCTCATTTCATTGTTGCATTTGCATCTTGTTCAAAGTTTGGTTGGACATTGAAATTATCTTGTTCATTGAAATCTATATATTTTTTTTTTTTTTTTTTAGAAGTTAGGAAATGCATGTTTAGAGTTTGGCTAGAGATTGAATTACCTCTTGCTCGATAGACTCTAGTAGCACGGTCAGTTATCTGTCATTACCTAAAAGGGGAAAAATTTTGTGACACCTCCTAGATGAAACCGTACGTGTACTTGATTGTAGTATCAAGTAATAAGTGACGTTCTCAGTGCAATATTCTTAATGATAGTGTGTTGTCATCCACTCATTTACAAATTATTGAGACTGATAATGCCTTCCCCCTTCCTGCCTCCTCGAGGTGTATTGATTGGCAATGATGTGTTGTCCAAAGTGACATACCCACAAAAAAAAAAAAAAAAAAAAAAAAAAAAAAAAAAAAAAAAANGTAATATATGATTTTGGTACTTTGTATAGGATCCTGGATTTTGTAAAAGTAAGAACTTTGTATTGTAAGGTAATAAATGGTCCATATTCCTTAATGGTGGATTTATGCTTCTAAAAGGCTTCATCAAGGTGAACCATGAGCTCCATTTCTATTTTTGCTAGTTGGAGAAGTTCTAAGCGGATACATGGACAAAGGTATGTCTATGACGGTTTTAAAGGCTTTTTTGTTGGCAAAGATGGGATTCTTACAAGAAATAATTTTTCATCGATGAAATGAAAAATCACAGAGAAATATGGAAAATTTTTCACAGAAGAAATGACAACTAAGGCTATCGGATCATCTTACAACACTGACCAAAACAAACTATACTAACTCTTGATCAAATAGAAAAACTAAACAAGAAACAAAAACTAGGAAAGCACACTATGATGTCAACAACTGTAAGTTTCAAACTCCCAAACCACCAGCAGCAGCTTTCTTTCGAGCTCCCTCATTAGTCAAAACAAACTGCCGACAGCAAAAACTCTTCCTCCCACAACAATGGATCAGAAATTGCAACTTGAGCACCATCTACCTTTGGAACCAACAACAAATAGAGAAAACCGTACTTGAAGAACTCTCAAGAATTTGTAAAACTCAAATGAAAGACAATAACTTAAATAATCTTTTGCCTCGTAAACTTTGAAACAATTTTGAGACCTTTTCAGGCTTCAAAGTAAATCAAACAAATTCATGGTGAGCAATATCAACCTGAGCAACATAAGATAACATGGCTCATAAAGTGCGTGAATTTTGAACCTCTACCATCGGGGGGGTAATTTTGAAAAGAAAGAGGTGTTGATAGATGAAGGATTTTGGTTTGTCTAGGGGAGGGATGATGCTTTGTAATGTCATTCTTACAAATTTCATAATGTTCTGGCTTTGGCTTAATGAATCCTTACTCTTCTAATATTCTGTCATTTGCAAACAATACCAATAGAGAGTTCTCTTTATTAGGGAATGTCATGGATTATCTCTTCTTTGTTGCCTAGCTAAGGAGAAAATGTGTGTGAGAGAGAAGGGAGAGTAGGAGGTGGGGATGGAAATGGATGGCATTCCTAGTCGGGGAAGATAAAAGTGGAATCTAAGGATTCGAACTCCTTGATGTAAGATTTAAGGGGAAGTAGATTAAATCTTAAGGAAAGAAGCAGAGTTGTGACTTCAATTTTATCCAATTGGTCTCAGCTATTGGAGCTATCGTTTAACAATAAAGCTGTTGTGGTTGAATTTTTCCTGATCGGTTCACATGGAGTAAACTCGAGTAACTTTATACTTGAGCTGAGGTGTAACATAGGCAAAAAGAATGAATGCTCGAGTGGTTGAAAAGAGAACTTTGGGTTTTGTAGGAGACATAGCGTTAATATGCTTTCTAATCATCAAAATTGTTCATACTGTTCATGCTTTTATAAAGTGGCCTCTAAGTTTCCTAATCATCTCATTGATCCTTGTTTAGATTACATGCTTCCTTGTTCACGAGCTGTTTCAGAAGGTTAGCTTTTTTAGTAGGTATTTCTCATCTTCCCCTCTGGCTATTGTAGAAGCACTATGACAGATAAATGCACAACTCTCATTGCATATGCATCTTCTGCAGCTCCATTACCCATGTTCAAAAGGGTGTCGAGGTTCAAAATTAACAGAAAGTTCAAAATTACTATTCCCAGGCAAAGTCACCGAACTCTTTCACACTTGGTGGAGGCTTATGCTTGAGAATGTTTGGAACAAACCGCTGATGGCTTGTGCCTGGGCTCGGATCAAACCTAAACTATTCTTCCTAAACTGCAGCTATTATTTCTCGACATCTCTTATTTACTTAGTAATGTAATCACCATTATCAATAACCCCAATTTTGATGTAGCAAGAGAACTAGTGATAGACAAACTGGAGCCAAGCAGTCGGTCAAACTAAACGAAAGTCGAATTGAACAATTTCTATTTTGTTTTCCCAATGATTTATTGGTTCAATTCTATGTACTATTTTCTATTTGGATTGGTTTTATCAATGTTCTATAGAGACAAGCCAATGTGTCTGTACATATGTTAGTGAACAAAGTATCATGTAGTGTGTAATCTTTCTGAGCAGTTCGATATGGGAAAATGTTTTGGTGGGAAAATTTGTGCATTTTTAGTTGGTTTATCAATGAAGAAACTACTTAAACCAAGAGTAGTAAACATGATTGCATTAGGTTCGTATTGTACTAAGTCAGATGGTTTTTTTTTTATTTTTTTTTATTTTTATAAATGGATTGTATAATATTAAGATATGAGGGGACGAAGTGACTCGGCCAAAGGTTCAAAGTTCCGCTTATACCTTACAAATTGGTACAACGGAATGTGCAGCTTGTTTTTATTTTCTATTTTTTAAAATGATTTTATTCTTTCTTTCCTTTGGGATGAAATTTAGAGATTTAAAGTTAATAATACTCGATAAAAGAACTATGTTCACCCTAGTCGTCTCATATGTTTCAAAGATATTTCACAATTTAATATCATCGTATAAAATTGAAATGATGTTTGATGTTTTTGTTTACGATTAGGTAGATATGTAATAATATTCAATGCAATGTAGTCTTATAATTAAGAGGCTTACCATTAAATATCATTCTTGTTTTTACCTTTCGCAATAATCCACCTACTTAGAACTCGAATTGAAAATTAAGTTTTTGTTGATTCTTGGATTCCTAATGTAAATTAAAGCAAAAAATCTAGGTATATATAAAAGGTTTAAAAACTCGACAATCTCATGACATATTTTATTAAATTTTTTTAAGGTTCACGTGAACTAAAACGTGTTATCATTTCTCTGGTTGTTTGATTTGCTTTTTTCTTGTTCATTCATTGTCCATTAATAAGCCATGACAAAGACAAAGACGACGAGGAGGACAAAAAAAAAAAAAAAAAAAAAAAAAAAATTGTTTAGTTTGAATAGGAACAGTTGTGGNCATGACAAAGACAAAGACGACGAGGAGGACAAAAAAAAAAAAAAAAAAAAAAAAAAAATTGTTTAGTTTGAATAGGAACAGTTGTGGGACAAAAGATACTCTGTTTATTCAAGTTAGAGGTTGGTGCGTCTACTCTTTTGTGTTTGGTGTCAAAGGTAAACATTTTTTTTTTATTGAACTTAGTGATCACTATGTAGTAGGATCATGCAATTGTCTCGTGAAAACAATTATGGTACACTCGAGTGATCTAGACACTCACTCACTGATATAAGAAAAGGTTTTGAGGAACATGAATGTTTTTTTGTGCTCCGAAGGATTCTTTGTCTCGAAAAGTGGTTTGAAGCAATCTTTACTCCCACACCTCTTCATTGGTTAAAGAATATCTTTATATTTCTCCTTAAACACACTCTCCCAAGCACACATTTTTTTAATAAGAAATAGGGAGTTGCGGATTAAGCATCAACCAAATGTGACTCGATCTTAATACCTATAAACGCTTATCCTTTGATTTGCATGGGTGGAATAAAAGCTGGGAACATAATATCTCGAGATGGAATTCACTTCTTTCCATATATGGAAAGTAGATGAGTTGTTCTCTAAAGTGTCGATTTCAAGACTTGAACAATGGGGCTGCACCCTTTCATTGGCTCGAGAGGTACTTGACTTATAATTTGATCATAAAAAAAATTGTTAAGTAGAGAATCAGTGACACTTAAGGTGAAAGATGTAATTATAGGAGTAAAACGAACTTTTAACTTAGGTGTAATTACGAACAACTCGTGAATGGTTTAATTCTTTGTAATGATTATATCAATGGATATAACTTATCCTACCGTGCATAAGAGTATAATTCTAAGTCTATAACTAAGTAAACTATATTTAATGAATAAAAATTAATTAATTAATTTTATAATCTATAGATCCATAAGATCCCTTTATTGACTCATAGCAACGCTAAAATGTTTAATTTAATTAAATTAGATATATTAAAATAAATTTTTTTATTGTATTTACATTAAATATTAAAATAATAAATGTATATGAGATACATCAATATGTATTTGAAATTTGAACGAAATTCAAATTCGTAGAATATATATTTAGATATTCTTATAACATTTAAATATGATTTGAATAATATATTATATTATAATCTATCGGTACTCAAATATATTATTGGTAAAAGATTTTCTAAAACTGCGAAAAGGTCACCGATGGCTTTTACTTTCTCTTCCATAGAATTTTGAAACTGACCTCCAATTGGTTGGAATTTTTTTCAATCGGAGATACCTTGGTCTTGTGCTTGAGTCATAACGTGGAAGAATTTATGTGTTGTTGGAATACATTAATGAGGCTTGCAAGCTGCGGTTTCTAAAAATGTAGAGCTCTTACTCTCGTATTAATAATTTTGTTTTAATTCTCAATAAAATTAAATCGGTTTACAATGTTTTTGCTATACGGATGAAGAGTTGATTTTCTTCATGGCTGAGATAACAGTGTCATATGAGGAGGTTGTGAAAATGAAGTCAGGATAGATAGATTTCTACATTTAAGTAATAGACTTTATGTTAGGATAGGTCAATAGTATCACAATTGCGCTCTTGTGGCAGCGGTAGCGGACAAGAATTATGCGACATTTGCTCTAACCCTGAAAACAAGTCAATCGTGTGAAAGTCACATTTTGTAGATAGTCTTGACATATGATCGAGTCTAAAGTCATGTCTGAGAGAAGTATTTTAGAAGACGTGAGTGAGAAAATACGTTGAAAATAATTTGAAAGAAAGTAATGTTATAGACTAAAAACGAATAAGTAATTACGAAAACTTTGATAGCATGTAACTCCGGTAGTAAAAATTGACAACTAGTCAGATCTCCTATAATGCATTTTCGGGCATTTTAGCCCTTGTAGGTGTAGACGTAATTTTGGTGAACGATTATACACCTCCATATTGACCCGACATGGTTTTGGTGAACGATCATACACCTCCATATTGTCACTATAGGAATAGTAAATACCTAACTACACATAAATGCAAATAATGGAACGGACATGCGGCTATGAATAATACGTCTTAGACAAGCATGACCAAGACATCTGAGACACGACACAAGCAATTTGTCTTGGACAAGCATGACTGTGACATCCTCTCCCACTCAATTGGTTGACGTCTCTGTTAACCGACTCTTCACGAACTCAACGATGTATAATGAGGTTGACTTTAGGTCTCTCGACGCACTTCCAGGTGATCTCAACATTGAGAAGTCTTTTGCATGCCAGGAACTATTGAAAATCAATTCTTGAGTCATCGATTCTTCGTGTCTTCTCTATCAAAGTCTCTTTTACTTTCTTCGCAGTAAAATTCTTTTTCGTGACATGAGGTCGTACCACCTCCTTGTGTCTAGTAGGATAGTAACATTTCAAGTTACTGACGTGGACAACAGGGCTAGTCCGCATCCTTGTGTCTAGTGGTGTTTCAACTTTCACCGTCTCATACTCAGCTTCTGAATTCGTTCCAAATTTTGCTTGAAAGGCATAGAGAGTCATCTTTTGTGGGCACTCAGTTTTTCAGTTGGCCTCTTTGCATATGAAGCAAGACAAGGAGATTTGGCTAGGACTGATTTGGTTATGAGGACTCCACCATGATTTCTACCCCTATATTGGGAGGACTCACATTCTCCCTCACTTGTAATTCGGTCACTTCTCCCACTTTTGGGGGTTGGGTTGATAATTTCTATTACCCATTGGCAGAAGCTTAATTTGACCTTTCGTCTTGGAATTGATTATTGCTAAGGTCAAAACAGTGGTAGGTGAAGACCAAACCCTGGAAAGGTCTTGAACTTTTTGTTTATAGAGTTTGGTCTTCACCTACAACTTCAACCCGTCAACAAAGCTGAAGAGCTTGTCTTTCTCGGATATGTCGTAAATGTCCAACATAACTCAGAAAACTGTTGAACATAGTCTCGAATATTCTTTGTATACCTCAACTCTCTTAACTTCCTCCTATTATCTCGACATTCTTTGGGAAGAATTGTGAGCGGAGTTCTTGTTTTAAATTCTCCCAAGTGTCCACGGTACATTGGCCATCTTGAATATTCATGTACCCACCACAACTTTGCATGGTTAGCTAGATGTATTATGGCCACATGCCCTTCATCTCTTTTATCATGGTACTTATGGCTTGAAAGTATTATTCGAGGTCAAAGATAAAAAGGTATGTTCTTAAATACTCAAACATTTGTGAGACCATCTGAACGATCTCTTATTGGGCATTGTTTAAGCTCTCGATACGTCCTCCATTCGAGCAATAGAGCCCATCAAGCTATCTCCGCGCTCGAAGCCACCAGAAGTTATGACCTTGTCTTATAAGGTCTCGACCTAACCATTAGTTCATGGATGGGTATTGCCTCAAGGCGATCCTGTCAACTTTAGCGGCAATCTCGTTCATTTGAAACTCTAAAAGCCCAATTCCATTAGGAACGTCACTCAAGTAGAGAAACTGATCTTCAATCTCTACCAACCAGTCAACCTGAGACTTGCCCAGTTGTTTTGCAGCGAATATGTTTGTTTACCACGATTCAAAGAGTTGACTAAGCTATGATACCACTTGTCACAATCGCACTCTTGTGGCAACGAGACAATGATTGTGCAACACTTATTCTAATCTAGCAAACAAGTTAGTCATGTGAAAGTTGGACTTTGCGGACAATCTTGATGAATGATCGAGTCTCGGGTCACGTTTTAGAGAAATATTTTAGAAAACGTGAGTGAGGAAATGTATGGAAAACCATTTGACAGAAAGCAATGTTATAGGCTAAAAGCGAATAATCAACAACCATAAATTTGATAGCATATAACTCGGGTAGGAATAATTGACAACTAGTCATATCTCCATATAATACATTTTGAGGCATTTTAACCTAGGCGACTGTAGACATAATTTGGTGAACGGTCATACACCCCTGTATTGACACAACAGAAATAGTAAAGGTCTAACTTCACATTCAACCAAGTAAAAGAGGGTTTGGAACATGCATGCAGCCATGGACAACACGTCCTAGACAAGCATGACCGAGACATTCAACAAGCAGACACAAGCAACACGCCTTGGATAAACATGACCACGACAAATAGCATCTATTTTAAAACTTTGACAAAGATGTTAATTTTTTTGGTTTTCATTTATGTTATTTTATGAGTTTATTATTATGTTTGAAAAGAATTTATGAAAATTTATGTCCCTCACAATGCTTAAAAGTGAATTATTTTTAAATAATTTTTTCTGCACATAGTAGCTATGACATGCATGTAATGACAGCTACTGTTTTTATGAGAACTCTAAGTCTATAGATCCGGTAAACTAGCTTACCATGTAGGCTTAGAATGTCTCTATGACGTTGCAACAAATGCTTTGTCACCATCAAGTGTGACATATGAATCAAGTGTCACATAAAAGATAATAAATGATGTTGTTATGTTATGATTTACTATTCATGGAATATCAATGCTACATGATGTTTTGATGTTCAAAACATTTTTAGATTTAACATGTTTTGTACTGTGATTATGAATCTATAGTCTCGTGAAGGTTGGTAGTAAGCTAATACTAGTATAAGCATGAAGATGATTTTTGTTAAGGAAGATTAGATGTTTCAGTCAGATGCCTTGAAACATAAAAAACCGATGTGGTATTGGGACCTTAAAGATGAAAAATGATGTCACGTATACTAGTAAATTGCTTCAAATGAAAACGACCAAGGGGGCTTGATAGACAATAATATTCTATAGGTTGCTATAGATATTGAGAGTAGTAGTGTTGAAGTAAGTTTTGTCACCACGAAGTACGTAATTATGAAATTAAAGTGTTGGTATAGACATGAAAAAGAGTGATATGGGCTTACCAAATGAAAAATTTATGACCTGACACCATTAAAGTTCAAGCACTATATTGAACTAATTTGTGATTGCCGCGACGATCTTTAATAGAGTTAGGAAACCATGATTTAAAATTGAGCGGAACCATGATTAAATTGTAGAAATGGTTCCTAAACCAATTAGATGTCGTATCCATGATAATCTTCCTGGTGCTACTATGCGAATGCATTTCAATATCGTATTATGAATCATTTTTTTATAAGTTTATGAGGGATCTTCTTAGTCATGTCCAAATGTTTAAAAAGTATTATAGTAGTTAAAGTTTCAAGATGCTTAATTTGTGATTGCCTTTCTTAAGTATCTCGAATTTCTCCACACTTAAGAATATTCATTATATTTATGAAATACTTATTTTTAGAGGAGAGTTTTGTTAAGATTCCCTTTTAGTGTAACAAAGGGATTGAAAGAGATAACCCTCTCATTGTGTCTTTCCCTTATGGTTATAGAAAATTTATTAAAATGAAACCATGAGGATGTATGAATAAAGAGGTCAATTGTTGGGCCTTGAGAATGTATATAATTTGACTTGGAAGGCAAAGATTACATGAAATTTATTAAACCATTTATCTAGTTGATAGAAGAAAGCAAGTCATGGTTGAATTAAGTATTTTAAAGGTTCCAACATTAGTATCAACCCGATATGTTGATTTGAACTAAGAGCTTGAGTCATGTACCCGCTTCTAATTCTTAAGATTATGCATAGAAAGATTTAATACAGTTGAGGTACACCAAGCCACATACACGTGTTATTAAATCATACTTCACACGCCTTAGTGTTTTTGTAGTTTTTATACCTGGTGACAACGTGTTGATGCTACTACAAAGCATCATGGTGCTATGCTGCTAAGTGTCACAATTGCATTTTTGATGGCATCGAACTTGCGATTGTGCGATACTCACTTCCTAGCAACAAGTGAGTTAAGCCAATTCTTTCTTGCGTCGCCTACGACCAAGCGACGTATGCTCGAGCCTCTAGTCTTGGTTCAAGAAGAAAGTTTTAGAAAACAGGGGCAGAGAGATTTCGAAAGAGAGTTTTGAAAGCAAGATTTGAGAGATTGAAATTGGTGTTATATGTGATGCAAGCAAAAAGGCAACAACAACAGCTTACAACATATAACTATCGGGTAGGGAGAAGTTGACAACTAGTCATATCCCCCTATAGTACATTTTGAGGCATTTCATGTCTGGCAAGCCTAGACATGATTTGTCGAAACGTCATACTCCCTTACAAATACAAAAGTAGAGCATTACAACATGGAAAAACATAAAGGGTTTGGCTCGGCATGGTCATGCGGTCATGGGCAACACGCCCTGGACGAGCATGATCGTGACATCCTCTCCCACCTAATTGATTGACGTCCTTGTCAACTGACTATTTTCAAACCTAGTGATGTGGGTTGCGGCGAAGTCCAGATCTTCGACGCGTTGCTATCTTGTTTCTTTTGTAGGGAGGTTCTTCCATTTGACAAGGAATTCACGAATCCTCCGTACAGGTCTTCCTACTTTCCTAACCTTGTCGGTCAGGATTGTCTCTACTTCTTCGATATCTTTTGTTTTCAGATCGATGCTCGGTCTGGTGGTTGCATTTCGCTGATCGTCGTTTGGATGGGGTGATAGGGCTTCAGGTTACTCACGTGAATTACTGGATTGATTTTCATCCATGTGGGTAACACAACTCTGTAAGAAGTAGCCCCATTCATTTTTAGAACTTCAACCGGGCCTTCATATTTTTTAACAAGTCTTTGTTTCTTTCGACTGCGGAATCTGATCTGTTCCGGTCTCAACTTGATGAGGACTTGGTCTCCTGCTCGAAACTGGAGGGAGCGATGCTTCTTGTCCGCCCACTTCTTCATGTGTTTGGAAGCTTTCTCTAAATTCGCTTGGGCTATATCTGTTGTTTGCTTCCATTCTCTCGTGAAGTTCTGAGCTTGAGGGTTCTTTCTTGCATAAGGATGATCAATAATATGGGGCAAGGCCGGTTGTCATCCACTTACAATTTCAAAGGGGCTCTTTCCCGTAGACGAACTCATTTGACAATTGAAACAGAATTGAGCGACATCTAGTAATTGTACTCAGCTCTTCTGATGAGCGTCGACGAAGTGAAATAAGTATTCTTTGAGCAAGCAGTTGAATCGTTCTGTCTGTCTATCAGTTTGGGGATGGTAGCTCGAGGATATGTTTAAAGTCATTCCCAAGAAGGCGAATAACTCAGTCAGAATGTGCCAATGAATCTACCATCCCTATCGCTGACGAGGCTCGATGGAATATCTCATAGCTTCACAATGTGTTTGAAAAATAATTAGACTGTTAGTTCGGCTGAGCATATTTTGGGGGTGGAAATGAACGTTGCGTACTTCGAGAATCGGTCTATGATAACCAAGATGGCTTCATACTCACCGACTTTTGGGAGGTGTGTTATGAAGTCCAGTGACACTTTTTCCAAGGCCTTGTTAACACGGGTAGAGGTTCTCAAAGTCTCGAGACTTTGGATCTCTCGACTTTGTCCTGTTGGTAGATGAGGCACGTCTTGGTGTATTGCATTATGCCGTCACGCATATTTGGCCAGAAATACCCCTTTTTCATTAAGGCATAAGTTCGTTGCCACCCAGAGTGTCCGACCCATAAAGTATCATGACATTCTTGGATGAGCTTCTTCCTTAGTTCTCTTGGACATATAATCGGTTTTCTTTTGTCATTAGAAGGTCTCCCTCGACCCAAAACTGTCATGTCTTCTCAGCTTTGGCTAGTTCAACGACGGCTTTGGCCGATGAGTCTCTATGTAAATGTTCTTTGATGATGACGCACATCGATCCATCGATCTTACTTGAGTGAATATGGGCTAACATGCACAGAGCTCCTGTCTTGTGTTCAAATTTGAAGTCGAATTCAACCAACGACTCTTGCTACCGAGCTTGTTTTGTCGTCAACTTCGGTTGATCGAAGAAGTGGCAAATAGCGCTGTTATCCGTCTTCACCACGAGTTGTGATCTCAAAAGGTACTGTCTCCAGACTTGTAGGCAATGAACCACAACTAGCATTTCTTTTTTAGAGACATTGTACCTTCTTTTTGCATCATTGAGCTTTCAACTTTCATACGCGATGGAGTGACCTTCTTAGATAAGGACATCGCCTAGGGCAAAGTCGGAAGCATCTTTCTCTATTTCAAATGGCTTAGAAACATCCACCAATCCGAGGACAGGACCCCTCGCCATGGTTGCCTTCAGATCTTCGAAGATTATTTGACATTAATTTGGCCACGACCAAGGGTGGTCTTTTTTTCAGAAGTTTTGTTAATGGGGCAACTCGTCGTGAAAACCCTTCGATGAACCACCTATAATAGTTTGCCAATCCTAGGAAGGATCGTACATCGGATACGGAAGTAGGAGTTTTCCACTCTTTGATAGCTTTTATCTTGTCGTTGTCCATACTGATCTGCCCACAATTGATGACATGTCTAAGAAAGTTATGCATGTTTGTGCGAAAGCACATTTTTCTTTCTTAACATATAACTGATTCTGCCGCAGCTTGTCGAACACTAACTTTAGGTGGATCTTGTGCTCTTCTAGGGTTGCTCTGTATATGAATATGTCGTTGAGGTATACTATGACGAATTTCTCCAAGTATTCGTGGAAAACCTAGTTCATTAACGTGCAAAACGTAACTGGGGCGTTTGTCAGGGCAAAGGGCATTACCAGGAACTTGAAAGCCCCGTATCTTGTTACACACGTCGTCTTGGGCTCATCCCCTTCGGCAATACGTACTTGGTAGTACCTTGATCGTAAGTCCAGCTTCGTGAAGTATTTAGCCCCGTGAAGCTGGTCAAACAAGTCGGATATTATTAGTAGTGGGTATTTCTTACGTATAATCACCTTGGTTAAGGCTCTATAGTCTATGCACAGACGCAACATCTCATCTTTCTTCTTCTAAAATAGTACGGGGGTTCCATAGGGTGCTTTGCTGGACGGATGAATCCTGCCTCCAACAACTCATTTAGTTGTTTCCTCAATTCGGCTAGCTCAGGGGGAGCCATTCGATATGCGTTATTCGCTGGAGGTTTAACCCCGGGGAGGAGTTCAATTTCATAATTGATGCCTCAACGAGGTGGTAATGTTTGTGGTAAGCTCTCTGGCATTATGTCGGCATAGTTGTCTAGTACATCCTTGATTTCGCTCGGAATGGTCTCCTCAGTGGTCACGTCTTCCATCAGGGGTATAGCCATAAATGTGGGTTCCTCTCGTGCAAGTCTTCATTTCAATTGTATGGCAGAGATCATTCTAAGGTTACTTGGTTGCTTGATGCTTGCAGGTATTATTGTGGGGTTGTGATTGGTAATCACCAAGCATTTCGTCAGTGGCATTGGGATAACTTTTTGTTCTAAGAGGAAGTCCATCCCAAGTACCACATGGAAATCGTCTATACGAACCATGACAAGGTCCATTTCTCCTGACCAGGCCCCTAATTTCAAGGGGACTCTTTTGGAGACTCCCACGATAGGCCAGGCCTCGGAGTTGACAGCTTTCATTTTTCGGGTTCCTTTTCTATGGTGAGTTTCAATCTTCGGGCTTCTTGGTCGGCAATGAAATTGTGGGTCGCACTTGAGTCTATCAAGGTGCTCTTGCTCAGTCGTTAGTTTATTGTTGTGTCTATGAACATAAGCCCTTTCTTTATTATCTCTTTCGGGTCGACCTTCCGTTGGAGGGATGACAGGAATTTAAGCGCACCCATTCAGGGGTTGTCTTGATCTTCCTTCTTGTCTTGTGTAGTCTCGACTCCTGTGTCGTTGCTCTCTTGAATGGACACTTGGAGTGCACTGAGAGAGGCTCGGTGAGGACAGTAAGACAGTTTGTGGGGGCCTTTACACAACAAGCACTATAAAGGCATCGTTGGGTAGTTCTTTTGAGGGTAAGGTCCTCGAGATGTCCCCGCTTGGTTATTATGAGGAGGTCTATCTGCCCCTCCATTTGGTCTGTCGTTACTTCCGTTTGGCCTATTGGGGCCTTTGTTTTGATGGCCTTGCGGCTTATATGCTTTCCCCCAGTATTTGAGGTTTGTGTAATTTTTCTTTGGAAACTAGCTTCGCTTCCAAAGTCTAGGAGTCTTTCGGCATTGGCGATTGTGGTGGCTAGGTCTTAAACCTTTTTCTCGTATACTTTTGTCATGGCCCATGATTGCAACCCATTTATGAAGAGGAATACCTTGTCTTTCTCTTACATGCCCCTGATATCCAACATCAAGGTCAAGAACTGCTTGACATATTCCCTTGTGCTTCCAGTTTGTTTTAGTGCTAGTAGTTTTTTCCTTGCTATGTATTCTAGGTTTCGGGGAAGAATTGATCCTTCAACTCTCTCTTGAGGTCTTCATATGAGTTGATGGTGCATAATCCATTTTCAATGTCTTGCACATTCAAACGCCACTGAAGCTTTGCATCGTCTATGAGATGCATTGTAGCTACTGTAACTTTTATGTCTTCAGTACAAGCTCTTATGCTTTGAAGTACTGTTCGACATCAAAGATAAAGTTTTCCAACTCTTTGGTGTCCCAGTTCCCTTTGAAGGCTCTAGGATATGGGAACTTCAGTTTGTTGGGTCCTGTATGAGTTTGCCCTGACGAGACATTCTCCACGGCTTTCATGGTCACCGCAATTCGGGTGTTCATCTTGGCCATCTTTCCTTGGATGGCATCGATCGTTGTTCTGAATTCGTCAGCTAATCCATTAAACAACTTCATCATGGTATTTTTTAGCTCGTCGAACTCTTCGCCACATCCCTCTTTGTGCGCGACAAAGCTATCAGAGCTACCAACAGGTCTTGAGCTACTCGTAGGAGTAACTCTTTCTTTGAGCGAGTCCACTCGAAACATTAGTTCTTTGATCAGCAATCCGTCTAGGCGGTTGCTCATTGTGTCGATTTCTTCGACTTTTTCATTCAATTCCATCAATCGTGCTTCCAAGAAGCAGACGGTGTCAGGGACTTCTTTGAAGAACAACATTTCCTCCTCTATCAAAGTAAGCCGGTTGGCTTGTGATTTTGTGTCGACTTTATCGTCAACATGGTTTCGGTCTTTAATATGTCACGAAGCTAACAAAGCTCTGATACCACTTGTCACAATCAAACTTTTGATGGCAGCGGACTTGTGATTGTGCGGCACTCACTTCCCAGCAACAAGTGAGTTAAGCCTATTCGTTCTTGCGTCGCCTACTGCCAAGCAACGTATGCTCGAGCCTCTGGCCCCGATTCAAGAAATTTTAGAAAACGGGGCAGAGAGATTTCAAAAGAGAGTTTTGAAAGCAAGATTTGAGAGATTGAAATTGGTGTTATATGTGATGCAAGCAAAAAGGCAACAACAACGGCTTACAGCATATAACTATCGGGCAGGGAGAAGTTGACAACTAGTCATATCCCCCTATAATACATTTTGAGGCATTTCATGTCTGGCAAGCCTAGACATGATTTTTGCCGAAACGTCATACTCCCTTACAAATACAAAAGTAAAGCATTACAACATGGAAAAACATAAAGGGTTTGGCTTGGCATGGTCATGTGGTCATGGGCAACACGCCCTGGACGAGCATGACCGTGACAGTAAGCATCATAGCACGGGTACCCGTCTTTTTCTTTTCGTCTTTGTTTTACTACGCCGGGTCATTATCCTCTCGAGTTTGGACTTCCTCATTTGCCTTACAAAACTTTTTGGTTGTTTGTAACACCTCTTCACGACTATCAAGTTTGCTCTTTGACGAAGCTTTTCGAGTTTCAGCCTCGCCATCTCCAAAGTTGCCTCTTAAACTTATGCCAGTTACATACCATCCAGTAGTCCAAGTTCCATGACGGATCATCTGATTGTACCATTTTATGGCTTATAGACATATATAATGGATAGTCTTGTATGCATCATCATTACTAACTTCTAATAAGAACGAATCAGATGATGTGCAAAGCTCAGATGGGAGAGAACATTGTTGTGAAAGAATAGCGTTTTAATATTATATTCACATTTGCTCAAACCAATGTTATATGAAAAACAATCGATCACCCGAGAGAGCATTCAATACCAAACAAGGCACGTGATGTATTTTTCTATAATCTTCTAACATTTCATTTTCACAATAAATACAAGAACTAATCACCAACCCATCCACCCACACCCAAATAAAAGGAAAGAAAAATGAAAAAAATATCTCAGAGAAGTGGCTCAGAAAGTTCCATCTCGTTTGAACTCTCTTGTTGTTGTGTTTCAGAACGGCGAGAGCCAACAAAGTCGAGTCCAAGCCACTGCCATGGCCAACAAACGTATCTACTCCCATTTAATCCTCTTCTCGAATCTTCTCGTTTATCGAGCTCTTCAAGCTGTCGGGTAAGCTCTTCCACCCTCTCCCTCAACCTGGACGCCCTCACGTCCGCCAGTCTCAATGATTTCTCCGCCGCATCTCTGGCTGCCATGGCAGCGTTTACTGTCTGTTCTTTGAATTTGAGTTTATTATCCGAATCCAACATCACCTTCCTTGCTTCTTCAACTTCCTCTTTAACAGCTGAGATCTGCCAATGCCAAATTCAAGTCTCTTATCATAAAGTATTTAGCTGGAAAAGACTAATACTTTCAGTAATCATAATTACAAATTAGAATAAAAGCCCTTGATTATAGGCTGCACAAGAAGTAGCTTTGTATGAACTAGTAACCAAGTTATCAGGTCCAGACCATGCAATGGGAAAGATAACAAGAATACTTGCAAATTGATATAAATAAGGTCCCTTGGGTAACTTTTTTGTTCATGAAAATTTAGATTATAAACAATACTCCGAACCCTGTGCCAGACAAGTTAGAAGCAAGCATACCTGTGCCAGAAACTCTTGCTCTACAGCTTTGCCAGCAGCCGCTTCTTGCTCTGCAGCTACCTTCCATCTCATGATTTCTTCTTCCGCAGCTGTAATGTCCATCATTAACCCTTCAACCTAAATCACGAAGAAACCCAAAACCCAATAATTATGAACAGAAACGAATGAACAATTAACTTAAATCAATGAACAATTAATTACATACACTTTCATTGGCAACTCTCTCCTTTTCTTCAAGTTCCATAATTTGAAGCGATCTAAGTTTAAGCTCCTTGGATTGGGATTCTAGACGCTCTTTAAGTACAACTGACTCTGCCCTTAACACATGTAAGATAAAAAAAAAAAAAAAAAAAAAAAAAAAAAAAAAAAAAAAAAAAAAAAAAAAAAAAAAANAATGCAAAGAAATTACAGGTCAAAATCAGCAGAGATTACATATGCACAAGTATAATTCTATAAATATGGTCATTTCTGCGAGACTCCAATACCTGAAGTAAATCACAAATACAAAGTCCAAGGGTTTGTTTTAATCAGAAAATCAGCAACTCAGGGACTGCTGAATATATGTTCTCGTACCTTAATTCCTCCAGTGAATGCCGTAGCTCAATGATTTCAATCTGAGATGCCTTCACGATATTCTCCAGAGCACCAGCCTGCATTTTGCAAGAGAACATAAAAGAAATTTAAAACTTGATATCATTTAAAGGAAAAGCTTATAATAAAAGACAAATGCACTTACCAGGGTGAATATTTCATCCTCCTCTGCATCTACTGCTTTACCATTGTCCCTAGATGTTGAAAAAATCTCGTCTCCAAGAAGCTTGCTGAATTTGAAATCAATCCCAGCCTCCCTTAAACCATTCTCCGCAACTTCAAATAATTGATTTGCTTTTGAGGGATCAGATGTTATCCTCTTAGATAATGCACTCCTTAGCAAATTTCCAATATGTTCTTTCTCCTTGAGCAACTGCGCAACTGTTTCATTTAAATTCTTAATTTCACGAATCTTTTCCTGAGTTGAACTCCTTGTCTTATCCATGACAAGTACTGCTAATGCATATATAGATTCCATTCCAGCCAACGACGCCCGGACATTCTCCTCTATGTCTGTTTCCTGAGGGAGGAACAATGACTCTGAAAATTCAGAATGGTCTATATCACTGGCATCAACTATCTTAATAATATCATAAATTTGGTCGTGAATTTTTGAAATGAAACCCAACTGATCCATAAGTAAAGGCCTTTGGGACTCTACTTTTGACTCCAAATTCCTTAACTTATCATCGTACTCCTGCGCAACCTGCCTCAGTTCAGAAGCTTCATCCTCAGCCCTAGTTAATTTACCACACAAATCTGCTTCAATTTCAGATATCTTTTTATCCCTTTTGGTGAGAGTGTTTTCCAAGTCTTCAATAACAGAAGTTTTCTTCGAAACCTCATCCCTCAGCCCACTAATCGTAGCTTCAAGCTGAGAAACCTCAATGGCAATTTCATAATTCCTAAGCTCCATTTGTTCCCTGGTTTCGTTTCTTTCCTTCGCCGTGGTGTCAATCTGTCTAACAAGCTCTTCAACAATTTCGTTTGTTCTCTTGATAACTCCATAGGCAACTGCAGGTAATCCAGTATATTTTTGAGACCTAGGCAACCCACCTGCTGTAAAATTCTTGAAATTGCTCACTTTTGCAGATATCTTATCAATCCCAGTCACTAGCATATGGGATGCATTACCAATTTCTGATCTCAGAGCATCCCTTTCCTTGAGGATCTCATCAAATTCCTTGGTAATCTCATCCCTAAGCTTTGAGACTTCATCTCTCTGCTGATTTGCCACAGCCAACTCTGCAGAAACCTTTTCATTCAATTTCAAGGCTTCTTCCTTCTCCCTTAATGCCTCATCCCGCTGCCTCCCACACTCATCGCGCTTCTTAATCGCCTCATGGGCAAGCGCCTTTAAGCGATTAAACGACACTAGCAATTCTGATTTTGAATTCTCTGTTGCTTCTCGAGCTTTCCGCTCACGATCACGCTCCGCAAGAATCTCTCTAAACCTCTCAACAGAGATTTCTTCAGTAGAAGGATTCTGAATCACAGTAGGATGTTCATCACCCTCAACATCACTGAGCACAGCATCTACGTCTTCGTCAACACTACTCGCCATCTGTGTAACACCCCAAAATTCTAGCCTACATTAAGGCACATTACTAGATTTTCAAACTTGATCCCAAGTAAAACAACAAACTCATTTAAAGAAAAATTAGTAAAAGAATGATCAAGCAACATATTCAAAGAACTAAATTCAACCATATAAGTAAATCATAGTTTAGGCTCCGAGTTGTTTTTGGGGACACCTCCTCTTTTACATCACCAATGGGAAATGGAGGGATACGTACAAGTGTAATCAGTACATAGCTCCCACCTGAGGAGCCACCAAACAACATACAATGTACATTACGATATCATGTATCTTACATACAAGCTAATCACGTACTATATGGAAAGCGAGTAACATAAGAAACATGCTCAACATATGACTTCATATTATGCATAATGTTCCTGTTCAAAGCTCTTTCAAACACCTCTATTTCCCATAACTCTCTTTACTTCGCATTCACAAGCTCTTCACGATTGACTCCTTCGAGTCGCATCAACCTCTGACCATTAGTACCTACGGCCTCAATGCTTCTCTGTAGTTTACAGTACTCAACGTTTGACCCTTGACCATTTGTATTCAAGACCTCGAGCTGTTACATTGCTCCATGATTGTTTGTATTGATGACGCAATGATGACTTAGCAACATATTAGTATTCCACGGTCACCACAAAACTTGCTCTATGGACTAATCACATCGATCATTGACCATTGTACCAAAGCCTTGTATCATCCCTCATCCATTTTTACCCAAGATGCACAAATATTCACCAACTTAAAAGCCTCAACCATTTGTAAATATAGTTCTCTTGGCAAAATGGATTTGGCAATACCAAGGTGAGGAACAGCCTTTGGGAGAAAAGTAGCTGATGCAATATATGACACCACAACTCTAAAAAAAAAAACTAGGCAAACATTTGTAGAATCAGCAAGAGGCCCATGGAAATCTATCTTGAACTTTACAACTTTGATATAGGACATAGATGAACTACAAGCTTGGGGATGGATTGAAGGTTGATTTATGGACCGAATTTTGGCTTGGAAATGGGCCTATTTATAGAAGATTCCCCCTTATTTATAACCTCTCCCCTGGTAAAGTAGTGGTGGTGCATGACTTACAGGTGCATGCTAAGGATATTTGGAATCTCAAGTTGAGAAGAAACCAAAAGAGATGCTGAAATTGATGAATATGCCTCCCTTTTACATTGCCTATCTTTAGTGGTTCTTTCAACCGAAATTGATAGAGAATATGGGAACAAAAATCCAATTGGTTTTTTACTACTAGCTCCCTCATTCGTGATCTTTACCCTGTAGCAAAGACAAAGTACCAAAGCCTTACGAGTTGATTTGGAAAGGTCAGGAACTTTCCCACAAAGCTATCATTAAAGATGACAAGTTACAAAGAAGGATGCCTTACCTGGTTCTCTACCCACAATGGTGTGAAATCAACAAGAAAAGTTCAAAAACACAAAGTCATTTGATTCTCTCTTGCAATTTTGGTGTGAACTTCTGGAATATCACCTTACCCTCTCTTGTTGACAAAGGATCCTACCAAATGATCCCAAGTTGCTTCCAAGTTACACTCCAGGAGGTCACCCTTCAAAAGGGAAAGGAGACTCCTAGGGAGAACTTTATCAGAACCTTTTGTTGGATTATATGGCAAGAATGAAATAGAAGAATCTTTCAAGATAAGGAATGATCTTTCTGTAGATTTTTTTTATGCTATGGTCAATATGGTTGTATCTTGGTGTAAATGCTCTCTCCTTTTCCATCACTACAGCTTTGCTTCCCTCCTTTCTAATTAGGGAAGCCTGTTATAGATCTATCCTTGGGGGGTTTCCCATTTTCTATATCTTGTAAGTTTATATCATCAATGAAATTATTTCCCATCCAAAAAAATATACCTTACTTCCTTTTCTCAAAACTTAAAGTCCTCTAACCCTTTTCTCACTAATAAGACTCACAGTCTCACAAGAATGGACAATCCTATATCATGCTTCCAAGACCATGATCTTAGCCGAAAGACCACATGAACACATTCATCATGCTTTTCCAGTCAATCTCAACATCACAACACCACAGCATGCTCAACATTACAATATTATAACTAACACCTCAGCATGTTCAAACACATCCAAATATCTAAGAGTTCAGGAATGGCATTATATAAATCATAATTATCAAAAAAATCAAACAAGACATACACCATATAAGGCATAGGGAAAACAGACTCAACCAACAAAAACTACATACAAATGTAAAGTATTCCTAGCCTATTCTAACGGTTCCTGAAACAAGAAAGACAAGATTTCGAGGTTCGAACTCAGTTCCAAATTCTTGATTAAAGTCAAAATGGTTATGAGGAGGCGTTGCCAACGTGGACCATAAACTATGTTCAATCAATCCGAAACTAGTCCAAACCTAAATAGAGAGGAATTCCAAGGGTTCGAAACTACTCTAAAACACTTCGATCAAATTCAAAAGGGTTTACCGCCTAAATCTTGCCGAAAAGAAATTGGGTCCTTATTGAATTGTATTCGTATGGGTTCGGGTTGTGCGTCCCCGCCAAAAGTCATCGAGCTGCCAAAAAGTAGTTCGCGCCGTCGCGAATCTGGGTGTTGTCATCGCAGAAGGAGCGTCGCCGCCAACAGAAGCACCGGCAGAGAAGATCCCCCGAGGGAGGAAAACTCGTCGTCGCCGTTTGACGAGGGACGGAGTTGGCGCGCAATAGGTGGATGGAACTCGCGCGTGCGTGGATGGGTGACGCCGGAGACCAATGGGTAGCCGAAGTTGCAAATGAAAAGGGATTTGGATTGCGATTACTTGAGAATGAAGCTAAAACTTGGATGAAAAGGATTTCCGTCGGTGAATCTAAATTCAATGGAGAAAGAAAAAAGGACGACCAAAGGACGGAGCATAGAAGAAAAGGACGATGGCTACCATTTACCAACCAGTCTTCTTTTGCCATTGCCTTTTTAATAGAAAATTATTTATACAGCACCGAAGATATGATCCTGTGTTATCCGACCTATCGTAGTTTTCTACATCGGAAATCCCGATGGCTGCCACGTTTTAGGTGATGAAGATCAAGTAGACCACAGCCGTACGATCTCATTCTGCGAGTCCAATTAGGAAAAGAATGTAGGGAACTCGGGGGTAGATGCTAAAGTTACAGCTTTTTTTTTTTTTTTAAATATAGTATATTACATTTATATTTATTTTTGTATTTATTTTTGCGGATATCGTATTTTCCAAGCGAAATTTTTCATAAATTTTAATTTTTTTAATGAATGATTTCTATTTTTATTATAATTTCTAAAACATTTTAATAAATTTAATATTATTTCATAATAAAGAATAGAATATAGTTTTTACCCTTTTAACTTTGAAATATATGTAGTAAGTGACACATTTGGGCTAAATCGGATGTGTAGTACTTCTTTACATACTATCCACACATGCGAACGTGGACCTACTAGGCGGGATCGCGTACCCCCTGGCTTTGTTGGTTGAGCTAGCACTCGCTGAGGGGCTATTGCATGACACCCAGAGGGAATAACGACTGTCGTATCATAATGGGAAACATGATGGTCATAATTAGTCATAGTATACGCGTTTGTACTCATCATAATGGGAAATATCTCGATGCACGTGAACACACAGTTATGCATGAGGTTCCTATACTTTCCATCATGACATAATAAATGATGTAAGATAACCTCCCTTCTTTCAAAACAAATTAAATCGGGTAATTATGCATACATAATTCTTAATACATCATTTCATACCTAACATAACTTCCATGACATGACATGACATGACATAATGAGGTTGTGCATCATAGATTTCCTTATTTCAAAACATATCATGACATGTCATACCATATCATTGTTGGATTTTATGTTCTAAAACTCATAGTTTGTAAACAAAAACATATTCTATTTTAAGTAAAAATTGTTATTAAATAAAGTGAATTTTACAATTATTAATCTAAATCCAATAAGCTAAGAACACTCTAACTATAATATGATTACTTGAACTATATGTAAGACATAAGAGTGGATCAAGTTCAAGTATATAGTCAAAATGATCTATAGTACAGGGATAAAGCTGAGTGTCATATCGTGGAAACACTATGGATGCGGCCCACTTTTATATATGATATAAACAATGTAATCACTAAATTGTACATACGGAGACATGTGAGTTGGGGCGTCCTATGCAATGAGTATTGCATACGATCGGACCATGAAAAAAACCACTCTCACTTTATAATGTCGTTTACTGTTGAGACTGATTTTTTCATTTGATGACCTAGGTAACTCGATCTTAATCCTGAGCTAACCATGAACTCCTGTTTATTCGGAATTATCTTTAGATTTGCATGGTTCAGAGTGGTTCGAGATCGCTGACTCAATAAGCCTCTTATTTCAAGGGTAAAACTGGGTGAATAGCTGGGGACATAGGGTGCAATATGGAATAAATTTCTACTCACTTTATAAGGATAGAAGAGAGGTAGTTCTCTCTGACTCTAGGTCTTGAACAAGGGGCCCCACCCTCTCATTGGCCTGAGAGGGATTTGGTTTACTGGTTGGACCACAAAAACCAATTGTTTATCAAAGGATCAGTGGGACATAAGGAACAAGAAGTAACTTTAGGAGTAAAATGGTAAATTGACCCAGCTCTAGTTATGAACAACCTGTGAAGGATTGACTTACTAATCATGGTTATATCAAATGGACAGAAATATATCTATAGTGAGAGGAGTGCAACTACTAGGCTATAGTGGAGTGTCCTAGTAGTTAACGAATGTTGGTTAAC